>NW_024524634.1:2938-119916 GCF_017590135.1 Pyrgilauda ruficollis
TTCCTACCCCTTGTTGGCTGGATTTGGTGAGGTCTCTGGTGCCCATTCCTCCAGCCTGTCTGGTTCCTTGGGGCAGCTTTTACACTGCAGAGCCCTGGCAGCCTCGCTTTTTGCACAAAGGCAAGAGACAGGCAGAGCAATCTGTTGCAGGTGCAGTGATTGATCACCACGGGGCTCTGGGGAGCAGCGAGAGGCGCAGCCCAGGGACGGTGTTCCTCTGCTCCCAAAGCCGTTTCTGGCACACGCTCCAGCTGCAGCTCATCTCCGTCTCGGCCAGGGGAGGAGCAGCATCGGCTGTGCCCCAGCTTCCCTGTGCACATGTCCTGCTCAGCCACGAGGGCCGTGAGCCCCACGGCGCGTTCACACGCACCCGCACCTGGGGCAGCGCTTGGGCAGCGCCGGCAGCTCCAGCGTGCGGCCCCGGAGGCCGAGTAGGAGACCCTGCGTGCAACTCCTCGGCAGCTGCAAAGCACAGGTGCTGAGGAATACACCTGGTGCAGGCAGCTCAGGGTGCAGCTGCACTGCCAGCTCCAGGCTGAGCCCTGGCTGGCCGGAGCCCGAGGAAAAAGCCCATGACCTGCTGACTCTGGGCAGGACAAAGAGCCCGAAAACCTGTGGCACAGCCAGGTCAGTGGCCACTCAGAGACAGGGCAGATGCCAGGCCTCGGGAGGAAGAGCTGAGACTTTGCTGTGCTCGGACTGTGAAGGCGTAACAGCCCAGGGGTTCAAGGTCCCTCCCTGGAGGCACCGGCTCGAGCTGTATCTGTGTTCCTGCGCTGCAAACAAATTGTTTTGTGGAACAAGACACGTGAGACTCTGCTGTGGGAAACCCGGTCTGACTGTGTGAGAGTGGGGGGAGTGTGGGGAGTCAATGGGGGCACTCTTCAGCTCACCTGAGCCACCCACTGCAAAGGGGATTTGGTCCCATCAGGAACAGTCTGGTGGTGGGAGTGTGACAGCCAGAGTGCCTCGGGGATGCTCAGACAGGCAAGTTTCCTTAACAGCAGGGCTGCCTGAGAGCTGGAGCAGAGCCCAGGCTGTGCACCTGCTGGGCTCTGCCCGTAAGAGACCAGGCAAGGCACAGCAGAGTGCCCTGTTGTGGCAGGGCATCTCCCCTGCCACGAGAGTTTATCTACTGTTTCTTCTTGCTAATTGGTGGGATAACTCTCTAAAGACCGCTTGTCTCATCAGGCACCATGGAACTGACACTTGTAGCTGACAGTAAACTTCTTGCTGTGGAAAGATAAGCTGCAATTAGTGACTGACTCTGTTTTACAAACTATGAAAGCTTCATCAAACTTGCACAAAGCAGAAGTTTTCTGCATATTCCCTGGAAATATGTGGGGGTCTCTACCCAGATTTGGGATGCTGCCTTGCAGTTACTCCTTTGAGGGCTGAGTGAAAGAACTCTGTGAACACCATCATTATTTGGTGGTAAATTACATTGACTCGTAATCTATACTATTTCTTTGCTAGCTATAATATAGCTACTTGTCTGGTTTGAAAAGACAGGTGTCTGCTAAGGAAGGCAGGAGCCTTCCTGAAATGGAAAATGCAAACCTCCTTCCTCCAAATTATTATAATTTTGAAATTAAGGGGCTCTCAGGCAAAGATATGGGAGTGGGAATAACAGTTCTTTTTTAGGAAAAAATAAAAAATTAAAAGAAAATGTAAAAATAAAAATGCAGTCATACAAAACAACACTGAGAGAACCAGAATACAGCCTGACACCCTGTTAGTCAGGGTGTTTGTAGCAGTCTGATTAAATGGTGGCTGCAGCCCTCCTGGAATGGCAGGTGTGGTTCTGTTGGAGCAGTGATCCTGTTGAAGGGTGGAGTTTTCCTCTGAAGGTCTAGTGGTGGTGTAGATGGGCCTGGTCTTCCTCTATGTGCCCAGTGGAGAAGTGAGCTGGTCCTCTGGGAATTCAGTGGGAAGAGGCTGCTGTGGTGATCCAAGTTTCAGATTCTATCTAGGTAGGAATGTTTGGCTCCTCCTCTTGGGTTGAGCATCTCACAATGGGATGCTGTAATTTTATCAGTCATGAAGTGACACTCACTGGCCCATTAACAGAAGATATTTTCTGGAGGGAGGATTGGTTGTGGAAGAGATAAAGTAAACTGCCCCACCTGGTTTTAACAGGTGGCCTAATTAACAGAAGATAACTGCCCCACATCTAACAGATGGCAATAGAATATACACCCCCATCCACATCTTGCATTTCCAACCTAAGATATTATTCACCCTTTATTCTATTGCTATTTGTATCATACCCAAATCAATAAACTCTATAGGATTAAACTTTACACACAGTTCTCACTTAAGACTAGGTTTCAATGTGGTACACAATGGGCTTCTCTATCTTTCTGCATTACCTACCAAGTGTAACCAGGTCTTTGAGCAAAAACAATCCCGCGGATGGGTTTGCCTTTGCCTGAGGTAGGACTAATCCAAACAGTCTTTCCTGAAACACCTTTCATGTGTACCACAGGGACTTAATCTACTGTTTGCAAGGGTTCAGACTGGGCAGGACCAGTTTGACTGGTGGACTCTCAGGTGTTGACCAGGTGGTTTTTGTTAAGTTCATTTCTTAATTTCTGAAGGTTCCACTGCCAAGTGCCTTCAAGGTAGCCTTAATTAGTCCATTGCACTGTTTAACTTTCTGTCCTAGTGTGACGTTATGATGCTGTATCACCAATCGTGTGTTCTGTTTATGTTGGATATTATATTCTGTACCTTCAAGACTGGTTCTGAGAGCAAAGGCAGGGACAAGAAGAAGCACGGAGTTTGTTATCACTCACTCCTCCACATTCTGCCCTGGAACTGTGTTGTCTGGGCATGAACAGAGTAGAACAGAGCGCTCCTTTGCTTTTTAGCTAGTTTAGCTAGCTGAGGCAGAGTTCTCCCTGGACTGTTTTTTTTCTTTCCCTTTTCTGGGAACTGTTTGAACCTCCTCCGAACTGGGACCTGGGTAGCACCAAGAGCTCACACGTTGTGGCCCACTGGGGCCTGCTCTGGGCAGCGGCCTTTCCCAGGGCCAGAGGGATTAATAACAGAGCCACCACCCACAGGAGAGACTTTCTGAATTTGTCATCTCTTCAGAGCAGTGAATAAGTTTTGTCATCTGGTATTGTTCATTTTTTGTGCTGGGGAGTGCTTTGCCTGTTAAATAAAGAGGTTTTTTCCACTTCTCTCTGAGGAAATTTTTCCTGAACCGGTTGGGGGGAGGGGCTGTGTGGGTTTGCATTCTGGGGGGCCCCCCTTTTGGAGGTTTTCTCCCAAATTTACCTTAAACCCGGACAAATTTTTGGCGACCAACGTGTGGCTCAAGAGAGTGGAAAAAAACCCTGTTCTGATTGCATTTTGGTTGCAATTACTCTGTATTGGGATAAAGCAGTTAGTAGCCATGTTGTTTGAATTCATGATGTCTCTTGGGGTGTATGCTGGAATGTGTTTCTGGTCCCAAGGTTTTTTTGAGGTCTTAACATCTCTGTGGTCTCTAGGTTTATTTTCTTATTCAGAAATAGCTCCAGTATTGTAGGAATGTGCCCCCTGTTGATGGAGTGACCAAATCATCCTTTGTCTCCTTAAAAAGGCAAAAAGCCCAGAAGTTTCTCTCCTCAGTTTGGTAAAGAGACATGTCATAAGACCTTTGGGACTTCATCTCAAACCTAGGGCTACCCAACTGGACAGAGGTCAAAAGGTCCCATGTAGGTAATTCACCAGAAAAAGAAGAGAACAAAGGAAATAATTGCTTTTGTGGGGTGTTTTAGCAGGAGCAAGAACCTCTTGCCCCTGGCTCAGTTTTTCTCTGTAAGAGCTTTGTTATTTTGCCTTTTATTAAAACTTTTCTGTTTCCAACACTACCTCAGAAGTCATCCTGCTGATTTTATGCCATTTGAGGTAGCTGAGCTATCTAAAGTGTAATAGGTTCTCTGAGAGCTCATAAGACCTGGCTCAAGGAGAAAACCATCATGGTATTTGTTGTGGTGTGTTTTTTGTTTTATTAGTAGGCTTATTGTTTGATTTGTAATTTTGTAGTCCTTATGTTGTTTCCTTTTTGTTTCTGCCCTTTTCCCAGAACTTTCATCACTTTTTGTTATTAGATGCCAGTTTCTTTTTGAACCTGCCTTCTTTCAAGAAACTTCCCTGTCAGTTTTGTTTTTCTCCAGACTTTATTAGTTCACTAAAACTGTTCTCCTACCTTGTGATTTTTATTGGTTTATACATTGTATTCCCCACCTGGTTTTTTACTCCCAATTCTCCTGATTTGTTAAAGATTGTACCCTCCCCTGAGACCTGCCCCCCCCATATAAGCTCCTGTCTGCCCCCGTTCGGGGTTCCGGGACACAGAAGAGGGAAGTTTTACCATCAAATAAAGTTACCCCGGGACCGATGTGCTGCTCTGTGTTTTACGCTGCGCCGTCACTGTAGCTGGGATTCAACAGGGCTCAAGGGGGGATCTGCCAGCCGCCCCCCCACCCTTGTCATCAGCTAGCCAGGAGGAGCGGCAGGTATTGTCCTTAATATGTAGTTTTTGCAGTAGAGGGGCATGGACTAGAATAGCTATTGGGCTGGGCTTGGTGATAATGACTTCTGGGATGTTTATAAAGGTGCTGGGGTCTGTTCCAGGTGTGTATGGGTCATGGTTATGGTTATGCACCCAGTTTGTTGGAGGAGGAACAGGGGATAAGGCTTTTTAGCCTTTGCTTTCCTTCGTTTCCTCTGAATCTGTTACATCAGTATTGAAGAATGTTCAGTTTCCCCTGAATGCTAAATAGACCATCTTTCTGGTATTTAATCTGGTAAGCTTCCTCTGTACAGTCTGCAGCTCCTCTAGAATGAGGGCTGAGATTTCTAGAGGGGCTGATGAGACCGCTGACCCAGTAGACCCAGGTGTGGAAAATGGAAGGATATGGGCCAAACCCTGAAGGAATTCTCCGATCCTGTAGACTGGCATTTTCCACGTGAACAAATTCAGAATCCAGCTGAGGTGGGGAAATACCTGAAAGAGAAGTGCCATGATGACTCTAAGGAGAGAAATCTTATTGCAGTAAGCTGAGCCCTGGCCTATGGTTATCGCACACTGCTAGATACTGTAGGGCAGCAGATAGAGGAAGGGGCAGGGCGATAAATCAGCAGCTATCCCAGTCACTCAGGCTGCAGCCAACACCCCAGTTACGAAGCTAGTAGCTAAACCAGACACTGAGCGTCAACCAATGGCTGTTGCTACTAGCACGAGAAGCAGAAAGTGCACAGACAAGACTGATCCACCAGTGGATGGTGATGATGACGATGATGCAGGAGAAGGACCCTCAACACTTCCTAACATAAAATCAGGAGTCAAAGAGATCAGGAGCCACCATTGAGTCCTACTCCCTGAAGGACCTTCATGGCCTAAGAAAGGATTACACTCGACAACCTGATTAATCTATAATTACTTGGTTAGTCCATCTTTGGGATGCTGCAGGCAAAGCTACAATTCTGGACGGCACTGAAGCGAGGCATTTGGGATCCCTGTCACATGACCCCATCATCGACCAAGGAATCATGAGGGGAGTTAACCCTCACAGCCTCTGGGCACGGGTCCTGGAAAGTGTAGCACAAAGATATCTGTGTGCAGATGATCTCTATATGTAGCAAACCCAGTGGAAGACCATAAAACAAGGGATCCAATGCCTCAGAGAAATGGCAGCGGCAGAGATTGTCTTCTCAGATGACATAAACACTGTAAATCCAGAATTGGTACCATGCACGTCTGTGATGTGGCAAAAACTTGTATGACTTGGGCCACAAGAATACACTTCTGCTTTAGCCATCTTGAAGCGGGATGACAGTGAGGAGACTATGCTTGATATGGCAAAGAAGCTCCCAGCATATGCAGATGCTGTACATGGCCCAACACATGCCAGAATCACACACACATCTGCAGAAATTAGAAGAGAAGATAGAAGAGAATCATAAGAAACTCAGGGAGGAGATTAAAGAGGACCTTCTCCAAATCTCAGCAGTACAGATCAGGTTCTGGTACCCAACGCAGACGTTCCCCAGATGGAGAGAGAAGGTACATCCCACGAGCTGAGCTGTGGTTCTTCCTGCGCGATTGTGGAGAAAACATGAGGAGATGGGATGGAAAATCTGCTGGTGTTCTGGGTGCGTGAATTGAAGGAAGACAAGGCTCAGAGAGGAAGTTCACCAAAAGGAAAGCAGTTCCAGTGGCCTGTAACCAAACTTCCAGGTATGATGATGATGATGATGATGATGATGATGATGACATGTCCAATCTCCTTGAAGGAACCTCCAGGACATATGCCCAAGGAAAGAAGGATAATCAGGCTTAGAAGGGCCCTGCCTCTAGCCAGGTAGAGGCTAGGGAAAACTGTGTTTTTTGGACTGTGTGGATTCATTGGCCTGGCACATCTGAACCACAAAAATATAAAGCTTTAGTCGATACTGGTACACAATGCACATTAATCCCATCAAGACACGTGGGAGCAGAATCTGTTTCTATTTCTAGTGTGAGAGGAAGACCACAGAATTTTACTTTGGTGGAAGCACATGTGAGCCTGACTGGACATGAGTGGAAGAAACATCTTATTGTGACTGGGCCAGAGGCGCCATGCATTTTGGGCACTGATTTCCTCTGTAGTGGGTATTTCAAAGACGCAAAAGGACTCAGGTGGGCTTTTGGGATAGCAGCTGTAGTGACAGAGGTCATCAAGCAATTGAACACCTTGCCTGGACTGTCCGAGAATCCATCTACAGTAGGACTTACAAAGGTGGAAGAGCAACAGATACCAATAGCCACTTCAACATTCCATCACCAACAGTATAGAACAACTCGAGATGATGTGATTCCCATCCACAAGATGATCCGAGAGCTGGAGAGCCAAGGGTTCATCAGCAAAACCCACTCACCCTTTAACAGCCCCATTTGGCCTGTGCATAAGTCTGATGGAGAATGGAGATTGACTGTGGACAATTGTGCCTTGAATGAAGTGACTCCACCGCTGAGCGCTGCTGTGCCGGACACGCGGGAGCTCCACTATTGGTACCCATGTGGCATTCACGTTTTCTGGAAAAATCCTTTCGCCCAGGATTTTTCTCCTGGGAAGCTGAGAACTCTCAAAGAAAAAGGAAAACAGTTTTATCTCATTTGCTTCTCCTATGTTTTGCTGCTTTGGAATGTGGTTGGTGATTGTTTATCCAACAGGTGATTGCTTCCTCGGTTTCTGCTGTGAATTATTTTGACTCATTGGCCAACTAGTGCCAAGCTGTGTCAGGATTCTAGAGAGAGTCACGGATTTTTCATTATTATCTTTTTAGCCTTCTGTAAGTATCCTTTCTGTATTCTTTAATATAGTATAATTTAATATTCTTTAATATAATACAGTATCATAAAATAATAAATTAACCTTCTGAGAACATGGAGTCAGATTCATCATTCCTCCCTTCTTCGGGGCACCCCACAAATACAATACCCCTGAGAGGACTGAGTCAGACAACGGAGTCATTTCAAGAACAGCCTTATAAACACCTGGGCGAGGGAACATGGCATTGTGTGGGTGTACCATATCCCCTACCATGCAGCAGCTTCAGGCAAAGTGGAGATACACAATGAACTATTTAAAACCCAGTTGAAAGCACTGGGTGGGGGATCTTTCGAAAATTGGAAGCAGCATTTAGCAAAGGCCACCTGGTTAGTTAACACCCGAGGTTCCACCAACCGAGCAGGTCCTGCCCAGTCTGAGTCCCTGCATATAGTAGGACGAGATAAAGTCCCAGTGGTACATGGTAAATTACAAAGACCTATTGAGGCTCAGACAAAAACTATTGAGAAAACCCTCACTGCTTCACAAGTGGAACCCATTAAAGGGCCATGCTTTAACTGTGGAAAACCCGGTCATTTGAAAAAGGACTTTTATGAGGCAGTGAAAAATGTAAAATTACCTAATATTTGCCCTTGGTGCAGAAAAGGGAGGCATTATTCCAACCACTGTCACTCCAAATTTGATATAGAAGGGAAGCCTCTGTCGGGAAACTTCAAAAAGAGCACACAGCACCATGACGTGAAAAAAACAAATAATGGCAGCTCAATCTCAAGAAAATTTAGGCAACCCAAACCAATTTGTGTAATCGCCAGTCACCTCCCAAGTGATCCTCCCCACTTATTACCCCCAGGGCACGATGTGAACTGGCAACTCCTAAATTAACATACTTTTTAAAAGACTTTTGCAATTAATTCATACCCACAGGAGTTACTGGTACTTCACAACAGAGACAAAACTTTTTAATTATAGGCAAAGACAGGAACATATTTCTTGGATTTTCCACTTTTCCAGCTGTTGTTTCAGTAAATTGTAATGAAGAGCTGATGGTTTTAGCTCTTGCTTCTAGCGCTCCAGTGGTAATTCAACCAAAACCACTAACAGCTATTGCTATTGCACTGCCAGTGACTATAGCTAAGCAAGACATATATGGAGAGACTCCACTTTTAACTGAGCGAGCTGTATACCAAGAAATGCCACTTCAGAGCTTCAGCCTGGCACCTGATGTCCTTTGGCTACAACGTGTCAGCAATGAGCGGCCACAGCTGACTTGCAGTCCTGGTGGTAAAAGAGTTCACCTTACAGCCATGCTGGACACTGGCACAGATGTCACTGTAATTTCTCATGTGTTTTGGCCAAGCGATTGGAATTTTGTGGCACCCATGGGCGCTCTCAGAGGAATTGGAGGAGTCACACTGTGTCTGCAAAGTGAACTCATGGTTACTGTTAGAGGTCCTGAAGGGAAGACAGCGATCATCTGTCCCTTCGTGGTGCAGAGACCCATCAGGGTATGGGGAGAGACGTACTGTCCCAGTGGGGAACCAAAACAGAAGTGAGTTTTTGATGAGTGCCACGGCAGCACCTGCCACTCTAAAGTTCTCATGGAAAACTGAAAACCCTCTTTGGGTGAGTCAGTGGCCTCTAGCAGAGAAAAAACTAAATGCCCTCAGAAAATTAGTAAATGAACAATTACAAAAAGGTCACATCAAGCCCACAAATAGCCCTTGGAATTCCCCAGTGTTTGTCATTCACAAGAAAACTTCTGATTCCTGGAGATTACTCCACAACTTGAGAAAGATCAGCAAAGTGATAGAAGACACAGGACCCCTGCAACCTGGACTGCCTTCTCTTTCGATGATTCCAAGAGACTGGCCTCTTGTTATCATCGACTTAAAAGACTGTTTTTTCAACATTCCACTGCTTCCAGAAGATGCTCCTCAATTTGCCTTTTCGGTTGCAGCCATCAATAGAGAACAATCACTGCAAAGATATCACTGGGCATTTTTACCACAAAGGATGAAAAATTCTCCTACAATTTGGCAATATTTTGTGGCACGAGCTTTGTCTCCAGCCCAACAAAAACAGCCACGGTCAAGGATTTTACATTACATGGGTGATTTACTCATTGCAGCACCAACTAAAAAGGAAATGGAACAGACTCGAGACAGGACGTCACTGAAGTTCAAAACACTGGATTAGAAATTTCTACATCAAAAATACAAGAAATACCACCCTGGAAATATTTAGGGTGGAGGATGACAGAACAAACAATCAAGCCACAGAAAATACAGCTCCAAACCAGTGTCAACACCCTGTTGAGAGACTGAACTAAAAACAAGTTTCAAAAGATGGCCCTGCAAAAAGAATTTTGGAGAATTAGAACTGTGAAAAATGCATTGTAGCAAGACCATAGGTGATTGGTGTTAGAAATATTAGCAGCACTGTGTGGCCAAAGCTAGCAGGCTGAAAAATATTTATATGGTATTGTAACCAGGAAATAGGGTGGCTTCTGATAGAATGGTGTTAAGTTTTACATCTCTTGTGTCTCACCCTTCTATGAGAGTGGCAATGGAATAAAATAATTTAAAATGCCTCTCAGTTGCCCCGTCTCTGTAGAGCTGGGATCTCCCAACACTCCTCCTAACAGGCACACTCAGCACTTTGCACAGCACAATATATGGTTACATTTCAAGCATATTTCTTAGTCATTAATATCATTAGCCTATGTGACAGCACGTTCAGTGTACTCTGGCGGTCCCACTGAGGAAGGCTCCGAGTCTTACGCGGGGTCATTCCGATGAAGGCCAGCAGTCTCATTCAGGCTGCACTTATCACCTTCCTTTCTGAAGCACGTGCAATCCTTCATTGCCTCGTTCAGGAGTTTCAACACGTTCTGTTCCTCGTAGCATGGTGCATTCTGTTTCTGTTATCTTAAAATGCCTAAAGCTCATATTTTTTCTTAGGTTTCTGCTTGGTATTTGCTGACCGTTAATACTTAAATCATGCATACATGAGTTACCTCTTCATCAACTCCTTTCACCACAGGCTCTGCTCCAGGCTCCTGTGGCCCCGACCAGGTGCTGATGGAGGCCGGGCCCAGCTGGGCTGTGGGGTGGGGCAGAATCATGGCTCCTTGGGCAGCAGCCGGCCCGCTGCACCCTCCAGAGCCCGGTGCCAGCGGCTGCTGGCCGCCTCGCAGGGCTGTGCGGGCAGGGGAGGCCAGTGCTGGCCGCACGGAGCGCCCGGCACAGGGGCTGGGCCTGCACCAAGTGCACCCTCCTGGCGCTCTCTCCAGCTGGCAGAGGACAAGAGCCGAGCGGCCGAGCACCTGCGCCACGCCCTGCAGTACCTGGACAGCCCGCAGGAGTCCCTGCGACAGGCGGCCATCAGGTTCATCGGTGAGCCACGAGCCCGGGCTGCCCTTCCCCGCCCCGCCCCGCCGCAGCTCGGCCCCAGCCCCGGCTGCTGCCCCGGCAGCGCCATCCGGGCCCGGTGCGCGGAGCTCCCCCAGCCTCGGCGCTGCTGCCGCCCTGTCGCAGCCGTGCCCTTGGGCGGCAGCATGCGGCAAGGGCCCGGCCCGAGCCCTGCCGGGGCCAGGAGGGCGTGTGGCCACAGGGCTGGCAGCGCCGCTGGCAGGGAGCTGTGCCGCCGGCGCCGTGACAGGCTCTGTGTTCTCAGGGATGGCCGGGCGGCACCTCAGGGGCCACAAGCGACAGCTGCGGCACATCTGTCAGGGTGAGTGAGGGCAGAGGGCTGCCAGCCCCGGCTGCCGGGGGGAGCTGCAATCCCTGCCCCGCTGCCGAGGGCTCTGCTCCCTGTGCGGGAGGGAGCACTGATTTCAGGCCCACGAGGGGCAATAGTGTCCGGTCGCTTCGGGCGGATCCCCTCGCTCCCTGCTCCCTCCTGGCCATGGCCAGAGCCGGCTGGCATGGCCCTGGCACAGGGGTCTCCTCGGGTCCCTGCAGATCCGGGATCTGACCGTGGCTCTGTTACCCTCTCTCGCAGCCCTTGAAGACAAGGCAGAGGATATCAGCCCTGCCACCAGAAGCTTGGCTCTCAAAACAGCCTTTGTCTTCTGGGCTGTGGAGAGAGCTCCGGGCTCCATCTTGCAGAAGCTGCAAGATCAGTTCTGCAGGGCACGCAAGAAATGGCCTTGTCTCTGGGGCCACCGCTGGCTGTGCTGCTGGGGCTCTGAGGAGAGCTGATTTGAGAGGAGATCTGTCTGCTGCGGCCATCTAAGCCAGGGGGGATTTTTCTTTTAGATTGGTTTTTTTCCTTCTTTTTCTTTCTTCTGTAGGATATAAATATAGAATGTGTTCTAATAGCTGGACTCCCAGGAGCTTCCTTTGGTGCCCAGCATCTGCAGGGCACGGGGGAAGAGGAGAAAACGGGTCCTTGTGCCAAGCAAGTGGCCCAGTATGCAGTGGGGAAGGGAAATGGCTAGAAGCCCTTGGCCTTTGGTGGTTCTGCTAAAGCCTTTCTGTTGAGGACAGAGCGGCTGGGCAGGGGCCAGAGCTGCGGGGATCCCTGCCAGACTGGTGCCCGGAGATGGCCACAAGCCCTCCTGCCCAGCCAGGCAGCGCCATCTGTGTCCTCCTGCCCGTGTGTTGCTGTCTGGATTGCTGAGGGCTCCGAGGTGCCTCTCGATCCGGCTCCTCTGGATCTCCCTTGGGGCTGTGCCGCTGCCGGGCAGGTTGGCCGGGCTGGGGGAGACCCTGAGGGGATGACGGGGCGGTGGGAGGCCGTGAAGGGATGAGGTGCTGCGGAGGCCCTGACGGGACAAGGTGATGGGAAGGCACGAGGGCCCTGTGGGAGGGAGTGGGTGGCAGGAGGCTCCAAGGGGACAGGAGGGCCCTGGGGAGCCGGGCTGGTGGGAAGCCCTGAGGAATTGGGTGTCAGAGGCCATAAGCAGCCCCCAGGCTGCTGCTTTGTTCCTGACAGCCGGGTGCTCTGGCGCTTCCCCAGGGAGGCTCCCCCGCCTGGGGCAGAAGGCCTGGAGGCTGGGCCTCAGCAGGAGGCTGGGGACACTCCCACAGTGCCCAGACTGCGCTGGCTGGGGACAAGGAGGGCAAGGGGGCCCTGCCAAGCCACAGTCACTGGGTGCCGCCAGGGCAGTGGGCAGAGCAGGGCTGGCAGGCAGCCCGGGCCCCTGCGGCTGCCCAGGCCATGGTGCTGAGGATGAGGCCCTCCCAACAGAGACCTCTGGGCCTGCAGAGCTTCTGCCTCCGTGGCAGGGGCGGCGATGTCTCCTCGAGCAGGGCTGCTGAGTTGCTGCTGCCAAAGCGGCTCTGGAAGCCACAGAAACAGCGGCGGAGCACGCACGGGAACAGCAGCACCCCGAACGCTGGCACCTGCTCAACGAGGCATCTGCACCAGCCGCCATGCCAAAATGGGGGATACTGTGGGCACCATTGCACGTGCTTTGGCAAAAGGCTTCAAGCATACTTGGCGACAATGGCTTTCTCCTGACTTGCCAGCCTCACAGCAATGCTTGGCAGCTGCAGCTGCAGCCTGTACCTCTGACTGACTTCAATGGCCGTGCTTGAGGGCAGACTCGCCTTCCACTGGCAGGCATTCCCAGGTGGCAGCATTGGTTGCATTGTTAGAGGCAGCACGAGCCCTACACTGCAGCTGCCCTCCCCCTCCTCTGTGCGGGCACCTTAAAAACACGTGCATGAGCTTCCAACCTAAATCCTGGACTGGCTCGGAGCAAAGGAAGAAGCAGCACGCACTGAAGAAAATCAGGCACTTGTGACCAACATTTACAGTTGGAGGGAAACACTTTGATGTCTGCTGAAGACGGCTCGCTTCACAAGCTCAGGCTTTGCTGGTAGAAGATGCTGCTTGGCTCTTGCTGGAGCCAATGCATGGCCTTCCACTCTTCCTGGATCAAGTCTGGTGGACCTGTGGGCAGCAAGTCTGTCCCGTGTGCATCTGACAACAGAAAAGAGCAGGACATGGCTGCTTCCAGCACTTGTCTTGGCTGCTCCTTCAGGGGGCTGGCACCATCATCAGAGACACAGAACAGCTTCTCGTCACAGAGTTATCCCTATCCTCTGCACTTCCCCAGGTGTCTGCCTTGATGTTCACGGGGGACTTCCTAATTTGTGGCCATCCATTGCCGTGCTCAGCCGGCAGCCCGTTGTGTTTGCACGCAAGCTGCCACCCGAAGACACATAGCAAGTGGAGCATAGAATAGCACAGGCTTGGCCAATTCTTTCTCTTCAGAGTGCCAGAAAGACACAAAAGCACAGCGAAACATGACAGTGTTTTGGTGGAGTCTCTTTGTCCTGTGAAATTCAGGAGCTGTTGGTGTTTCTGTGCTACTGCTAATCCCTTCCATGAAAATTGTCTTGGCTGCTCCTTCAGGGGGCTGGCACCATCATCAGAGACACAGAACAGCTTCTCGTCACAGAGTTATCCCTATCCTCTGCACTTCCCCAGGTGTCTGCCTTGATGTTCACGGGGGACTTCCTAATTTGTGGCCATCCATTGCCGTGCTCAGCCGGCAGCCCGTTGTGTTTGCACGCAAGCTGCCACCCGAAGACACATAGCAAGTGGAGCATAGAATAGCACAGGCTTGGCCAATTCTTTCTCTTCAGAGTGCCAGAAAGACACAAAAGCACAGCGAAACATGACAGTGTTTTGGTGGAGTCTCTTTGTCCTGTGAAATTCAGGAGCTGTTGGTGTTTCTGTGCTACTGCTAATCCCTTCCATGAAAAGAATCATTCCAGGAAGGAGCAACATCATCTGGCACATACCAAGTGTTGCCACCAGTTGCTCCAGGTGCTCCTACCAAGAGCCCCTATAGGATGGAGCACGGCCCCCAATGCACACCAGCTTTGGCTGCCCTCTGGCAGAGAAGCCCTCTCGAGGCACCGGTCTCTGGGGCAGGAGATGGGCACCAGCGCTGCAAGGGCTCGGGGAGACTCTGCTTCGGTGGGGACTCTGCCAAACCTGCTGATGTCGGTGCTCCCCGGGCCCCAGGGCTCAGAGGAGCATTTGTGCCCCGGCCCACACGTTCCTCGTCTGTGTCACACGGCTGCGCTTAGCGTGGCCACCACGCGGGACACGTCCCGAGGAGGCCGTGCCAGCTTCTGTGGAAGGCCCCGTGCCCTTCCCGCTGCGGCTGCGTCGGCAGTCACGGGGGCTCCTTTGGCTGCCCTGAGCCTGCAGAGCAGGGCAGCGTTTTCTTATAGTTTGAGTCATTCCCAAAGATCCTGTTGGGCTGTCTTAGACACTGGGGGCAAGGCTTTCCTTCCAACCTAGGCCACTTTGGTGGGGGCTGGGGGCAGCCCCAGGGCAGGTGGCAGGGTGTGCAAGGGCCCTTTGTGACACGGTGCTAGGTCTTGGGCTGCTGCCTGTGGCTGCTCCCTGCCTTTCTCTAGTGTCAGGTGTCAGGGCATGCATTGCTTCCAAGATTTACCTTTCAGATATGAGATACTCTGTTAGAGAGAAGTCACAGTGGAAGGTTAGTGGCAAGTGTGGCACAGAGCCTTATACATCCCTTCGGGAAATTTTTATTTTGGAGAGGTTTTTGTGGCATTTGGTACGATTTGAGCTCCTGCCATTTTATTTTCTGTGTTTGTACCTACAAAAAAGGGACTTCAACTGTGAATTAATCTGTGTTGTGACTTTCAGATGTGTTCAGGACACAGAACCTGCCAGGGTCTGGGTGCACTCCCTGTTCCAGAGCAGCACCTACAGCAGGTTTTGGGGACTATGGTAGCATCTAGGCCTCCCATAATCAACAGCCAAAAATGAAAACAGGTGCAGTGCCTGTTCTGGTCCTCCCCCACCACACAGAGGGGCATGGCGCAGCCTGTCCTAGTCCCCACACAGCTGGAGTACAGCCCTCTCTCCTCAGCCTGACATGTTCAGCAGGGAGCTCACTGGAAACAGCCGAAAAACAGCTTCTTCAGGGCTACCGCACTGCTCACCAAATATAATGAAGCTGCTCAGAGAAGGGATAAAGCCTTGGCAGGCTGGATACTACTCTGGGTAAATGCAGTGTGGGGTCATCCCATGGAGCTGGCCCCATTGTGTGAGGATGGGTGGGATGTTGTGTCACTGTGCTCTTCCTGAGAGAGTCTTCTCCTGGAGTGTGGTTTTCAGCACCACTTCTGGTGGGGTTTTTTCCTGCCATGTCCTGGCTCTGGATCTGAAAGAGAAAATAAAATCCAAATTGTTGTCTACAGGGGAAGCAGCCAGTTGTGTCTTCAGTGAGACACTCCTGGTTTATTCCCACAGAACTGTGGGTTTTCTTTGCCTGTCTTTGGTTTTTCTTTGGTGGTCCCCAAAGCCTCTTTCCACTGAACAGCTTCTACTTGTCCAGGTGGTACCCAGCAGATGAATGGGGATGAATCTAATGAGAACACAGTGGATAACTCCTCCTGCCTTGCCCATACCTCAGTTAAAGATGCAATTTTCTGTCAGAATTCTTGTCCTTCTCTGTGTTTTGTGCTCCTGTTTGCCCTTGACTTTGCTTGGAGAAAGCCTGAAGAAAGTGATGAATGAGACATGGTGGGCTTTTGTTTCCCACCTGTGTGAGATGCTCAGGATGTCTGGTGCTGAAGGCTGAAGGCACAGGTCTGACAGTCAGGAGAATTTGGGAATTTGTAGATACAGGGCAGAGGATTTGGGAAAAAATTATAAATTCTAGAAAAATTATGAATGCTAGACTCTTTTGCACTCTTCCACAGCTACTGGAAGGAAATATGTTAATTTTTATTACTCTTTCTAACAGATCAATTCTCCAAGTGTTTGATTTAGGCACTGAAAATAAATGGGCATTTTTAGCACTGTTCTTTGAGCTGCAAGGGATGATGTCTGTCCTGTCACAGACTGATGGGAGACCTTACCACCCTGCACTGGACTATTTTCTTTGAGGACATGGTGAAACCCCAGCTGAAAAATAATCAAAGCATGACATCTTCTTTTGCACACATCTGGATCCCTGAGTAATTCCTGTGTTATGTGTAAATCCCTTTTCTAAGGAGATAAAGGTCAAAAATATTTGGGGGGAGAGGGGTTGTTGTCAAGTTAGCAGAACAAAAGGGATTTATAGCAACTCTTCTGCTTTGAAGCTTTCCCAAAGTACCTGTAGCACCTCTGTGGGTAGAATGTGTAATTCCAGAGTATTAAAGTTTGTTGTAGAGACAAAAGCACAGCAGAAGTTATTTGTCCTTGCTCTTGCTCATCAGCACAGTCTCCCCTTGTCTCCTTTGTGGCTCAGAGCATTGTTAATTTTGCAGCTTTGGTACAAACATGGAAGTATCTGAAATAGAGAAACGTTTGCAAGAATTTTCTGGGTATGTTTAAAAACCACAGCAATAGTATTGGACAGACAAGGTAGTCTGTGTTTTAAGGAGGCTGCTGGAGCTCTGTGCTGCACAGGTAGCTGTAACTAGTGGGGTATGTGCTCTACAGTGCGCAGGGAACAGGGGATCTGGGGCCCTGCCAGCTCCTCAGATCCCACTGGCAGTGGAAAGGCAGTGGAAGAAGTACAGCAAATGATCTTTTTGCCAACAGTGCTGTTGGGTCATGCTCTCCTTTGGCATTTACAGGTTCTTTCTCTTACATTCACAATCACTTGTTTTATTAAATGAGGACAGATCAGCTCTACATGGTGTGAAGGTGCTCCTGTGCAAAACATTCTCAGTGGTTTCTGGGTGCATAAGGAATGCTTAAGGAGAAGCCACTCTAGCTGCGTGGTTCATCCTGACCCTCTAATTTAAGAGATTAATACCTCACAGCACATAGTATTTTACTACATTTTCATGTATCTCATGACTTTCTGCTCCTATGCACCCTGGTCCTTTCATTTTTGCTGTCACTGGTGAATTTTGGACACCAGATGGCACAAGATAGTCATGAAAGGAAGAGAATATGATGTAGTGAAAAAGAAGGACAGGAAAACGAAGAGTACAAAACCCTATTACCCAAGAGAATCCATGACACAATAACAGAATGTTATTCATGTTGTATATCCTGTGACTGTGTCATTTACTGTAGGAGTTCAAGCAGGGAAGTTCTGGGATGTAAATTTACATATTTCACAGTCACTGAAATGCTGTGGAATTCAGGGGAAAAAGTCCTACTGCTTTAAAATTAAAAATATGACATTTCTTCAGAAGTATATTAAAAAAAAAAAAAAAAAAAAAAAACAAAAAACTGGGCTTACTGGTATGGCTAGGAAGTGCTGTAGACGTCAAGACCAAGAGGAAAACATCAGTTGAGCCTCTGTAATGCAGGTGATACTGACACAGGTGCTCCATGCAAAGCCACCTAGTGGCATGACTGGGATGATTTATATGCTATAAACATTATGAGAAGGACTTTGTGCAATCTGATTTTTTTATTATAAAAAGAATAATTTGTCCAACAGGATTTTCACTTGACAGGACACTGGGAGGATCTGTATGAGTGTGAATCAGAAACACAGAAAATGAGGCTGTTGTTCACAGGATTTCATTTCTCACAGCAGGTAGAAGATGGACACCAAAGAGTGGCAAGGATGGTCTGAAAACACAGTGCTGTGTGAGCATGGAGAACAGGGTTCTTTCCCCCTGCAGCACATCATCCCCTTGTGGTGCTGCCTCAGCTCCTAGGACAGGCTTCACAGTGATCCTTAATTTCATACTCATTTTCTAAGTGTCCATGACAAGTATCGTCTGCTCTTTCCTATTTCCTGATCCATGTCTGTCAGGCTGCATGAACCAAAGTCCAGAGTATATCACTGACCTTAATAAATGCAGCACAATGCTAAATACTCTGAAAAATACTCCCTGCATGTCTCAAACTGGTACCCACAGAGAAAAAAATCACTTTATGTTATATTCTGTACATCAGGTTGCCCTTGCATGCAAACTGCAATGATTTCACTCTTCCACAAACTCAGATGCACATTTGCAAACACAAATTCAGTTCTGCGTTTTAGGCACTACAATATTGTGGTGGTTGTGGTCTTCAGGAGAACCTGGTTAGGAAATCAGTGTTGTTCTGCCCTGCATAGTGGTTTGGTGAGGAGTGAAGAAGAATCCCCATGATGATTGATGCAGATGAAAGAGGAGGTGTCTAACTGCTGTTCCAGCCAGCACAGCTGTCCTGTGCAGAGGGACACATGGAGTGTTTGATGATCCAGTTAGATCACACCATGGCAAGTGTCACAAGGTGCCTAGTGAAGACACCAGTGATGTCTTCTAAGCAAAGTCTCTAGCCTCACTCTTGTGAGGGCCCCTGCCAGCAGTACAGAATGGCTGGGATCCAGTTCAGTTAATACAGCCTTCATCAACAGAAATGTTTCTATTACTGTAGCAAGTATTTGCATTATTATGATTATACCACTTGCCCCATGATACTAATTTTTACACATTCCAGTTTTACTGCATCTGACTTTCTCCCACCCTATCCTCAGTAAAGGCTTCTGCCTTTAGACCATGCCAGGTCCTAATGCTGTAATGGTACCATCCCCTCCCACCAAGAACTGCCCAACAGAGGGCAGAGAGAGCCTTCATTTTGCTTCCCTGGGAATGAGGATGAGCAGCATTCAAAAGCTGGGTATGATTGAGCTGATGCCTTTTGGGAGGAGCATAGTTAGTCCAAGGGTTAAAAGGTGGCTGTGTTTTTGTTTCAAGAACAGTAGAAATTATTTACTCATGAACATGCTGTGTGTACACCAGTGCAGGCAGAAACTGAAGCAAGACCCAGAAGACAACAAATGAACTGATGCAAAGGGAAGCTTGACTAATTTTATTACCTCTTGCCTCTTATTTTCCTCATATCCTCAACAAGAGGAAAACCAGAACATTTTGTTCCTTATGGGAATCCTGGAGCCAGCCTGTTACACAAGAGGCTGGTTCAGTCCCTGAGAGCCCCAGGCTCTAGGTTGGCGGTAAGTCAAGTGCATCATCTTCTCCTCCCTCTCCAGTTGTAGCAAGCATGCGCAGAACATCGGCTGAGGACCAAACCCTGGGCCTTGCAGAGCAAGTTTAACCAAGTGAATTCTCCCCTGATCCAGTCTGGGAAATCATGAGCACTGCACCTGGTATGTTAATGGCATGTGATGGGACTGGTACAGCAACCTTCCTGCCCCTACTGTTACTCACCCTCAGATTGCAATTCAGTGCCCAGTTACTCACTGCACACTGAGCATAAGAAAGGCTGGATAAAAGAAATCGAGTGAATGAGAATGATTTCTGCTCAGCCAGGAATCTCCCAAACCTGGACTGTCAGTCCAAGACCAGAGGCTTTGTTCAGAGTTCACAAGTGTAATGCTGCAGCTCCAAGGGACAGAGGGATGTAGTGAAATAACTCCACCTCTCACTCATCAGAATTGATAGCTTGTGTGGGGTTTTAATTTTTAGTGAAGAACATTCAGGTATCATGTTACAAGGTGCTACATAAGGTAAGGTGCAGACCCCTAAAGCTGATAAATGGAAACCAGTTCATTAGCTTTATTTGGCTTTGGAACAAGCTCCAGGTATTTAAGTCATACCTCCTCCCTTTGTATTAATTTTGATGTTACACGGCTTTTTTTCAGTAACTGTTCTGCTCTGAAACACAAGCTGATTTGTACCAGAGCAATTTGCAAGGAGGCAAACCACTCAGGAGATGCGTCAGCCTTTCAGATGTAGATAATTCACAACTGTATAAATGAGGGAGGTGATCTGGGTGGGACTAAATAAACCCGGGTCTAAACAAAATGTTCTGTCTCTACAAGCATCTGCATGTCAAAAACTCTTCTCAAAGAGCCTAGCAGAAGCAGGCATCCAATTCGCACTGACACTGAGCATCTGCTCCCATCGTGGGTCCTCAGTGCATCATCCAGAGGGCAAAGCTGTAACTGGGATCCAAGTGGCGCCTGGGGACACCCTGCATATTTGCTGTGGTGCCTCCCACGGGCCCAGCTGACCCTGCTTGCCAGGCCCCTGTGGAGACAAGAGCTGGACACAGCCACCAGTTAAGCACTGCCTGGTGTGTTTTACCTTTCCCAGCACCAACATCTCATGTTTGCTTCTGAAAACCCCACAGCACATTTATAGTGTCATGTTCTTCACTCTCAGGGAAAAATAATCTTCAATCTTTTGCGTGGGTAAGAGAGGTTCAATTTTCCCAGTAGCTTCTCCTTCCTTTAAAACATCTACATATCTTGGTTGTGTCATTTCCGTTCTCAAGACACCTAATCACTCCCTCCCACTTCTCTGATTATGCACTGTAGAGCAATTGAGTAATAAAACAATTAAATAGCCGCATGTCTTTTTTTATACCCTTTAATTAGATTACTTGGAAATAATAATAGTTTCTCACTAACCTGAAGGGTTCATTAATTCCCTCTGCAGATAACAGGAAGTAATCTATCTTTTCCTACTGGTATTTTTTCTAAATTTTAAATCAAATGAATCAATTCTGATTTTAAAGTTAATTAGAAATAAATACACTCTGACACTACACCATTATCTTCATGAGTGCAATAAATTCAGACTCTCCTCACAAGGCAGCCCAACCAAGTTTCTCCTTCTAGGGATGACAATGTCAAGACAAGAAGTCAGATTTTAAAAGATAAAGCATTCCTGGGATAATTACCCAACTAACAAAATGCTCCAGAAGAGTAAGATTGATATCATAGTACTTACAAAGTGCTTTAACACCAGTGCAGAAAAATGATGTGAAAACAAAGTACTCCTGCATTTATAAATCACCAACTTTACACAACCTTAAGTCAGACAGCAGCGTTAAGCCATAGTTAAAGACTGACAATTGCTTAGGCGCTAATTGGTGCTGATGACACCTGATGACTGTTCCACAGTCATTGTGTGATACTTGCTCGGGGCTGTGTCTATCCCAAAACAGGTAAACATCCACACTACCAAAACTGCCTCCATGGAGACATGGTCACTGTGGTCTCCCCAGTACAAGCAGCAGCTTCATGTTGTCAAGTTAATAATCAGCAATAGGGACTGAGGTCCTACAGGAAGGTGGAAAAAACCCTCAGGAAACTCAGCGAAGACAAATGCAGGTGGTCAAAGATAGTTCTGGGTCTGGGAGGGAGTAACTCAAATTCAGCAGGACATGGGGTGCTGCCTTGAAAGCAATTTGGTGGAAGAGGTGCTGTGGTCTCAATAAGTTGAGTAGGACCCCAACTGAGCGTCCTGTGACAAAGGACATTCAGGACTGTGTCACCAAGAGTGCAGCCAGCAGGGTGAGGAACCTCACCTTTTACTCTGCGTGATAAGAACTCACCTGTGCGTGCTGGGACCAGCCCAAGCTCCCTGGCCCCTTTCCGAAATGAATGGACAGGAGATCTTTCTCCTTTTTAATGCCTTTATTAAAGAGATTCAGCTCAGGTGGGGGGAAATCGACGGGTCGCGCCCACGCCGCCGCTGCTCCCAGGGGAGGCACGAAGGAGAATGATGATGCAGTTTTGTCCGCTGGTCTGCAGGCAGAGCTGGGGACTGCGTCCTCACGAGAGATTAGCAGATTCTACCTTTTTGGTTCAACACTTTGGGTCCTCTCCCTAGTGAACATCCTTAGGTCAGGGTGAGAAGCAACCTATCTAGGCACTTATGAACCAGAGTCCAGAGGAGGCCACCAAGCTATCAGGGACGGAGCACAGGACACATGAGCAGCTGCTGAGAGAGCTGAATCTGTTCAGCCTGGAGAAGAGAAGGCGAAGAGGCACCTTACTGCTGCCTAAAACTGCTTGCTGGGAAGGTGTAAGGAGGACAAGCTATACTCCTTGCAGAGCTGTGAAATCACAAAAAATATAAGGAAATAAAATGGACTACGGGGCATCAAACACTGGACTAGGGCACGAAGGGGCTGTGCGATCTCCAGCCTTGAAGGTATTTATCTCTTACCTATTCTACATTACCTAAGTTGGTTCTGGTTCAAGCATGGGGTGGACCTAGAGGTCTCCAGAGGTTCCTTCCTACCTGAATTATTTTGTATTTAAGTGATTCTGGCAGGATTTTTGTGTGCCTCACACAAAAACCAAACAAACCAAACCAAATGCCAAAACAACAACAACACCAACAACAACAAAACCCCCCATACCACTAAACTAAAAAATCATTAAACACTTGTCAAGGAGCTAAGAAGCCCAGCCCTGTTTCCAGGTTTGACAAGAGACTTGCTGTGCAATTTTAGGAAATTATGTAATGTTGGAAAGGTTTGTCTTGTGTCAGGTCTGTGGAGTTGGTTGAGAGTGGAAAAACTGAGGGAATGAAGACAGAGTCTATTTCAGGAGAGGGAATCCCATACTCTAAGGATAGGAGAATAATAAGTGTTCAGTTCTTCCATCACACAGTCTTGTCCCAGCCCTTTAGCTGAGGGAACCCAGGGCCCAGAGGTATCAGAGAGCAATGTCCATTTGCAGACTTATGCTCAAAAATCAAAGAGAATCCCAATATTTTAATGAACTTTGAGGATTATTTTTATTACCACACGAAAGATTCAAACATGGAAATAATTTACATCACTCTGCCACACAGACCCTTATGCTCAGTGGCTTCCCAGTCAACTCTCAGTACCAGCAGCACTCACTGATTGTGGCAGTTCTGTTACAACAGTATGAGTTTCCATTAGGGATGTGAATATTATTACTTACAATAGCCCAACCCAGAATAAATGCTACACATATTTTCCTACAAGCACAAATCCCACTGACCAGTCTGGATTGCACTGTGAAATAAAACAAAAATATTATGAAAATTATTAAATATTATTTTTCAGAAATTATCTCCCAGAAGCACAGCTTCACCATATCAAACCCAGCAAATGTGGAAAACTACTAGAGCATTCAGTTTTCCTGAAAAGCCTTTGACAAGATCATCCTGCACTGTTGTGGGAAGGTTTCCTATCTGTTGGGGTTTGTACTCGTCAAAACAAAGCTATGACAGGGAATAGCAAGAAAATTCCATCCTGCCTGAGTATCTTGTTGTTACAAAAAGCATAGGGGAAAAAAAGACAATAATTAAGCATTCTACTCCTCTCCCCAAAGGTAAAATCTGGGATACATAGTTCTGCCACTCAATTATATTCATCTTCACTCATAATGTATTCCGTGTTAATTATTTATTTGTTCTTCCAATTCACTGACAGGCCATGATTTTTACCAGGGGAAATGATATCTGAAAGAGTGTGAATGTGAGGACTGTTCTGCGGTCCTCTTGTCCTGGCAAGCACAAACTGATAAGTAGTCTGCACCTGGAATACTTTCTTTTTATCGTGAATTTTACAGAGCAGATGGAACAAATGGAACTTGACTGGAAGCATCAGAAGTTGGAAAACAAAGAGATTAGGGCTGCTGATGTTGAAAAAAAGCACTTTGTCAGAAATGCCCGTTGGAAAAAGGAGGGGGAAGACAGTAACTCAGAGGACTGATGTGATGTTCTTAAAAAGAGACACTGAGTGTTAGTCACATCTGCTTTAGCAACCTTTACCTACCAAAACCCAGTACGACAAAAAGAGACTGCAAATGGCCACACTGCCCTAGGGATGGGCGTATGCTCACCTGCTGGATTCCACAGGGGCTACAGGGATGTGTCCTTGGGGCAGCATCCGGCTTCTTCCTGCAAACACTCAACTCTGCTAAAGGTAAAATTAACCCAGGCGGCGGGGGCTAAGGGTACAGTGCAGTGTTCCCACCGTTGGGAATCAAACTACAGGCAATCCTCAAAAGCAAACAGTGTTATGTGCCAGCTGGGAGACAACAAACCCACCGCAAAGGATGCCCAGCTGGGCAGATGTGCAACTCCCGCTGCAGTCAGCCAGAGCGTCACTGGCCAGGACAGGAACTGGACGGGACACCACTGTTCATGTAGGTGATGCATGAGACAGAAATCTCTGTTAAGCAAGGCTTGTAGAACTCATTTTTATCATTACTAATTTGAATAGAACATTAACTATGGAACTTTAAATGTATGTGTGCATGGTCAAATATCTCTACAGGAACATAAAGACTTAAAGGTGCATAGAAAAGGTTTAAAGAAAATAAAACCCCTCCAGACCTTATTTTAGCTGATCAATTTGCTTGTCCTTATACTGGGCTGTAACCTTGGCTCCAAACTTGCTTCCCATGAATTCCCACCTCTCTGACAAAGCTGCATGCTCCTGATTTTTCCATACTCAGCCTCTAGCTGAGCAGCACACATTGTTCTGTGCTGGAATTAAAGTGATTTCTGTGCCTGAAGTGATGTGCACGTGTGCCTTGGTCAGTCAGAACCACAGATGGCTGATTGGCATTGAAGCATGTGTGTTGATCTGTCAGGGAAACAGTTGGAGCTGTTTTCTTGCTTAGGCCTTATCAACAGAAACAGTCACTTAATTGTGGCTGTGAGATCTTATTGGAGTTTATGCATGGAAGATGTTATGTTTGCCCAATTATCCAATCACAAATAAAAGGCCAAACAAAATACAAGAAGGATTTTCACATCCCTACCAGCTGTAAGAAAATGCTAAACTTTGCACTTGCAAAGTGTATCATTTTCCTGAAGAATTACTGAGGATATTCTCCTACTCTCTCAACATTGGGTATTCTTTCCTCTGATTTCAGAGCATAGACTCTCTCATTCCTCACTGTCAAAAGGGGAAGTGTATTGTAATTTCTATGCATTCACTTATGCAATAGTGCGTTCAGGTTAAGAAAAAATGCACTTGAAACAGGAAAGATTTTATGTAAAGGTTAAATAATATCAATGGCTTAAGCACCTCCAACAGATTCTTTAAAATCACAAAAGTAATTTTATTTTCAAAGGGCTTTGTGTCCCAAAGCCCACAGTGACAGCAGTGATGTCCCAGCTGCTTGACTGGTACAGACTCATGTTAGCCAGGATGTCCCTTTGTGCTCTCAGAGATTTCCTGTTACTGGTGTCACTGCAGTAACGTGGGGCCAGGGACGGCCGTGGCTTCCTCAAGGTGTTCCTGAACCAGCTGAGCCCTCGGGGCTGCTTTGATTATCCAAGATTTTTACTGTAGTGTGTGTATACACACACACATGCATATATACTCTGTTTACAGAATCACAGATTCATGGAATGATTTGGGCTGGAAGGAACCTTAAAGATCTCATTCCACCCCCTGCCATGGGCAGGGACATATCCCACTGTCCCAGGCTGTTCCAAGCCCTGTCCAAGCTTGCATTGGACACTTCCAGAGATCCAGGAGCAGCCACAGCTGCTCTGGGCACCCTGTGCCAGGGCCTCAGCTCCCTCACAGGGAAGAATTTCTTGTCAATATTCCATCTAACTCTGCCCTCTGGCAGTGGGAAGCCATTGCTCCTTGTCCTGTCATTCCAGGTCCTTGTTCAAAGTCCCTCTTCAGCTCCCTCGGAACCTCTTTAAGCACTGGAAGGCGCCCTAAGTTGTACTTGGAGCCTTCTCTTTCCCGGATGAACACCCCCAACTCTCCAAGCCTGGCCCCACAAGATACGGAACTCTGCCGGCCACCGCGGATCTCACGGCCCCTCACGGCCTGCCCCCGACACCGTGGCCCGCATGCGCAGTGCCTGGCGCGGGGCACAGTGGGAGCTGTAGTCCTTGCTCGGCAGCCGTAGGACTCGGCGCCTGCGCACGTCGCGCCCGACTTTGCTAAGTCGCTGCCGGAGGCCGGGCGGGCCGCGCTGCCATCTTGGACCTGAGGGACGGGAGAGCCGCGGCTGGTGAGCGGAGCGGGGGCACGGGGATAGCGCCGGGGATGGGACCCTGAGGGCGGCGGGGAGACACGGGAGGCGCGGGAATCCCGCGGTCGGGCCTGGATCCGGAGGGGCCGCTCGCCCCGAGAGGGACTCGCTAAGGGCGGACCCGCCGCTCTGTACCCCCGGGCCCCACGGGGCAGCTCCAGGAGCGGGGCAGCACCGCTCCCTCCCCGGGGCGTGGGCGGCGGTCCCGGGAACCCCGCGCTGTCCGGCCCCGCTGCCCCTCCGCGGCTGCCGGGGGTACCTGCCCGCACCCCGGTGCTTCCAGTTCCGAGTCCTTTCCTCAGCCGTCCCCGCAGTGTTGCGCCCCTGCCCGGCCCGACCCCGCCAGCCTCTCCGTGTTCCTGGTCGCCAGGATCTGCCCCTAAACCTTCGCCCTCTCGGAGGCACGCTTCCTTCAGGGCTGTGCTTTCCGCGGCCCCTCCAGCACAGCCTCCTTCTCCCGTGTGTGTCCCCCCTGTCCCGGGGCTCCTTCCAGGTGTACGGGGGTTCGGCCGGGTACAGCCGGACACTGAAGGAATGTGTCCTAGCGATAAAGCGTGACTACAGCCAGAGGTTTATCCCGAACTGTGTTCCCTCTTGTAAACACGGCAGAAAGGCAACGTTGGTGCCACCGCTCTATTTTGGAAACACGGACAAGTTGTGGCTGTTAACTCTTCTGCTCCCTCGCCGGTTGTCTTTGACCTTGTGTGCCAATGCTGTCGAGACAAAAGCAGACAAAGGTGTTCGAGGATGGGTTTCTCTGATATTCGAGAATTCAGTTTGTTTTAATTGCTGTAATTTGTGATGTTAAATTGTCAGAAGACCTTCTGATCTGTGCGTGATGCAGAGAAAGGGGCAGGTGTAGCATTTGGGGTACGGGTGTACCTGTGTTGTGGCAGCCTTTACCCTTGATGCTTCAGGAAATATCCCCAGCAAAACTTACCTTTGTAGCTTAGTTAGAATTGAAGAAGTCAGAAACCAGGGTATTTTAGACTGTCTTTTCCCAATGTATTGCTGCTTATTGTGGTGAGTTTCTCGTTGTTTTGCTTGGTCTCTCCTACCCTGCCTGTCAGCCTTTTCAAAGAGAAGTGAAGAGAAATCTGGACTGGTATTTGAAAGAAGGCATTCTGTGGTGAGGGAGTGACAGTAGATCCAACAATTGTTTGCATTTACCTGCGAAAAGACACAGGCGTTTAAGAGTGAAACATGAATCACAGGCCATCTTTGGTTGTGAGGATTTTAATGTTTAAAAATGTATTGTTTGAGAAAACAGTAAATTCTTTTCTGTTTTCTTGAAGTGAAAGTCCAAAGCAGTTGTAATTTAATTACAATCACCTTGCTATTCGCTACAGCTGTTTAAATGTGAACTGTGTCTAGTGTGCATTTTTGGTTGTGATTTAGCTGACATTTAATCACTGCACTGAATGCATTCACCTCCAAATGATCTTTGGAATAATATGTAGCATTCAGACCCAAAGTGAGTTTTCTTGTCTTTAAAGCAACAACAGTAGATGTGAGAGGTAATTTTGGAGTGGAAAATAACTGAGACTTCTGAGTGCTAACTTTGAAAGCTTCTTACAGATTAAAGTTATTTTGGGGCTTAAGAGAGATTGAGAGAAGATTATTTATATTAATTTATTAGTTAAGCAGCATCACCTCTTTTTCTTCCCTCAATTTTCTCTCTCTTCTCAAAGTTCTGTTCCTTCTGTTGTGAAACAGACTTGAAACATGAGTTATCTTATTTCTTTAAGTTTTGAAATTGTTTGGAGAAAACTACAGAATAAGGTAACAGGAAGAAAGGCAGTAAAGTGTCACGGTGTTTGTCTTGAGGAGATTAAATTTATAATTTTTTAAAGAGAGCTTGTTGTAGACTGCTTGAAAAATGTTTCATTTTACAAAGTGATTTTATTCTATTTTACAACATGTGAAAGAGATAAGATGCTTGTCAGCAGCATTATCAGTATCAGTTAATGACAGCATCTAAATAAACATCTTTTGTGAGTTTAAGCTGTTTAAACAAAGCGATAAATATATTCAACCATAGTGAAGTACTTTTCAAGCAATAAAACCAATTTGATATCTTCTTAAAAGCAAGGAAAAGAGTCTGGCAGGGTGAGAGTAGAAGAAAAACCCCTTGCACATGGTAATGATGATGATTATAGGAGTTTATTTTTAAGCTTTTCTGTTTGGGTGTCCAGTTATGTCAATGTAATGTTCTAGTTTTTGTCATTCTGCTGTACTTACATGTAATTGCAGGAGCTTCTTTGTGCCCTACAACGGAGGAAAGTGAAGGTGTATGCATAGCCCAGAAGAGTGCTGGCCACAGTTCCTTACTGGAACTGCACTTTGCCCAGCTGCAGAAGCATTTTGAAGTGAGTGCTTGCCTCAGAAGAGGAAGTAGACAAGCCATGATTATAGTCTAGCTTGGGAGTATTCTAGATATTTAGTTTTACTGTCTCATAACTTGAGTGTTTTTAAAGACTGTAGGCAGTCCTTCTTGGTCTTGGCTGGACTGTTAGCTGAGCTAATTCTGATTGGTGAGACAAAAGGTTCTTCATCCTTCTCTCAGAAGACTAAAGCAATAGAGACTGGTCAGTTTCTCTAAAGACTGACACTCAGGTTTTACTGTAGTGCAGTTGCTGGAACTGAACGATTGATATTTTTCTTCATAAGAATTGCAAATTGCACATAATAGAAATGAAAGTATTGCAACAAACTGGGAAAGAGTGTTTTGAAGAAGCCAAGGCCCTGTTTCATATGACCAGCTCTCAAGTTATGCCTGGAATTTCTGCTTTTACTATACCAAAGCACAGCAGGTTTTTTTCTCCTCTCTGAGGAAACACGATACCACATCTTGTTGCACTGGTTATTCAAATAGTTTTTCAAACTTGGCAGTATGTTATTCTTTTTTTTTTTTTTTTTATAAGTTTTCTTTTAGTCCTCCTGTTTAGGAACCAATAATTCCTGCCTTCCACCCACCTGCCCGAGCTATTCTCAGCCCTGCTGCTGGGAGAGGCCTATTGTTTCAGTCAGGCACAGAACTCCTGTCATGTTTACATCTACATCATTGGTTCTGAAGCTGGAGCTCAGACTCAAATGGTGTTGTTGCTCAGCAAGAAAAGGCCAGTTCTCTTCAGGGGGATTGTTCCAATTTGATTGTGTGGAAACTTGTTTCTAATCAGGAAGTGAAAGGTGGCTTACCTTTCTTTACCTGAAATGTGCAGGTCTCAGGTTCTGGATTTGTTAGCCCATGATGCGGAAGCTGGAGCTTTCTGGAGGATTGTGTTGCTATCAGCCAGTATAAAATCTTCATGTTCTCTGTTTTCTATGCTTTATCGGTATATTTTTCTTTCAGTGGTAGCCTTTACACAAATTTTTTCTTTCTAAGTATTAACTGGGTGCCTAGTAATCTTTGTGAAGTTTATTACTAAGGAAAAGAAAGATCAGGTGAAAGATTAAGATGATCTTGAAACAGAAAAAGAACAGAAAAAGACAGGTCTGCAATATGCTTCTGATTTATTTATTAATTCATCAAATAAATAGCCATTTGCAATGAAATATCTATTAGGAATATAAAATTTGTGACTGGAAGCATGTTAATTTTCAGCAAAATAAAATAGGCTCTTTGATCCCTTCAGTTTCATGTGATTGGGATGGAACTTTTGCCTAAGCAAGTTATTCATAACTTACTACCCTTTTCAGCTTTGCCTCATTCAGTGGACAAAGTGAAGGAAATCTCAGTGCTGAGCAAGCTGAAGAGATGGACTGAGACAGAGAAGAGTGGGTTGTGTTAATTTTTAACATGCTTTTGGTCAGTATCCATGCTTAGTGCCTCCCCAGTCCCCAGTGCTAGCTAACTTTTAATTATGTATTAATAATCACTAGTCTTGCTTAACAGTTAGAATGCTCAGATATCCAGATTTTTATTTTATTCATTGCTGGCTTCATAAACACTTTAATGTATTAAGACTTGTTATTCTGAATACTCCAACTTTTCTAACATCCTGCAGTTTTTGCTCTGTCAGTGCTGCTCTTTTCATCTATTTGCAGAGCAGATAGATGGAGCAAGTTTGTTCTGTGTAAAGATTCCTCATCTTTAAAGTTTTGGGGGTTTTTTTTGTTTTGTTTTGTTTTTTTGTTTTTTGTTTTGGTTTTTTTTTTTTTTACTTTGGCTTGTCAGAGCCTGAATTAAGTGATCTGTGGATCACTCTGATTAACTCCTCTTAATAAGGCTCGTCTCTACAAGTGTATGTGCCTTGTATATATACATGTGTATTTCCTACTGCTGTAAGTATAAAATTTCAGAGACTGGATAACCAATATATAAAAATGTTCATAAAATGGTAATGTATTTGGCCTAATCTTTAACCAGGCTTGCTAACTTCTCTGAAAGTGGTGAGCTACATATTTTCACCAGATTTTACCTCAACACCCTTTCCTGTCTATTCAGATTAAAACTTCCTGGGCGATCCTGCATGTGAAGGGCACTTTTTAAAGGAAATGAGAGAAAAGAGAATTTGTGAGCTTAGAAGATAAAAAGTGAGGCTTGTGGCACTGACTTGCTTTTTGTATCAGGATCACAGCATGGTTTGGGTTGGAAGGATCATTAAAGACGCCAGTTCAAAGATCGTAAAGCTGCTTTGGTTCTTAAATGTCTGTGATTGACCCAGTGTATGGGATGTCGTCAATGATGAAGCCTTCAGAGCAGTTTCTTGTTCCAGCTGTTTGAAGGGGAATAATGTGTATAATGGTAATGGGAAAGGGAAGGGAAATGCTGAAGGAAGACACTTAGATCACCTCACTCTACCTGAAAGAATTTTCCATAGCTACCCAAACTAAACAGCTCTCACCTTTGTTTTCAGGTGGATACTCACCACGTGTAACATTTCTAATTCTGTTTGAGTGCTCATCACCTAAAGGTACAGAGGAAAACTTAGGATCCACAGGCAGTAATCCTGCCTGTAATTGGCAAGTTCCGCTTTGTGCACATTAAATTGAGTTTACCAGTAAGATTTTAGAATATCTTGTTTTTGCCTTATACCAATGAGACATTTGTGAATATTAAAAGGCCAATTTCCAGAGCAACGCTGCATTTATTAAACATCTGCCTGAACCAAATTGAGTTCAGGTCAATGAAAAAGCTGTCGTGAGGCAGCGGTGTTCTCCTTGTTCTTCTGTGCACCCGTTGAATCAGGCTGTTTAACTCCTGTTCTGAAATCTGGTTTGGGCAGGTGGATTTGGTCTGTGTGGAGACCTGTTGACATTGCTGGTGGTTTATTTGATATTCTCCATGGTTTAAACGTCTTAAACTTTAAACAGCCTGTGAGGTGTGGCGTGGCATATCATGGCTTTTTTCTGCTTTCCTTTCTTTTCCACTCATGAGGCTCTCAGAACTACAAGACTTAAGGCGCTAGTGAGAGCTTGAGTTATTAAAGAAAAAAAATAACATTTAAGCAACATTTTGCTTTCACATCTGTGATGTGAACAAAGTAATACTGTCCTGAGGGGGATGTTAGAGGTGAAAATATTTTCAGACTAATGCCTGTTCATTTCAAGGCTGGAAGCTGCCCAGAGCACTCTGTGTTTGAGTGGAGAAGACACCAATGAAGTGAACTTCATAGTTACGGGTGGCTGATGTGGGAGGTGAGAGAGGAGGGGACTTACAGACAGTAATAATAGGGATAAGATTTATTCTAAGAGAGTCTGTGTCACAGCTGGGATTTCTTTGCTTTTTGGAATTACACTGCCTGTTTTAAAAATAGTAAACTCTATCCTTCATATTCTGTATTTCTGCCTTCATGACTTCTAGTCTCACACACAGTAATGCAAACTAGGTAAAGTGTCTGAACAGAATTTAGAAAAAAATTGTCCAAACGCCTCACATGGTTCAGACTCAAGGTTTGTATCTACAAGGATGTTTTGTTGATTGAGGTGGTCATTGCACAGTGTTATATGGGCCTGTTCTTTTGCTCCAGTATGTGGGCTTCATTTTGATGTTCCATATGATGTATTGCCAGGGAAGCCATGAAGGGGTGGATATATGGTATAGAGTGTTCATAAATTACTCTCCTTGCATAGAATATTTTGCCAGGGCATGCAAAGTGTGCCTGTTTTGTTTTTAAAATAGAGACAGTTTCACAGTTATCAGGGGCCCTGGGCTTTTTTTTCCTGAAGATTTCCTGGATTAAACAGGTCCTCAAATGTCAGTTTATGACTAGAATTGACATGAAGGTAGGGAAGGACTGTGAGACAGGGGAGTGCCAAGGTGAAGGGGGCCCACTCCTTGGGCAGTATCCAGCTGCAGGAGGATAATTACCCATCTGCACTGCTCTATAGCTGCACTGCTGATGCTTGTGGTGGTGCAGTTACCTCTGGTTCACTCCCAAGTTTTGGTTTAGGAGCCAGTCCTGTGCTTCTTCACCAACCTGTGGGCTTCTGGTTGTATCCCAGCAGTAAGGCAAGTCCCTTGAAATTGAAGGATACAGTCAATGTTTGTTGTTAGAAGATGATCTTATTCTTTTGTTTTTATTTAATGTGCAGTTGTCAGTTTTTCACACAGAAGATCTAGGATGTAAAGACTGAACCTTTTGTTTAAGGAATTTACTTATTACCTTAGTTGGAAGAATTAAGATTTCTGACATCTGCTTTATCTTTTTATAAAAGTCAAAGGAGTCTTAGGGCAGCCTCAGAAAACCCAGGTTTAATGGAAGTGTTGAAATATTGGAATAGTGGTACAATTCTAGGCCACCTTTCTCCTATAGTTTGTTTTATTTTACAGAGAGGCATGAGCTGGAATGTAGCAAGAAGTCAGATTTTGCAGGGTTGGGATGGCTTTGTTGCCCACCCATGGCTGTACTTTGACGTTGCCATCTGGTCACTTGTAAAAAATTCCTAGGAAGCAGGTAATGGACTTCTGTTGAAGTTAGAAAACATGAAGACGACTCCTCTGGAACTGAAGGTTTTGCTTGCGGCAGTTTTCAGTTTTGGAAAAGACAATGACCTGTAGCAGACTTTTAGATACCTCAGGGTTGACTTAAATAGTCTAGTGCTTTCTCCCCTCCCTGAAATGGTAATTTTGATTTCATCTTTTAGATTTACTTCAGTGATAAATAATTTAGCTTGGAAAAATGCAACGTTTATTTTCAGCTGACGCTGAATTTTCCACACAGCAATATTACTTCATTTTGTTCCAAGTACTGTCTTTCCACTTCTAATTTCTTTGATTCTACTGTTTAAGAATGCTCAGAGTAGCAACTCATTTTTCTTAGGGGCCGGTGTATGTGTAGTCAAACCTTACCTGTCAGAATTTCAGTGAGTTGTCTACAGCAGTTCTCGTTCCCACAGCTGAGTCAATCAACAGGAACTGTCTTACACCATCTAATTTGCTGAAGCAGGTACAAGCAGCAAGCAACAAAGAGCTTTCTTTTTCAAGATATTTGAAGTCATCAGCACATTTCAGATATGTGGTTGTTGCTGGTAGTAGGGAATGATTCATCATTTCTTTGATGAGCCTTGCCAGGCTGAATTGCAGAGCTGTGCAGTCTGTTTCGATTTCGTTTATTACTCAGGTACCTACAGTGACGATCTGTTTAGCAAGTTTTTATAGGCAATAGCTCCTGAAAGCTCCACAGGCCTTTTCATCTGTGTTCTTGGGAGCAAAGGAGTGGAATTGTGTCTGGGGCTCTCTTCATTACCATACCCACAGAGGGAGGTACATTTGTGCTCATTAAACCTTTGTTGGTGCTGTTGGACACTTAAAACAAGGTGCATTGTGTGTTGGACTGTCCTGCACAGAACATCCTGAAAAATCTTGTCGAGGTTCATGTAGACACCAGCACTGCACTTTTGGAATTGTATCTGCTCCATTTGAAGCTTCCAGGTGAGATGATCAGGGTTGACATTTTGCTGGTAGACAGCAGTCATTCCAGAAGCTACTTTAAAAAACATTACAGCTGTACAATTTTAAAACCGTATAAACATGTACAACAGCTGTAATGGCTGCTGAAGTTGTCATTCTTAGTAATGACTACAGGTAATTGGGTAATTGAATGGTCAAGCTTTCTGGTGTTTTTCATTCCCCAGAGTTAAAAGCTTTTTGCAGGTTTGTTTAGGTGTGTGTACGAACCATTGATAATGAAATGTAGCTCTGAGAAAGGAATGGGGAAATAATGTGAAGCAAGCACTGAGCTGTAAATAAGAAGTAAAACTACTGGCCGGAGATTATGAAATCCTCTGTAGGTGCTGCCCTCTGTTAATAACTGAATGTGTAACTGCTTCTGAAAGGACTTGTTCCAAAGCTGCAAGGTGGGTGGTGAAACAGAAGGTGGTGGCCTCATATTTTGTTTTACTTTGCTATTTTACAGCAGAGAAAATGATTCTTATTGACACTTTGATGTGCTTAGGCCTGAGCAGCACGTCTCAGCCAGAGTTGACTTAAAAGATGAACCCTGGGCATTATGTGACTAACACCATCAGTATTTTTTAGCTAAAAATAAATGACACAGATGCTTATGCTAGCTCTGTATAACCTTGTGTAGTTATCTGCAATAAATGTATCATTTTAAGAAACTTTCCCAACTGACATGAATAGAGGTTTGTTTGTAGTGTGTTTTAGGGGAAAACCCTCCCAGCCAAGGCCTGGGCTTTGGCCAAGCTCTGGCCCCTGCTGGTTGAGAAGTGTGCCATCAGATGGAGGAGTTTCTGTGCTAAAAATATTATTAGGTCACTTTGACTTGCTCATTTGGGCCTATAAAAGCTAGACCCATTTTCAGGGAATTTGGAGACCTCATCTGTAGGTGGATGCACCGTATGGGATCTTCCCAATTGCCAGGAAGGTTTCTCCAGGTCCTCCCTGCAAAACAGGGCTCCCCAGTGACTGTGGGCTCTGGATGATGGTGGAGTATTTAGGCAATTGGTGATATATCCTTCTCAATCATTATCCCGTCTCTCATATAGCAATTATTAGGTGCATTACCTTGTTTGCTAAAGCCAAGCATGTAGTTTTATTGAATGTATTATTTTACTTTTGTGTTGCCTTAATATTCATAGTCAAATAAGACCATTCTTTTCACTGGTGTCTGTCCTTTAAATTGCCCCATCAATTCGCAGAACACACTTCAAAAGTAATGCCCTTGAAGTACTTTTAAAAATAGCTGTAATACACACACCATGGATTTTTGTCTGATGACAAGTCACAAAATAATGTGTCGAATTAGTCAAAGTTCAAGTGGTTCTCTTAACATATCCAGTGATACCAGTCTTTTATCTCTTCCCATAAGTATGAAATTAAGTTCTGCAGTTTCTGAAATTTGCTCTTGAAGATTGACTCTTTCCACCTTTTTAATTGGAAAATAACTTAAAGCAGTAGTGTGAGCTGTGATGCTGTGTGGGTAAGTCTGTACTAATGAGATAGGGAAGATAAATGTAGGCACTGGGAAATGAGAGAAAGTCAGTGGGTATGTGAAAATCATCAGGCTAAAGTGGTAGAAAAACACATGGATGAGAAAGGCAGCTGTGTTATGCTGTGCAGCTATATTCTACCTCCAAAATCAAGTTACCTGTGTAGACATTGTGGGGATTTTTGACAGCATCATGTTTGTTTAGCTTTGGTATCATAAGTGGAACTTCAGTGCCAATTTTTCCCACTGAGGTTTGGACTAATTTATATAGACACTTAGGAGAAGCTTTTAGAAACTGTTAGAGGATCCTTTAAGCAACTCTCTAGCCTAAATTTGTCACAGATGGGATATTTTTTAGGTAAAAGAGTAATTAGTTTGATTGAAAGTACCAGGACAGCGGCTTTAAAGAAGCATGAGAGAGATATGGAACAACATACAGGTACTGTCCAGATTTGCTTGGGTAAATAATAACCATGTAAGTTAATATGAAGGAAATAGGTGAAAACATTAACAAATTGATACCTTTTTGAATAAACAGAGTATCACCCATGATATTTAATGACTTTCTCACCTCTTATGTTTTTATAACAATGGGATACCACAGGTTCCAATGCAGTGATACGTGAATTTTTGGTGAGGTTTCTTATTAGGGCGAAGGAAAATGAAAATAAGCCAGGAAACCAGTGTGCATATGAAGTGTCCAGTAACAACTTTATGTTGGGACAGTTGAAGCAGTAGACTTTTGCATGTTTTTCAGTTTCATGTAACCTGATTGTCATTAATTGGAGCTAGCTGACACTTGGGTCTGTGTAGTGCTGGACTTGTAGGAAATTCACTCAAGCTATATTGCTCTGTTCATTATCATACACAGCAGCAATAAGGGAAATGGAAGTAGTTGTTAAGTGAGAAGAAATACCTGGTGCAGACTTGTGCATTGAATTTTAGTGTAGGAGATAGAAAAAACTGTAGAAATGAAAATCTTGATGTTCAAGATGAACATTACTGAACCTGAAGAAAATGTAATACTGATATATGCGATCTGTGCCTTTCTGTTCAAACTAGTAAAACTTAAGCTATATTAATAACTGAACACTGAAAGGGATCCTCAGTTTGGAAAAAAAAAAAAAAATAGCCTCTATAACCAGCTTGGTAGATGTCTCTTAAGAGGAGGAATCTGCTACAGGACAGAGACTCAAAAAGAAAAACAGGACAGGTACAACAGGAATTACTGAGGTTGTTTTAGGAAGCTCAAAGAATCCCAGAATACACAGAATACCTGAAGTTGGAGGAGACTTTTGGACATGGCCTGATCCAAATTCATCTTCTTAGAGCAAGGCTAGTTACAGCGATCAGTAATGTGTTCAGTTGGGTTTGGAATGGTTCTGAGAATGGTGATTTAACCTCTCTTGACAAGTTCTCTGCTCTTCCACCACCCCACAGAAAAATAAATAACTCCATCCCCTGTTTTTAAGTTAAATTTCCTGTATTTTAATTTGTGCCTGCTGCCTATTGTCCCATCCCTCAGTACTGCTAGGGAGAGTCTGCCTTAAGCCTTTTAACCCTTTGAGTATTTATACACACTGATAAGATCCTCCTGATCATTCCCCTTTCCAGGCTTAACAATCCCAGCTTTCTCAGCCTCTTCCCAATCACTTTATTGTCTCTATAGCCCTTTGCTGGTGTCACATACTCCATCTGTGTCACTCTTGATTTGGGGAGCCAAATTCTAATTCTAGAATTAGAATGAAAGAGAAGGATCACCTTTCTCATGCTGCAAGTGGTGCTTTTTCCTAATCCAGGATGCTGCCAACCCTTTTATTTGTTGTTATTGTGAGGAAGCATTGCTAGTTCATGTACAACAGCATCAGTGTCTTCTGCAGAGTTGTTTTCTGTCCAGCTGCCCCCCAGCCTTTACTGGTCCATGGGTTTATTCCTCCCCATGTACAGAACTTTGCACTTCCCCTTGTGCAATTTTTGTTCCATCAGCATATTTGCTGAGGATGAGCTGGGTCCAGATCATAAATGGGGAACTTAAACAGTGCTGATGAAGTCTGTACCTCTGGGCTTACAGCACTGATGCCTGGGTTCTAATTGGGCAGTGCACCTCTGATCCCAGCCCCAGGAACCTTGCCCTTCATCCAGGCTTGCAGTCTACCCCCTTGTTGTGCCTGGCCCCTGCTTCATCCCCTTGTGTGAGGATGTTGTAGGTCATGGTGTTGTCCCAGCTACAAGTCATCTTCTCAAAGAATGCTGTCAGGTCTGTCAGACATCATTATTTCCTTTTTATATACCCATGCTGACTAATACAAATCACTTTTTGTCCACATTATGTTTGGAAATGGCTCCTATGAGAATTTGCTCCCTGACCTCCCTAAGGCTGAGATGACAGTGCACAGTCTGTAGCTTCTTGGATCATCCTTGTTCTTTCGAAGAAAGGAGTGTCATTTTTTTTTCAGTACCAGGAATGTGGAGAGTCACTCACAGGAGTTGGACTTTTCACTTCAATGTGGCACAGAGTGGGCTTCACTGATTAACGTATAAAATGAACAGGAAAACAAACTTCAGTTTTTCACCATGTTTGTAGATGGCTAATACTTCTGGAAATTTATACTCCTTGTGATAAAGAACTTTTGTGCTTACACAGATAGTGGTACTCAGTGGCTGCTCTTCCTTCCACATGAAACAAGCAGTTCTGTGGTCTGGTTCATCACTTAGGCCTCAGGGAGACAATCTGTTACCCTGTTTGATGACACAAATACGTTGTGCTTTATGACAGACTTTTTTTTTACCTACAGCATTCATCATTCATATTAAATAGACATATAGTCTAAATGTAATCTTAATCTATTTGACTAAAAATACTCTTTTTTCTTAAACCAGAGCACAGCAGTTAAAACTTCCTAGTAGTTTTGTAGAAGCAATTTTCTAGCCTTGATTTTGCACAGAAGAAAAGAAAAAGCATACCTGTTCCACTTGATGGAGAGTGAGAAACTTTGGGTTTTCATTTTTATAATTTTATAAAGGAAAATATTCTGAAAAAGAATCTCTTCTGAAACTGTCAGAATGGAATGAAAGGTGGCATTTCAGAAACAAAGTGGCCCAGCAAGGTCACACATGAAAATACTCTTGTCTGTGTGCAGGGAATTAAAGGAGAACAGAAGTAAGGCAAAAAGAGTGAACTTGAGTCACTGAATGTGAGAGACCTGTGGAGGTTTTCCTCATGGCCAGAATGCATAGCAGAGAGAACAGGAAAAGAAGCAATCTTCATTAGTCGTTTAATTGTTTTAATTTGGAGAAGGAGTGCACTTTGGAAATTAATCCACTGAATGTTCTCACAGACTGCCCTTGATTTGACTTGTGAAATCAGCTTGGATCAAGGAAGCTGAGTTGCTTTTGGATGGAACTAAACTGGAAGCTGTGGTCCTGCTCATGTTGGACTGTGGGATCCCAGTGGAGCTATTCCAAACTAAAACTCCAAGAACATATCCCATGTGGGTTTCAGGTCTGCAGACCTTCCTGCCTGGTCCCATTCCTGTTGTACTGCACTGCTTGTGGGTGTGGGCACAGCAAATCCTCATGGGGGAGTTCAGAGACCATCACTGGAAAAGGCTGTGCCATTGTGAAAGGGGCTGCAGCATAAAAGAGACAGGTTGACTACAGTAATTGTGAAAGGTGTGGGCGGACAGAGTTTTTAGCAAGATTACAGTACAGGAGGTGAAAATGGGTCTGTAAGAAAATGGGAATCTGTTTTGGCAAGTAATTCCCACAGTGAAGCTTAGAAGCCATATAGAAGACAATGCAATTAGCTGGTATAAGCTGAAGTAGTCTTAGTCTTAAATACAGGTTTTATTATTCTTTTAATTTTCTCTGAATGTGTACTATATGAACAAGTTTTGGAAATGAAGCAGCAGTGAAAGTCTTCAAGAAGAAACAAACAAAAAAACTCCACCTAAATTGAGAACAAGTGAAGCATTTATATAGACTGTTATTAATAAAAGGTGCAGGGAAATACACATCCTAAGGTGTTAAAGGAGTAGCTGAAAAACTGAGCAGGAGAATCCTTCCAAAGGAGTTAGCTTGGAAACTCTTCTCAGTCTTTCAGTTGAAAGCCACCTGAAATGAATGTACAAGCATACACTGAAAAAATTATTGCACTTCTAATAAATAAGTCATGTAACAAAATAAATCTTGTCATCTACAATGTTTGGGTTATTTGTTTTAACTGTTAGATTTTTCCTGTGGTTTTAGTGAAGCTGTTTGGTTTGTGGTATGAAGTTTTGATAGAAATAAGCAATCTTGACTGTGAGTAATCTCTTACCATATTATTGCCAATATCAAGAGGAATAAAATTTCCAATGAATGCATCTTTTTGTAATTTTATTTTTAATATGTTTTAGTTTCCTTGGTAGGTTTCAGCAGCAGTGTGGCAGGGAGTTGTGAAAGGCTGGCATGTTAAGGATGGAAGGCATTATGCACATTTATGCACTACATGCCCTAGTGAAATGGTATGTGTTTGTGTAAAGCCTCAGAGCCACTCACTTTGTTGTCATTGTATCTACAAGCATGAATATCGTTCAGATGCCTTTATTATAATTTGTATTTTGCTCATCGTTGAGTGTAGTGAACATTTCTACAAGTCAATTGAACAGCTTGGGTTAACACTGATGTTCCTTGTTTTGGAGGGTTGATCTCTCCCTGTTGGAGAGATGACCCCCAGAAACCATTTCCAGCCCAAATTATTGTTTGTTTCTATTTAAAAAAAAAAAAAAAAAAAAAAAAAAGGAACAAATTAAAAGCAATTTCTGGAAATGTGTTCTTGTTTGAAGATATCCTTGTATGCTCTTTTAGTAATGCGTTTATGTTATTTTCAGATCATTCTTAGATTGTGTTTTGCTTAAGTACAAAACATAGGGAAGAGCAGAAATACATGGAAAGGGTCTGAGAGGTAAATATATAAACGTAGTTTGGCACTTGCTAAGACTGTTTTCAGAAATCTCAGAAATTTCAGAAAGAGTTAAACCAAGCGTGCTTTTCTCATCCTCAGTGAAAATTTTCATAAGATTAGGTACCCTGACTTCAAAGTCAGTGACTATTCTGTGTATTTTGTCTCCTTGTCCTTAATTTTCTGGGCGCTTCATAACAGGCAAATTTTTTTTTTCTGGTGTCTTTTCATCTTTTCAAGTTTTGTTCATATGTTACATGTTTCATGGTTTTAATCCATGAATGCCTTTGTTTTAAATACATAAGTGTTAATTTGTGTTTTTCCGCACTGCTTCTATTAACTTCTTGGATTGCAGGGAAACTGTTGAAATACTTCTTCCAGGCAATCATCAGTTAATAGATTATAAGAAAATTGCCTAAAGGATGTGAAATAATGTAAAATTTTGACTTGAGTTTTTCCTCTGAGTGATCACATTAAGATTATTTCATTGCCCTAATCAAAAATTAATTAAATAACATTAATAAGTAGCTTATAGCTTGTGGATTTATGTGACTATCTCTTCTCACTGCTGTGTCATGCAGCTGAAGCAGTAATAAGCAGAGGCCTCCAGATAACTTCTTTCATTCCCCTTCCCATAGCAACAGGCAGGAAGGGAGTTTGGATAAAGTTCTTCAGAAGATTCCTTTGCATGCTGTCATGGTAAGGTCTGAAATAACCTGTTGGGAACAGCACCATGAATATTTGACTCAGATGCTCAAGACTGGGATTTTTGCTTTGTGGGAGCCTCTCTGCCTCTGAGCCAACTGAAGCTAAACATGGCTATAGGGCTAAATAAGCTTTGACAGGGCAGATGAAACAAAACATTATTGTTTTGGGTAACTGTTTTGTTAACTACCTCGTGGTACTTCTCTTCAGTGCTTCTTTGGGCTCAAAGTCATCCTTTCTGATAAAATGTGAATTGGGAAACCTGATCTCTGAATTACAAAACAGATACATGTATTTCTACAGCCAGGGTGGGATGTTACTTCGGTGAGCCATAACTGAGGCTGTGTGCTGTTGGGTATTGTGTTTATCAAGCAGCTGCAGTTTCTAGAAAGCACTAAATGTTCTCCGATACCTGGTCAGGTTAATGTCAGAGCAGTTTAACACTGACTGCTTGGAAGTGTCTGGCCACACTGCGTGCTTTTCCCTGGATAAAATTCTCCTCCAAGGTTACCACTGAAAAAATACTGTTTATACTTTCTAGGTACTTTATTCTTTTTTTCTATTTTTTTTTTATTCTCAAAATGTAACAGTTGTGGGGTTTTTTTTAAAAGTGAAATATAAAATGTTTTATTGCCTGTTAGGGAAATACATGCTGTTGATTACATTGCTTCAGTCTGACTTATTTCTGGGGAAGGATATCCCTAAAGTTACAGCACAGAATATTTCTTTAACCTCTGTTTCCTCAAAAGTCCATGTAGGATATGGTTCACAGTGCAAGGAAGTAGAAGAATTAAGAGGGGAAGCTGTAATTTATTTCTACAAGATATGAGAGCTCTGGTTGCTAGAACTTGATGCCTTTTTTTATTAGAGATCTAGAATAACAATCTAACAGTCCTAGTAACAGGAATATTCAAGGTCAGAGGGATTTTGGAGATGCTAAAAGGGTATTTCCCTATGGAAGAAGAGTATTGCTCATTCTGAGAAGTTGGTTCACTGTATAGTCAAATCATTCCCAATTCTAGGACTTTCACCTTTTAAGGACATAAACTCTCTGCTCCCAATGCTGTCACCTGGTCGGTTTCAGATTGTGGATTTGTTTTGCAAGCTGAATTTCATTTAAACCATTCTCTAAGAAATGTGACGGTCACAGCAGAGCAGTGTAATAGGTTAATCACGGCTGGCTGCTAGGTGTTCACTCTGCCTCCTCAACCAAATATGTTCAGGTGTGTTTGATAAGTAAAACTGTTGTGTGCTCACACCTTTAGGGGTGTCCATTGAGAAAAGGCAGCCAGCAGTGAGTTAAAACTCTTGACCTTCCAGAAAAGAGGGCCTAGGAAAGAGTTTTGCCCATCATGAACTAGATAAAAGAGTACATACCCCTATAAATGAGCTTTTGCTTTGTGTGTTGCCAGCCCATGATAACACCTGGGAACTCTCATCTATAAAGGAACAGGCTTGAATATCTGGTTTCTTGAATGAAAAGCAATTTGTCTTGTGCAGGTAGCAAAGTAAATACTTACCTTTCCACTCCACAGATTGTAACTTTGTTCTGGTCATGAACTCCCACTGGGAAATTTTCCTGAAACCTCATCACAGAAGTATTAGAATGAAACAGTTTTAGTCAGTGCAGTATTGTGTTGAAATTATGTGATTACCAAGATTTTTTTGTGAAGAATTTTAAAGGCCAAAATTAATTTCTGAAAGCAGGGGTTTGTAAAACACAGGAATTAATCCAGTTAATGTCCAGTGAATACGGGTAAATCCAGTAATTCAAAAATCTTTTTGAGTATGTGGTTGTGACTTACAACTATTCCAGTTGCCTTCTGCTCTGTCATCCTGATACTAGTTTAGTTCTCTGTACTGGGGGTGACCATGCATGCCAAGTTTCATGGATGTTTTCCAGTGACAGCGTTTAAGAACCAGCCATTTTAAGTATTGCTGTATTTCGAAGATTACAGCAGTGAACCAGTTTTAGCTTAGTGGTTTGCATATATGAATTGTTGTCCTCTTTGAAATGGATAGTACCATGAGAAGGAAATGGCTGAAACAAAAATAGACCATCTCTTTGTTTTTACAAATGGTTTTAATTACCCTGTGCAGCTCTCTGCAGTGCCTGCTCTTGCCAGCTTTTGGAAATGAAGCAAAAGGCATATGATGTTCATGTACATTCTTTGAGCATTTCTTAAAAGTTAGTAAAAGCTAACATCCTCCTAATGAGGAAGGAAGTCCATAGGGAAGTTGTCTGAGTTGGTGGCAATGCCAGTTTTATTCCTTTTGTCCTGCCTGCCACAGTTTTAGTCTAAAAACAGCTTGTGGTTGGGGAATTTCTGATGTACTACTGAAAGTGTGAGAAACTGTCAAATTATGCTTGTCTGTCTTGGAATTTTTTATATTGCAGTTCTGTTTCTTTACATGTCTTTTTCCCATTCTATTATTCAGAATCAAGTGCTACATGTGTGTAGGAAAAAGTCATGTGACCTATTTCTGCTGAGATGCAGGTTTTACAAGCAGGCTTCTTGTTCCAGAGCAATGCTAATGACTGAATTTGCTATAATTTTGCTGTAAGTCTCCAGTCTGGGAGGCCTGAAAACAGTTTAATTTGAACTGCAAGCAGTGTTGGAAGTGTTTTTCTCCTCAGGCTGAAGCTGATCGACCAGTTTTTCTAACCTGTGCCATTTGCACAAGGAGCACTACCTGGTGATCCCAGGTATTCAGGGAAAAGTTAAAGTGAATATCACTGGGTGTCTGCCTACAATGTTTCCAGAGCTATTGTGCCTTTCCTTGGGCAATGTCTTTGCTTTGGTAGGCAGTATGAATGTTTTTCAACATTTCCAACTAAAAAAACTTCCGATTCAGAAGAGTTTCCCATGCTCAGTTGTCTCTTGAAGTGGTAGGTATTTAGGAACAAGAAATCAGCACTGAGGATTACTGTTGCATAAATAATTGTTTCTAGAAAAGGTGTTTAAGATTGATAGTATGTCACTGCTTAGTGTTTGCTGCTGTAATTTAAGGTCTGTTTGGGACAATCATTTTTTGATGCCATTGTTGTATATCAGTATAGTGTCACGCTCATCATTCATGCTGCATTGAGGTCACGGGAAGTTAGTTAAACAAAATTCAGTATGAGTTTACAGGGTAAAGAGTCTCACTCTCTTTACCACAGAGAATGTGATAGTTACCTTTAAAATCTCGCGTTACTTGTACCCTCTCACACATTTCATTAACTCACCCTCTCACTTGTGTACTCAGACACCAGAACATTTCCGTGTGTTGAGGGGGGATATCCAGTGTCTCTTTCGTGCTTTGCAGAGGATGGAACTAATGGTGTCTGTCACTGTTTATTGTGCTTCAGGTTCCTGTTGGTGATAACAAACTACTTCACATATGGATGTTTTATATCCTCTGGGAGTCAAGAGTTGTTTTTTGCTCGTCCTTTGCTTCAGAATCTGGCTTACTTCAGCTTCCGTAAATCTTTAGTGGAAGCTAATGCTGCTTGGTTTTTTCCTTATTTGGAATATCCATCTCTTTAAAGCTACGGTCTGTTTTCCTGTTGGGCTGACAGGAAATGGAATGACATATGTGATGTGACATAACCCTGTTGGCACTCTCCTCTTTGAAGCACAGGCTGTTTTGCTGGTCAGGCATCTGTGCTGGAGTCTTATCAGAGTGAAGGCATCCTGGCCTTGACACAAACATTCCTGTTTTATTCTTGCAAGAAGTGCAAAGTTTGTTATCAGTCAAAGCCATTTTAGCTCTTGTTTAGCTGATTTATGCACATTTTCATCCCTACTTTGTTCATCTCAATTTAGCATCTCCATTCTCTATAAGGTTTGTTTCCTCATAGCAGTAAAAGATTCACTAAAAAAGTTTAGGATGGTGGCTCTGGAGAACAGATTCAGAAAATCTCACTTGTAGAATTAGATCTGTTGATTTAGAGAAGATGTAACTTCTGACTCTTGGTATACCACTGTCCTTGGAAAGGGTGCAGAAATGATCATCTGTAAGGAGCTGTAAAAAGAAAGTGATTCCTATGTTGAGCCAGGAGCACAATAGATCATATATATTGTATATATAGTTCAGATACGAAAAAAAATACACAATTTTAAGGCAGGATAGTAGATGAAGCTTCTACTTCAGCATTAAGAATTTCTCATTAGTAAGTCTACTGTAGGGCCAGGACAGGAGTTGGGCACCTCTTTTTCATTTGTTTTGTGGTTTATATATCTTGCTTGTCGCTCCTTGCAGCCTCTGAAGGTCATGTCACTTGGTTTGCTTCCCAAACCGATTAAACTGTATTCCCCACAAACATATTTTTAGCCTGTGTATTGAATTGGCTCCAGTCTTATCTTTCAGCCAGGATCACTCTTGTTTCTCTCAGAGCAGCTGTGTGGACATTGGCTTGTACCTGGACAACCTGAGCATGGAGGCTGCAGGGAGCTGTGCCTGTGCTGGCTCTGATAGCAGGGGAGACAGGACCACACAGCTCAGTAATCCAGCCTCTTTTCAGACCCATCATGTATCTGACATTTGTGCAAAAACCAATTTGGGCATTTTAAATTCCAGCAATTGTATTCTGGCACAGACTGCGTGGATTTTCCAGACTTCTTGGTGAATGGATGTACTACTGCTCAAAAAGTAATGGCCAAAGGGAGCCAAGCTGCACTCTGTGTTAAACCTCTCTGATCCATTCCTTATATAAATATCCCGTGATGCAAACCTCATAATTGCTTCCCTTTCCAATATGTACTCAACACCCTTATAATCTGTGTCTATTCTTTTCTCCCTGGTTGATTACTCAGCAGTTTCTTTCTGTCTTTTGACTTGTTTGAGCAAACTTGACCACGTCCTTAAAACTTATTTTAGGGGGGAAAAAAATGTGTAAACCACTAAAACCAGCTTTGTCAAACCACATTTTACTTTAAGATGAAACTTGAACAGTTAAAGTAACTGCAAATTTGCTAAGCAAGTAAGTTGCCAAACTCCCTGTCTGTGTCCGGGCTCACTGTGTAGTTATAGCTAACATTAAAGAGAAAAACCTTTTCCACAGTATGCATGCCTTCAGTTAAAGAGAGGGTTCAGTGTTTGGGTAGAAGGAGAAGAAGTATTTCTACATTTCTCACACACAAAAAAGTGCATGTATTTATCACATACCTGTTGATAAAAGGGACATATTACATTTTACATGCAGTTTTTTGAACAAAATTCTTTATATTTTATGTTTTTTTTCCAAAACTCTGTATTCCTGTTACATTCCTGAACCTGAGTGAGATTCTCAAAACCATTTTTAAAATTACTGGGTATGTTAAAAGAATTTTTTTCATTATGCAGGTTTTTTTCTCCATTGTTGAAATTGCAAAAGCACTTTGAATAGGAACACCTGCAAAGAGCAGCTTAACCTATTCTTAAAATTAATTACTAAACATAAGACTTAAAGCAGCCAACAATGTGCAATTATTTCAATATTTTTTTAAATTATAAAGAGCATGTGCCAACGTATTTCCAAAGCTATGCGTGTGTAATACAGTCACAGGGTTTCATTCTCACCTCGGTGCCTCCTTTCAAATAAATACAAAACAAAATTACCTTCTTCAGTAAGCTGGTTCCTTACCAGATAAATTTCAGTGCTGAATATAGTCATCCAAGGTAAATTGGTGTTACACTGAAAGTCTCTCAGTCCACTGATAGCATTCTTTTTTTGTTGATACTCCCTGATTTTTGTGGGTTGAGGAGCTCCTGCCCAGCTCTTCCCTTTCTTTGGTTTAACCACAAAGCACTAAAAAGGGTGGGGATAAAAGCAGCTTTCTTGTGATTTCTTAGAAAAATAACAGATCCTCCTTTGCTGCCTTCCTTTTTCCCAGTGTAGCATTTGGGTTGCACTCTCCTCCTTCTTTTACCCCTCGCACAGTAAATTGTGGTGGACATTTGTTGTCTTGGGTGAAAATACCCCAGCAGCACTGGGTCAGGCCAAGGGGGAAGCTGCTGGGAAAGCACTACAGGTGGAATTCAGAGAACAGGACCAAAAGAACGCGTGGTCCGAGTTTCCTGCTGTGAAGCAGAGTTATTTTAAGCAGTGTTTGTTCAAACCTGCCTTAGTACCAACAATGGTGCATGCAATTATGAAGCTGAGTATAATTTATATAATAATTTACATATTATGGTAGGATGTTATAGAACCAAACCTCCCTTGGAGCAGGTATGCAGCCACCGAGGAAGTTCATACAACTATTTCAATGGTTTATTTTTAGTTGCAAGAAGATACTCTGTCTCCGTTCTATCTTTTTATATGCCAAACAATTTGTCTTCCTCATTTATGAGAAAATCATACTTACCTGATCATGCTCTGAACACCCAGTCATTCTGTCACAGCTCTCAAACCTTTCAGCTGATGTTCCTAAATTTCAGATTCTGACAGTTTCTTGGAAGTGAGTTGCAGCATCTGGGAGAAAAATGGCAATAGGAGTTTGCTTAATTTAAAACAAAACAAAACCAGAACAGCAAAACACCAACCAACAAAAAAAACCCCTCAAAACCTAGCCCAAACTACACAAAATCCCTAAATATCCATGAAGATGTGTTTGATTTTCTACTGCAGAAAAAAACCTGAACATACATTCCAACCTTTGGAATGACAGTTTCAACTTGAGAAAGTGCGTGTAGCATTACGTTGAATTTATAAAGACATTTGCTTTTCACATTCCTAAGTACCATTTCTGTTATAATAAAACTAGATGGAAGTACTTTCATAATGATTGAGGAGCGGTTGTTGAATTTTGTGATTAGGCTTACAAGTAGCCCTAGGCCGATTCTGAGTTGAAATCATCTGCAGCTTTTAATAGAGTAGCTTTTTACACATAAGCAAAATCTGTTTGGTGTATTTGTTACATAAGTAAAGAGGAGTAAAATGTTTAAAATTAAGTGTAAATAGACAGTAGCTGAATATGTGTGACTGACGGTGTCACTGCCTTTTGCACTCTCTTTTGCTTCCTTCTAAGTCTACTTCATTAATCACCACAGATTCTTCTTTGGCTAATCAGTATATTTTAGCTTAGTTTCCTAACAGAATTAGGTGTACATAATTCCACCTTTTCTCTTCCCGTTTTCCTGTGTTGCACTACAGACTTTCTAAATTACTAATCCATTCCAGCTAAAAACTGACGGAGGTGGAGAAGTTGATGAAATTTCTATGAGTTGTGAAAAGTCCAGATCAAGTATATACATGCATGGTAGGGAAGGGACTTAAATTAGTGCCCAGCTGAGAGAAAAGCTGCAGTGTGTTTTCTGTGATTATTCTTTGCTGGAAGCTTGGCATGGAACCAGTATTCTGCTTGTGGAGTCTTTCCCAGCAGGCACTTAGCGGGAGTAGAAGAGGCACTGGAGTCAAGGTATTGGAAAACATGGAAAGAGAGGCAGGGACGTGGAAGTGCAGGGCAGAGGTAAATTGTTGCTTCCTTCTTTTTCCTCTGGAACTCTGCTTTTCCTGGTTAATTAATGGGGCTTACCTGTACAGCCTCTAGATTTGAGCAAGAGTACAATAAAATAAGTCTCTTGAGTTTTATTGTTCAAAAATAATTAGAAACTTTCTAGCAGCTGAGAGAACTAAACAATATGAAGTACAGTGTCTTTTTTTAGAAGTTTTGGCTGGCAGTGTATTCCTGGAATTTTCCTTAAGCTGGTTGTTGGTGAAGGTCATGTGTCTCATCATTTATACTTCCACAAGTGTTAACTCAGCAGGTGTTTGCAGGACACTCATTTCAGATGTGGTTAAGCTGCTAGATTTTCTTTGCATCTTCTCAATGGAAATTATCAAATGTTACTAAAATAATTTTATTGAGTGTATTTGCTGGGTTAGAAATCAAAGTTGGCTTTAACACATGCTTCTGAATGAGTGTTGTATGGTGTAAATGCTTAGTGTGGGAGTTCAGTAGAGAGTGATCCCCTTCAGGGATCCCGGGTGTATTTTGTGCAGTGTTATTTCTCCAGGTGGGAACTGGCAGCTCTTTTGTAAATCCAAACTCCTTCAGACTATTCAGTGTGTCTGTGCTGATCTAGATGTAATCTGGTTGCTTTCATACAGCATAAAGCATACCCGGGAGGTTGGTACAACCAGTCACAGGAGCAGAATTAAGAATTGCCCTCTAAATCATTTAAATTTAGGCTACTTTTTAAAAACTTACGTTAAAATCTTTTTCACCCTAACATGATTTAAATTTGTGTGAGTCACATCTGAAATTTAGTAACAGCATTGAACTATACTAATAACACCAAATACTATTTGAGTAAGTCATTAGCACCCTTTTTGGTGGTGTCACATTTTGCAGTAGGAAACACTGGCATCAGCAAGCTGCAGGATGCAAGAATTACCCATTTCACAACTTTCAAACACCTGTGGGATTACAGTTTCCACAGTCACTGTCACAGACATCTGCTTCAAATCGCAGCCTCCAAAAAGAAAATTGCCATATCGAGACCTGATCTCCTTGTACAAATTCTGATTTCCTTGGTGTAAAAAATGCATATTATATGATTGGCTCTTTGCAAATATTAAAATGAATACTGTATGTGTTATGTTGGAAAGTTATGTGTATTAATCTCTTTTAAGTAGTGCTGTATTGATGTCTTTTAAAGTAGTGTGGTAAATATAGTTTTTTGGCTATAGCATAGTATTAAAATAGAAATTATGTGATGTAAGATACTTTTTGTAACTAGCTCAAGGAATGGGTAAGATAATCAAGAAATTCTTCACATAGAGATAACAGCAACAAGACCCCAAAATCCCAAGAGAAGAATTATTACCTCCTTATCAGGAAAACCCAGACTTCGAGGAACCTCAGTGATTGATTTACAAGATGGGGGGGAGGGAGTTGAAGTTAAGCAGAAATACCTGTAGTTTGAAAGGAATGTTTGAATCATATATGAGATATATGAATATGTAACAGGCTTTTAAGGGTTAATCCTTTGTTAGCAAGGTGTGCTTTTGTGGCAGAATGCAAAAGCTCCCGGACGTCCGTAATTCTTTGCCTTTTTGTTGTCTTTTATTTTCCTAACTTTGATTGTCCAAATTCTTATTGTCCTAATTTTTATTACTATTTTATTACTATTAAACTTCTAAAATTTTAACACAAGTGAATGGTGTTTTTCACACTTGGTGTGGCTGAGCATGTTTGGGGTTAGATAAACTGCTTGTGGTGTTATCAACTGTGGGTTTGTAAATGGAGTCTTGTGACTCAGGATACAGACAGCAGCAGTCTAAGCTAACACTTTCCTTTCCTTGCTGGAAGTAATATGTGCAGAAAAATGCTTGAGAGCTGGCACGGGATGTTTGCTCTGCGTTGGGATCCCGTCTGGTGGCTGCCCAAAGCAGAGCATCAGTGGGGGCTCAGGGCTGAAGAGGAGCTCCCTGGCCACAGCAGCTGAGCCCCATGAGCGGGGGTCACCCAGAGAGGTGCACAAATGGTTTGCAGTAGGTTCTGAGCAGGGAGACGGTGTGGAAGGAGGGAACAGGGCATGACAGGGATGCAGCAAGTGCTTTGGAAGTTGTATCCAGCAGATTGTTCATTTTGCAATGGAGTTCAGTTGGTAAGAGATGCTGAGGTGAAAAGTGTTTGAAAAATGAATAGGTGACAGGGGTATCAGGGTATTTCCAGAGTGATGACTGTGTTTAATTTAATAGTACACTATTTAATTTCTTTGGAAGCTCTATGATGCACGTTGTCCACTTTGTCTGCCCCTCCAAAACGAAATACTGCAAGGAGGAACATGTGCTGCCTTGGGCTGGGAGGATCAGACCAGCTTTGGTGTGGGGGTTGAGGTGCGTCAAGAAGAAAAGTTGTGCAGTAACTGAAAATTGTCTTGTTCTCTTTCAAAAGTGATGTATTTCCTTTTTTATTTAAGTCCTTTGTAGTGTTACAGCCCCTGTCTGTAGACTTGCTCTGACCAAGTAAAACCAAAAAAGATACAAAAGCAGGTTTCTCTAAATTTGAACTTCCCTTTTTAATTTAATAATTTATTTTCAGTCTTTTTGCTATGCTTGTGGATTGTTTATGCTTGTGGTGTTTGTTTATTTTTAAAACCAAGTAGTACTTGACACGGAAAGATAAACCTACCCAGGATTTATGACATCAAGACAAGCAGATGTTTTAAGCATAAGAAGCACAGCAAACTTTGGAATTAGAACATTATTTACTCATTTATTCACAGATTGAAGTGACAAAATCAAAAGACCTCTTTTGCCTAGGACCTAAATAGTTACAGGTCATGTAATAGAGACTGAGCCCTTTGTAAAGGATTTTCTGTACTTTGGGAAATGGAAAGGAACTAGACAAAAACCAAGTATGGTGGGTTTGTTTGCACTATAATGTATCCACATGTCAAAAGCCAGACGAATTTTTGAGCTTCTGAGTATTGAAATGTTTGCATTCTCTCTTCATGCAGATTCAAGATCCAGCCCATATTATGGCTGGCAGTGGGTCCAGATCAGGACCAGCCAGTGGGTTGTCCATGAAATCACAGCTTCAGATCACTGGTGAGCCTTCTGAAATTATCTGTCTTTTCTGCTTAGAAATGTGGCAGTGTTTTTCCACAATTAAACAGGGTTTACTGTGTTGCATTTCAGGAAGTTTTGCATTGTGAAACATCCAAGAGAAGTCAGGATTGGTGTTAGGCCATCATTACTTAGCAACTACTTTATTCTGGGTTTTATCTAAAATGCATTTTGAAATGATACATATTGGTATAAAAGAAATAAGAAAGGAATAATTCTTTTTGGTTGCTGTTAAGTTAATTGTACAGGCAGTCCTGGAAATGTAATAGTGCATTATGATACTGCTTGCACTTACTGAAGCTTGGCATAATATCAAATCTGACACTTTTTCTTGATACTGCTGTTCATTGAAGTTGACTTATGGCTTATCCCTTGTTACATGTTTTTATGACTACCATTGAAGTGGATTAAAAAGGGGATGAATTTAATGAAAGTGTTGGTGAGAATATCACTGTAATTGAACACCTCTTGATTGTTTGGAGATGGATTTACATTACAGCCTTTACTTTTTGTAGTGCCTTACCAACAGAGCAGCAATTGAAACTTAATTATCAAGGTTTCCTCACTTTTGTTTACTGGAAATTTAACTGAGGCATCAAAACTGAATGGGAGGTCCGTGGGTGTATGCAGGTCTCAGTTTAGAAGCATCAGGAGTAAATTTTGCACCCTCAGTGTGAAGACCTGTGGGTATATGCAGTAGTTTCAGAAAAGGGATATTGTGGTGATGAAAAGAATGGTCAAAAATAGATAGAAAGCTTTAGACTAGGAAGGAGATTGGATCTCACTATTACACAGGCTGTAGCTGTCCCTCTGAGGTCACAAGCTAGTGTTTCGTCAGTAGTCTGTGAGGCTGTAGAGAAATCTTGTCCCTACAAGTTGATATTGGGGAGAAATTGGAAGAGGTTTTTACAGAGGTACCTCCTCCACACATGAATGGAGAGCAGAGCCAAGGATTGAAGTGGTGACTGCTGTCCAAGGCTTTCCCCACTAAAGGCCTGAGACTCACACAAAGACAGTGAATAAATGCTTCTGTGTTTAGAATTGGGATTACTGAGGTATTTGAATTTCAGGTCTGAATTTCTGTAGATGTTCAGCCATCATCTTAAGCAAACTGTTGCTGGTGTTACCTCCCACCTGCCCTACCCTCAGAACTCCATTCTGCTTCCCTCGTTAGTTTTAAATGGAGTTCCAGGGTGTCTAGGTAAGAACAAACTTAGAAAGTAGGTACAAATCTGCTGATTTCTGCTGCTCCCAGGCAGGTCTTTGAGGTAATTAGAGATGTTCAGGTATGAGGTGCTACAGCATAGAAGTACTGGGGACAGGAGGGAAAGGATGGGGAGCTGTTTGTGAAAATTAATGAGTTGAATTCTGTGAGATCTTTGTAATACACAGGGAAAGAGTTTTCCTTGGGAGCAGTTCAGAGCAGTTTATACTAAGCTACTTCTCTAAATCTCTAAAGGAGCATAGGCTATAAAGGGAAGCTGGGGAGATTAGCCAGATGGGCCTGAATTAGTCATTTCTTTTTAAGGATGTACTGAGGCTGAGGTGGGTGACAAACACACAGAGGAGCAAGTTGTTTTTTGCAGAACAGTGAATTCAGGGGCCAACTGGAAATGATAATATCTTTTTCTTCAGTACTGTTTTGTGAGTTCAGTGTTGCCACTGAATCCAAGAACACCCGGGACTCAAATATCAGGGTAGACACACATCATAAAGGAGGCAGCATAGCAGTTTTGTTTGGAAAGATGGGAATGCTGCAGTCAGTAATGCTGAATGCTTAAAAAAAATCCAAACACCAAAAAACACCCCACCCACCACACCCCCTCCCCACCAAAATTAAAGCTCTAGAGCTGCAAGTCTTGTCCAGATTTGTTGTTGCTAGAACAGGAGGTAGCTACTGGAACCCAGAGTTTGGATTCAGCTTTTCAGTAAGTTTGTTTAGCTACAGAAAACTTTACACAAAATTCATTTTCTTAGTGATGTTCTGTCCATGAGAAGTTGTGGCAATTTTCCACAGTGCCTTGGTGAGAGGCAGATCATGTTTTGAGCTTATTAACAAGCAGTGTAATAAACTCCAGGAATTCTCTTGGCTGGTGATAGACAGGAGACGATTGTAGAGGATATTTTCTCTGTGGATCTTGTACTAATTATGATTAATAAGAGTATCTGATGTTGCAAAAGTATTGTTGCATGTTTTAGGCGTTTGTGTGAGCTGTGGCATTGTATAAATGAGCTGGAATGCAAGAGGGTTTTTATCCATCTAATGTGTTTTTTTTACTTGAGTGTTACTGTCAAGCATCAGTGATCTGACACTTGAATACTGAAGCTCCCAACTGAAAAAATACTATTTGTAATTGAAATCTTCCTGAGTAAATTACTGGTTTTTCTCTTTCTTAACAGTTATTTCAGCAAAACTAAAAGAAAAGAATAAATGGTTTGGACCTAGCCCTTATGTGGAAGTCTCAGTAGATGGACAGTCAAAGAAGACAGAAAAATGCAACAATACAAATAGTCCAAAGTGGAAACAGCATCTTACAGTGTAGGTTTGGTTTTATTTTCCAGTTTATTTGAGCTAAATTAAAGCAATTGACAGTGGGCTTGAAGACTGTGTTTTTATTTTAAGCAAGGAGTCAAATGTTGCATGAGATGGTGACATGTATAATTTTTAGAGTAAATATAGTACAGTCTGAAACAGATATTTACGAACTGTTACACTCCTTGTATTTTGTATTGTTATGTGTGGCATATTAAAGGAGCTCTAATTCTGTGAGTAATAAGGACAGTAATTTGATATTAAAATTGATGGTCCTATGCACATTTTTGTGGTCATATTTAAAGTTACAGCTTTCAGAAGTTCTGTTGCTAAAAGTGTAGCTGTTCTTTGTGTCTCACTGTGGTGTACCATGCCAGAACACAGGTAATTGGCTCTCTCTTGTACACCTCTGGATTCAAGTACAAATCTAAAATTGCCAATTAATTTATGCAAATAGTTAATACAAAACTAACATCAGAATCAAGATGATTCTGTATTTGTGTTGTGAATAAAGAAGATACACGAGTTCTATAAAATTTAGTTTTCTCTTAATGCCACATGGAACTCTGGGATAAAGATCAGTCTGTGCTTGCACACTGGACAGGCACTTTTCACAAGGGCATGCTGGATGGGAAGAAATTCTTCCCTGGGAGGGTGCTGAGGCTCTGGCACAGGTTGCCCAGAGAAGCTGTGGCTACCCCATCCCTGGGAGTGTTCAAGTCCAGGCTGGATGTGGCTTGGAGCAACCTGGGATAGCAGAAAGTGGGGTGGAATGAGATGGGCTGTAATGTCCCTTCAATGCAAACCATTCAGTGATTCTGTGATTTGCTTGTGCTTAAATTGTAGATTATTCTTCTTGAATCTGGAACATTGCCTGAGGAAAACTGTTTTTGTAGCTGTACCTTTATTGTACTTTAGATTATTGTGAAGTTGTAGTTACTACTATTTACTACCTTACTTTGCACTGAGATATATTAAGAAAAAGAAAATCTTGCACTTTATATGCATTTAAGTGTAGCTGAGCAGAATTTTCTTTTACCTTCTAAAGCTTTCCTTTTTCTCTTTCATTTTTTAATGGGAATCCACACAATAATACATGTGCCATTTTTACTCTTGTTGAGTAAGAGCTGAGCACAGACACCCCCTGTATATCAACTTCATTGGAAATTACACTAAAGCTGCATGGAGCTTAGTGAAGTAAATTGGTTTTTAGGAAATATATTGGCACAGCTGCCTATATTCAGATTCAGGATAAAAAGGAAAAGTGTGGTGGCTTTTGCAAATGAGGGTAGGCCCTATTGGGGTTCCTCTCCATGGAATTTGTTAGGTGGATCTTCTGAAGGGATTGGCTGACTGTGAAAGTCTGGACTTATCAATCGTATACAGCTAAAATTATCCACTGAGAAAATAAGCAGTCATTTGTACCCATTTCTCACAATGAAAAGAATTTAAAACTATATAAATGTTAGAATATTCCTTATAGAAAAAGAATATTAGCATTAAAAATTACTTCAAAGTTGTTGTGATGGAACTTACTGTGTATTACTGTGTTGTATATGCTGGTAGTTTTTCTATATTTCCCTTAAAATAGTAAAAATAAAATATGTATTTGGTCGATGAACAGTCTTGCGACAATCTTGATTGACATGACATATCCAGGTGACATGAGAATGTGATAATTGGAAATTGTTTGATGTTACCACCATTATTTCTTTGTTTTTAAATTACTTCTAGTGACAGTGGTAGTAAATGGCTCAGTTCACCCCCCTCCCTACCAACAAGTGCCCTTACAGTGCTCAACTTTTTCTTTTCAGAATTGTCACTCCTGTAAGTAAATTAAACTTTCGAGTCTGGAGCCATCAAACATTAAAGTCTGACGTCCTTCTGGGAAGTGCTGCTCTAGATATTCACGAGACATTGAAATCCAACAGTATGAAATGTAAGTCTGAGCTGGAGAGTGCCTCTGAGTTGTCTGTTAGTGAACGTGAATGCTGCGTGCACCTCTGGAAATGGCCCTTAAGGGTTCCTTTTAGTGTGACTAGTTGCTTTTATGAGCTTCCTACTACTTTTTCAGTTACTTTTGTCTTTTTTGGTTATAGACAGCCTGCCATGGTGTCGCTGGAAACAAGATGTTTCTTGCTTTGCTAGTGTGTGCAAGATTGAATGAAAGAGAAGAGTTTCTTTTATAAGCTTAAAAATTCAAGCTATGGTTTGAATTTTGGTGCTAGACTGGAAATGTGTAAAGTTATTTTTGTTCTAAATAGTGCTATGGGGTATGTTGTATTATTTCATTAATCTAGGGTCTGGTTAGGCTTTGGGCAGTATGTGCATCCTGAGCAACTTGAAGGAGCAGTACAGGATTGTACAGACCCATGCCAGCACTCGGGGCTGCAGCACAGAGCTCTGTGCTGTCCTGCTTTTGTTCTGTCCTTTAAGGAAGTGTTGGCTTCCCAACTGTCACATGGGTGTTGCAGATAGAGAACGCTGACAGCAGTGAGAGCTGCTCTCCTGGCAGTGCTGTCCTGCTGAATCTGGGTGAAAATCCCCATGGGTCAGTGTTCTTGCTGTCTGACACCAGGCACCTGTTGGAGCTCACTAGGGTTTGTTTAGGCAACCCTTTAGGCAAGAATGTTTATTTACAGTTCTGTTTCACTGAAAACTCTGAATATACCATTGGTATGGGGATATGATGGAAAATGTTCACATACTGAATGTGAATCTGGATGTCATTAGGTAAATGTGAACCTTTTTAGTCAGAAGACAGAAATTGTATCTGCTCTTAATCAAGGATAAAGTGAATTACACTTCCTAACTCTATATTGAGGGCAGGTGCATTAATTGCTATAGAAATGTGAGAGTCAATCTCTACTGTCATGATAATCTTTTCTAGGCAGCAACAGGATTATGCTCCAGTTTTGCTCTTTTTGTAGAAACAATAACTTTCTAATGATGTATGAAAATGCTCAGTTTTACCACACAAAAAAAAAATAATGGAGAGCTAGAGCTGTAGGTCTGGGGAGTGTTTGAGGTTTTTTCCCCCTTTGATCACTGAGGTTTGCAATTGGCTTCTTGAATAAAAGGCCCTTTTTCCTCATGCAGTAAGATAAGGTCCCTTTGTTCTTTTCCAGTGGAGCAGGTAGTGGTGACGTTGCACCTCGTTGGTGACAGGGAGCCAGCGGAAGTGGTGGGAGATCTGTCAGTCTGTCTGGATGGGATGCAGGTCGACCCCGAGCTCCTGACCAATGGGGAAGCCTCAAGTACAAGAAGTGAGTAATTTTAAGTCCAAATCTACATATATCTGCTATGCAAAGCCATTTTTGGAGAAGCTTTAACACAGTCTTTAAATAAGCACAATAACAGCAATTTCTGTAACTTTCTGTCTATAGAGATCAGAAATCGTATGCATTTTTGAGGTGGAGTCATAGTTCACAGGGCAGACCTTCAGCCTTATTGCAACAAAAACCCGATCAGCATCTTTATTTTCTGGACTTTGCAAACTTTTATCTAGAGATCCCAAATGTTAATGAAAGCCTCTAGCTTCCCTGAATTTTAATAGCATCATAAACTGAAGAAATGCAAAGTTGGTTTGATCTCATCACCGTGCTAGTAATAAATATTCTGCTTACTAGGAGACGTGGGTTTATATTAATTTTTCTTAAAATAGCTCATTTAAATGTATTCATAGATTTATTTCCCTGTGGAGAGCTGCAGAGGGGGATCCACTTTCTCTTTAGTTGGTGTGTACAGTTTTTTAAACTGAAAACTTGAATGCATGTAAAATATCTAATTACAGTAAAATAAAAAGGTAATTTTAATTCCTTTGGAGCAGGACAGTGGAGCATTTCTGAAATACTGTACATTGAGAAGTAGAACTAGGTAAGAGTTATTTTCCTAGAAAGCAACAAGAGACACGTCTGCGGTAGTGACCAGCTAGACATTTAATTGGCAAGCTCTAGGTGTCTGGGTGGGGGGGGAGGCTGTTAAAGTCCTAGAGGCTTTGAAATTTCATCTGAATATCGTACAAAAATGGAATTAATACACAAATTCTGTAACCATTATTTCTTAGAGCTTTTACTCCATTTTCTTTGCATTTTGTTAAAAGGATCAATTGCACAGACTGATTGTGTGGAATTTTGTTTGTAAGTAAAAGCTAGATGCTGGGATTTTGTGGGACTGACAGAGCACGGCTGAGGTACAGGGATGGAAATATCTAGTACAAGTACCAAATTTTCCTTTTATACAGTACTCAGTTTTCATCTTTGCTTTCTTGAATTTCCCAAAGTTCACATGCTGAGAAAAAGGTGGGAAAAGTCATGCAGGTAGTGGAATTGAGTTCTATTTACAGGGTTGGGCTCAACACAGCAAGCCCCAAGCTCAGCAGAAGGTTCCCGGACAAGCAGGGGACTGGAGCACATAAGGAAGGAGTTAAATGTTAAAGTAGCCTAGCACATTGTATAGGCTAAAGGCACTTCAGGCAAATACATTGTTTATGGAGTTGCTTTTAAGTTAAGATTTCTCTTGCTGGGATTTAATTCCTTCCATGCACAGTCCACCAACAGCTCATTATCCTAAACCTTTCTGTGACTACATCCTTGTCTTTGGCCTAGATCTGTCTACAGTTCCCATCAGAACTGAAAACTGATTTCTTTATTTAATGACATTTGTTTTACTCTATGGAAATAAAGTATTGGTGCTACCTACATGAATGAGCAGTTGTGTGCTGCATATTCAAGGTTTGCAAATGCTGGCACAAAAGGCAGATATTTGCAAGCTGGCTGAATAAGCAGTTGCAAAACATTTGCAAATCTAGGTTGAACTGCTGTAGTGCTTTTGGAGTGCAGCCATATTTTGTACCTGCTTCAATGCCTTTATGTTAAATAATTTACTGAGAAGGGGAAGGGTCTGGGCTAGAGAGGCCCAGAAAACGAAGCCCCCAGCCAACCAGAGAGATTTCAGTCAACTTTTTGCCCTTTCTGCTCTGCCTGCCATCACTGAGAGCGTATGAAAAGCCAGCTTCACTTAAAAGAATGAACAGGGCTTTATACTGCTAGAAAAACAGTGTGTGTGTTTGGGAATATTCACACAGTCAAATGATGTCCTGTTACATCTTCCGTAAGGTGGAAGTATTACAGTGGCAGTGGTTTAAAAAAATTGTATTCACACACACAAATAGAGACATGCAAAATATGTACAGCTTTGAAACCCTGTAGAAAAGCAACACATAGTGTCTCACCTCTACACTTGAAAGAAGTGTGAGCATTAAAGGCTGCTGCTTTCCTTGGAAATGATTCAGAGTATTGCTTATGCTTCTGTTTTATTTTTCTTCCTGGTATTTAAGGTCCTACACAGAGTGAAAACTCCAGAGTAAGGAGTGATACACGGTAAGACCTTTTTCCTTTCTTTTTTTTTTTTTTTTTTTTTTTTTTTTTTTTTTTTTTAATTCTGTCTTCTAGTATTCACAGTTTTGAAAGAGAGGAATTGTGTGTTTTGTAAAGTAGACAATTAAAAATTTATGAATATGCCTGGCAGCAGTATCTGTTAAGATCTGAGTATGCCCTAAACAAAAATACGGAACTGTTGCTCAGCTCCATTGTCTGGCCACAGTTTTGCCTCCATACCTGACTGATCTTTTTGTGTTTTCCCTTTGTGTTCCTCATCCTTCTCCCAGTGAATACCCAAAGTAAAATATATATTTAAACACCTCCCCCCCCCCAAAAAAAAAAAGGCACTGGTTGCTTTTACACTGGTTTGTTTTATAGTATGAAGGTATCAGAATTATATTTAGCTTTGTTAAGATCCCAAAATCTGTCTGGCACTTGCCATGCGCTGATATCGGATTATGAATCTTGCTGCCGGTAGGATAAGATGTGCCCAGCACCATGTTACTTTAATTAGTTCCCAGTACTACAAGTATTTTAAGGATCTGTACAAGGCACAGTACTCTGGGGGACGTCTGGAGTAACCAAGCTAAATTTCACTTTTTTTCAGTAGTTTGTATTCTTGGCTGTGTTATCTGAAGTCTTCCCTTGAAAGTTTGGGTTTTTTCTGTTTTCTTTTTGTATTTGAATGAATTTTTAGATGCCTTGATATTCAGAATACCTGAATATTATAGAATAATAACAATAATAATTATAATGATTCAGTTTTGGTATCAACCAGGGGGCTTCTGGTAGTCATTGTGAGGATCATGTAAATGGTCAGGAAAGTGACTTTCTACAAGGGCATGACGTGAAAGAACAAGGGGAGGGGGAATGGCTGAAAAACTGGGGTTAAACCTCCTACAGATTTGAGGTCACTAATGATTTGGACCCATTTATTTTGCGGTTGGTGTAGTATGAATTACATGCACCGCACCTGGTGTAGAGCAAAAGCGTGTTTGACCATGATATGAGGGTAAATCAACATGATTTTACTTGGTCCTTTATGACTTGGGGTTTACTTAGCCTTATCTACTGGGTTTTAGTTTGTGTACATTTGAAGGAATGTAATTTTCAAGGTACTGGGTTGAAACTGTAACCTCTTCCTTCATTTGTGATGGCTTATGTGCTTGACCTGTAAATCCACTAGAATTTTTGTTAACAACCTTTTTGTTTTGCCCAACATGTTCTGAAAATAAAATGCTTTAGACTAAAGATGCAGATACCTCTAACTCTGCTTAAGGAGCTACAAATATATCAGAATAATACTCTGCTAGGTGTAAGTGAACAGCACAGCATGGGTCAGTACTGCTGTGTAGCTTCTTAATTCTTGTAAGGTTGTGCAATTTATATTCATAGCTGCGGGTTAAAACCTTAATGCTAAATTCTCCAGCCTGTTCCAAAATTTAGTTTAGAGGAAAAAAATGTATGCATAAGTAAGATTTCTAAAATTTGTAGCATTTTGTGTGTTCTGAGCATATGCCAGCCCTGTGGAGTAAAGGCGTACAGGCTGTTCTCAGGTGTTAGCTTCTCATCTCATTAGGAACTCATGGGCAGAAATAGCTGAGCAGCAAAATCCAGAGCCTGGACCTAAGGGCAGCTGTATCAAATTGGGAAAGGAAAGAGGAGATTTTGATGACAGATGTTGTGTACATCTATTTCACCACCTTTCCATCAACTGAGGTTTCAAGTACCTCAGGAGATAAACTCTGAGTGTGTTTATACAGATGTATAGATACTTGGAATTATTATGAGTGTTATAAATCTCACCTAGTTGTAACTATTGCATTCTAGTGTCTTTCATGTGTCTTCTCAACCCCCCTGAAAGTGTCCCAGGCCAGGCTGGATGGGGCTTGGAACAACCTGGTCTAGTGGAAGGGGGCTGGAACGAGATGATCTTTAAGGCCTGTCCCAACCCAAACTCTTCCATGATTCTGTGATTTGCAAAGTTTCACCTGTGCACTACTAGAACAGTTCTCTGTGTCTTTTCCTGCAAAAGGACTAACTCCAATGGCCTTGAAAACTGTGAGGATGCTGCTTCCAGTGAAAACAAGACTGTTAATGACAGTGACTCCCCGTTGCTCACAAATGGAAACTGCAAACCTGCCAGACCTCCCAGGCCTGCCAGGCCCCCGCCCCCCACTCCCCGCAGACCCCCGTCGGTCGCCGGTACGTCCATGGGGCTGGGCACTCCTTGAGTGACCATAACCGTTTCTGCTCCTGATGTTTAACTACACTTTGGATGGTAAATTCTTTGGCAGGTCATTTCTGAAGGAGTATTTTTTAGCTTGCATTCTGTACAAGTTGTTTAGTCATTGTTCCTGTTACTGGAAATTTCCTGTTTCCACGTCTGCTCAGGGGTGGTGGCAGTCAGTGATGGTGCTACAGAGAGTGGAGCTGGGACCAGGAGAACACCAGTGAGTGCTGCTGCAGCACTAAGGCATCCACTGAGGGTGACATGAAATCCACTGAAGGCTCACAGAATTGCCTCAAGTTGAAAATACCGTGTTCTGAGATATGAGTTATTGGTTTCTACAACTGCAGTTGGATTCTGTGAAGCTGCAGCACTTAAAACATTCATTATTCTTCTCTGCTGAAATGGATAGATTTTTTTTTAATCTAGTTATTTAAAAACTACCTGAAGGCCACTAATTCTGAAAAGTTACTTGATCTTTTTGGGGTAATTCCTTTACTCCCATACAATGCAGTGTTTCTGTAGTCTCATTATTACAACTGATAAATGCTGGGTCTGGATATACCCTGCAATACAGTAATTACTTTAAAAGATTAATGCAGTGCAGTTAGTTAATGAGACGTGACCTGTGTTCAACTTCTAACCCCACCCACCAAATGGCATTAAGATAAAACTGAAAACATTTAAAGAATGTCTGTGTTCCCCTCCCATTGTGATTGTTACTTGCCATGCAATATCATATCTCTTCTTGAAAATTTTATGCTTATCATCACTTATATTATTATTCCAAATAATAAATGGAAAATAATTAATTCATTAGTACAAAGAAGTAGTTTTTTATCCTAATTTAATGTTTACAGAATGCGGACTAGGTAAATATTTATCAGAAATACCAAAATGCTGTTGATGGCAGTTCTTGGATTAAAGCATTTTTACAGTGAGACAGAATTGCTGTTCAGTTTTTGTTTAAGCTACAAAATGTAGCTGTGGAAACAGCAGTTCTGGCAGGTTTGCTTTTGTAATGTGTAACTTCTACAATGGATTGGTGATAAAAGTCAGTTAAAGGCTTTTTCTCTTCTCTCTCTGACATCATAGCAAGTGCAAATGGTCCTTCATCCACATCCACAGAAAGCGATGGGGCCAGTGCAGGATCACTGGCAGGTACAGCCTCAAATACACCTTCAGAGCAGAGCCCTGAGGGGGCAACAGCCGCAACCACAGCTCCTGCCACTCCTGCACTCACCACTCCTCCAGTGTCAAGACAAGTCCAGCCAGTAAATCCTTCACCTCAGGCTCTTACTACAGTCAGCCAAGGGCCTCTTCCACCTGGGTATGGGTTTAATAACTTCTTTCTCCCTGTGTGTGCTGACTTTTCTGGTTTTGCTTTATTTTACTTACAGTAGGTGTAAGAAACCATAGATAACATCTGCCTTCTGCTGCCTGACAAAAATCCCCCAATATGAGTTTGGAGGGTTTATAATTGTTTTGTATGGTCGATCTTCAAGCATTCAAGGAAAGAATTACTTCTGATACTTATCATACGTTCCCATGTCAGTGAAACGTAGGTATAAAATAGTGTGACAGCTTGTTGTCTTCAAATTAAAATAAAGTCAGGTAGGAAAATATTGGTACAGATAAGTAGAGGAAAAGCTGCTATTGCAGTCCTGAAGGTTTGGATTTCATACTGCAGCTCCTGAGAGTAGTGTGGACCTGCTGCTTTACTTCCGGTGCATGTGGAACTTGTCAGATGGTTGACCACTAGCCTCAAAGCTCTCAACTTCAAAAAAACAGCAGCAAAAACATTTCTGGACTCTCTGCGCGAGGGGAAAAAAAAAAGCTTCCCAATGTGAATGGTGAAACTGGTGAATTACCTTTCTTGATTTGCAGGTAGTGGAAGCAAAAGGTAGGAGTGGTCTGAATTACCTCACAGGATAACGGAAATAAAGAAGTGGTCTTGAAAACAGCAGTTGTTGCTTTATCATTTTGATTTCAACAGAAATGGTAAATAGCTTTTTATTTCCCCTGTGATGTTACATCTGATGCAAATACAGGGGTAAGTCATTATCCCAAATACTGCATATGCAGAAAATGTGACCAATGCCCTTATGGTGATCGCTGCATATACTTGATGACTGAAAAACATGCCTATGTTGGATTAATGCTACTCTAAAAAAGGGGATTATGATCTGTAGTTGCTTCTGTTCAACAGGTTATTGATACACTTGATACTGAATACAAAATTTTGCTAAAATTTTACATCTAGGCATGAATTTGAGCTTCTGTTTCCCAGAAAGGTAATCATGTACAATGCTTTTTTAATTTTAGTTGGCATAGAATCACTGTTAATATGAATGGTACCACTGTGTGCTGCACACTGTTCTGGTGCATCTCATGAGCCAAGGGTTACTTTTAAGCATTTTATGAAAACAGATGTTTCTCATCTTTATGCTGTAGATGAATGGTTGGAATAGTTTGATGTGGAGGAAGATTAAACTTTTTTATCTATTTTCAGTTGGGAGCAAAGAGTAGACCAGCATGGTCGAGTGTACTACGTGGATCATGTTGAAAAAAGAACAACGTGGGATCGGCCAGAGCCTCTTCCTCCAAGGTGAGCCAGGATCAGCCATACAATCATCTCAGATGTCTGGGTTTTTCAGGAATTAATTGCCTGACAGTTTGCTAAAGCTGGAATAAATATTTGAAAACAGAAATGTGAACCCAGTTGCTCCGGACTGTCTCCAAGGAATGCATATGGAAAAGAGTTGAATGTCAAAAAGAACCAAATCTGAATTTCCTGTCAAAGACTAGGCAAGTGCATATTTACTGATTGAGAAACAGATTTCACTTAAAGACAGTAGACACCCCCAAGAGTAAAAGAGATCAAAAAACAAAGAAAAATATTTTAGCATTGAGGTAGCTATCAGCTTGAGCAGGAATGCTCTTGGTTACCTCTTATCTCGAGGTACTGTTTGCTGGCCTTTGATCTTGTCTCAGGGCTCCCAGCTGCCAATTTATTATGCACATAGAAACTAACGTTCGTTATTAAATTTCTCCAGGTCTTGGCATCAGAACAGCCAGTGATGTTAGTTCACAGTTGCTGTTTCTTATTTTGTAACAATATAAGAAAACATAAGAGTTGTTGTGTTGCACTTTTTCATCGTCAAATGGTTCACAGACTATAAAAAATTACAAAGTGAAAACATGGGATGGTAAAGAGAGCTTGTTATTAAAGAACAAAAACTGGCAGTCTCATAAATGGAGCCCACCTGTCATGTTTCAAGTTATTTTGAACTTTTTGAGCAGATGAACTTGTATGTTGCTTAAGCTTACTTAGAATAGAAATGTTTTCTTCCAAGTTTTATAAGTAGTACTGATCTCATATGAACTGAAAATTAGGGGAAAAAAAACTGAACCAAAGAAAATCAAAACAAAATGCTATGCCCAAACCCATGCCCAAACCTTTCTTTTCTGCCAGATCAGAGTGTGAGGAAGTCTTGTGTTGAATAGCTTAAAATGTCAATGGGTTTGCTGTGTTTTAGGCAAAACCAGCAGGCTTGTGTTACGGGCTGGGTGAGAACTGCAGTGATGCCAGCACATTATGGACAGTGGTCTAGACAGCTCTTGACAGCTATTTCAAAAAACCCTGAAAATACAATAAATTGAATGGGTCCAACTTTATATAGTATACAACAAACAGAAGTGATTCTCATAAAAAAAGTCTAGCTCTTGCATAATTTTTGCAGAGGGTGCAAGGAGAAGAAAGCTGCTGATGAGCCCATGCTTTCTGTTCCCCTCCACCACATTGGCCTCCAAGTGCCTCTGAGCCCTTAAATTGCCAGCTATTGACAACTGTGGCTTGTCTTTTCCCCCAAAGCTGGGAGCGCCGAGTTGACAACATGGGGAGGATTTATTACGTCGACCACTTCACCAGAACTACGACGTGGCAGAGGCCGACGCTGGAGTCTGTCCGGAATTATGAGCAGTGGCAGCTCCAGCGCAGCCAGCTCCAGGGAGCCATGCAGCAGTTCAACCAGAGGTTCATATACGGGGTAAGGAATACCTGGGTGACTGAGGCTTAGGGTGGTTTTGGGGTTTGGGCATGCCTGTGGGTGACCTTTCTCCATGAAGGCAGCAGACTCTCTTATGGTTTATGATAATGTATCTCTGTGTGTAGCGTGGCAGGGAGGGCTCATTAAAATGTTATTTCATCTTCTTCCAGTCAGTACATGGGGTTTAGTTGTCACCTCAATATAGGGCTTCTTGGATAAAATTTTTGTACAGTATTGATAAAGCCTTTGGCTCAAAACAATCTGCAGCATAGTAATAAGCTGGGTTATTTGTATTGTATCTTGTGTTACCCTGGCCAAACACATGGGAGGTAAGCAATGCATTTCTGCTCTGGGTAAAATGAATTATGCACAATGAATGTTAGGAGAGCAGGGAAATTGAAAATAATCCTTCCAGCATTTTTACTCCATTGTTTGTCTCTGATGAATAGCAGACATTAGATCACTCCAACTCATGCTACTCAGGCTCATCAAAAATGATGTAGGTTCTGATTTGCTGTATGTGTGAAAATAAAATGGAGCCTGTGGTGGTAGGGAGAACTGTACTGAGTACAGGAATGAAGTTTCTGATTGCTCTGGGTGCTACTGTACTAATTTCCTCCTATGTAGTCAGGGTTACTAAACAAAGAATAATTATTTCTTGGCACTGTAGTTAATTAAGCATGCCAAGGTCAGTAAAATGGACCTTCTCTGTGGAGGAAAAGAAATAGTGGCATCTTTTCTTATGTGTAACATTAACAAAAATGCATTTACTTCAATAATTCAGGATGGCTATGGTAGAACATCTGGAAAGCACATGACTAGTCATTAATGCCTCATTTGTTCATGTGACTTGCAGAACCAGGATTTTTCATCCACACAGAACAAAGAGTTTGATCCTCTTGGCCCTCTGCCACATGGATGGGGTAAGACTAACTTGAATGTGTTTCATAATGCAATGTAATTAAACATTAAAGCATACTTATGCCAAATTATTTGTCAGCTGTTCTAAGCTAGTTTTTAAAAATTAAAATCTACATTTAAAATGTTTAAAAATCAGATCTAATCAAATGTGCTATTAAAACAGAATCCTGACTAGGCTATGCCATTTCAAAGTGGATAGAAACTATAAAGTGTTCTGGTTTACTCCACTGGTAACAAGTGTAATAGCTGTAACACTGTCATGCTTTTGAGACTTTTTTATTCCCCCCTACCATCCTGTTCCTGCTAAATCAGGCTCCAAATCCTCTCTAAATCAATCAAACTGCTAAATTCTCTCTCCAAGACAACTCTTAAAGAGTTTTGTTGGCCTGAAAATGTTTTTTTGTAGTGACAGCTAACTGCTTCTTGATTGGGCCCTCTCCATGGAATAAATTTGTTCCTGTACTTTACATGGTTGAGAATTTACAATTAATACAAATTTTGGCAGGGTATAATAAAAAATAGAAGTGTAAAACTGCTTTCTGGTATGACTATCAAGCAGATATAAAAATTCAAGTTTTATGATACGTAGGCAAAGCTCTCAGAATGCTGTTGTGGCATTTGGAGCATGTAATTAATTGGCAGAGTCAGACCTGAGTTTTTGGATTCATCTGCTTTTCAGACAAAACTATTTGGATTTTTAGTCCTGGTATTGCTGCAACGTCGTGCCATGAAGTTGTTGTTCCCCACACTTGTGATTAGGTACATTACATATAACATTTCACAGAAAGATCTTTAGGCTGGCAGTGTCCAGGAAATGGCAGACTGAATCTCCAGGATTTCTGCTGTCAGGCTCATAGGCAAATGCCTAATTACAGACTTCTTTTGGAAACTGAAGCTTTTGAGCTGTGCTAGTCAGATTTTGATCCATTTTTGTAATTTGTTTGTCTTGCAACACTAAGTAAAAATGGTATGAAGAGCTGCAGAATGGTACAGAGGAGCAAGTCAGGGCATTTCTCATAGGCAGTGTTAGGTCAGTGTATGCCCATGGTTCATCTAAGAGAAAATATAAATGGATTTTCTTGGAAACTGCATTGACTGTGTTTTATTCCCTGCTATAATTTGAACTTGAAGCCCCCTTGTATCTTCTTTATACTTCTGTATACCTCTGTTCCCTCCTCTGTGTTTGCTTTCTGTGTTGCTTGTCAGGCACATCACAGTATTTGATACAGCTGAAGTTTCCTGCGGACAAAACAGCTCACACTTTTCCCTGTTTCCAAATAATTCCTCCTACAAATGAAAAATAAATTACATAGTAAGGAGTAGTGTCAATGAAAGTGAAAATATATTGGGCTAGAGGAGGTACAGAGAAACCTGAGAGCAGGAAAGGCTGAGTCTGATGGTTGATGCTGTATATTTGATGTAGTCTCAGCAATGAATTAAAGAAGGAATTGAATTTCTTCTCCTTTTACGTCTTTTCAGAAAAGAGAACTGACAGCAATGGCAGAGTGTATTTTGTCAATCACAACACACGAATCACTCAGTGGGAAGACCCCAGGAGTCAGGGGTAAGACATCAGTTGAAGCTGCTTGTATGATGAAAATATAAATGAAATTAAAATGTAACAAAGTAAGTGAGAGTGGAGTGAGCCAGGAATTGCTGCCCACAGGTGTGGCATGGATTGTGCTATACAAACATCAGAAAGCTCAATAAAAATTTGAGATATTGGCCAAAATGGAAACTGTCACAATATTACTGTGTCATCCTACAATAACCAAGAAAGCCTAGGTCAACAGTAAGCAATAAACTCATTCCCCAGGACAGCTTCTACTTTTCATAAGTAATCAGTTACATTTGTCTAAACATTTGTGTCATTGGAGGAAGAAGAGTTTTCCTTTGTATGATGATAGGATGGTGCAGAGTCTTGAGTAAGACTTCGGTTGTTTCCCACAGAGGCATAGAATGACAGGATGGTTTGGGTTGGAAGGGACTTTAAAGCATCTCGTTCCACCGTCCTGCCATGGGCAGGGACACCTTTCCCTATCCCAGGTTGCTGCAAGCCCTGTCCAACCTGGCCTTGGACACATCCAGGGATGGGTAGGAGACCGAAAAAAGACAGACCTAAAAAACTGTAGCACCTTTCCTCACACTTCTTAAAGGAGGAATAAAGGAGACAGAGAACTTGAGGCACTACTAGAAACACTAGAGTTCTGTTTATTTTGGGCTCTGTAAATGCAAAGTCTTGGAGGTAAGCAATGGAGGCAGGAAGGTGAGGGTGAAGTGTGTTCATCCCAACTGCTGTTTGAGCTGAAAATGTCTGTTTGGTGAAGCAGCTTCACCTGTCCTCTATGGAGGAGGGGAAGTGCGACAGCCAAGGCTGTGTGAGGGGTCACAGCTGCAGCCACTCACCTCTGCAGCAGCCAGCTGTGGAGAGCACTTACTCTTGGAGCAGCCTAGCAACAGAATGTTTGGGCTGCACAGTCAGGACATGGTATTTTTGGAGAGAAGCCACTGGGGAGCACTTCACAGCGATACTACTCAGGTCTTCCAGATGTATTGAGATCTACTTTTGTGTATAACAAAACTGAGTTGGAAATTGGCAAAAAAACCCACATGATCAATATTTGCATTTTCTTTTATTTTTTGTCACTCTGAACCATTTTTGGCTGGGATTACGCATGAGGTACCAAAAGCTGCTGGGATTATGCATGAGGTACCAAAAGCTGCTTATTAAAATTTTATCAGTTTGTGAGTAAAAGCCTCATAGTTAGAAGATAAAATTCTGTTATTTGTGAAGGAAACAATAAACCTTGCTTACACTTTTCCCTTAAGGTTTTTTCCTTGCCTTTATTTAAGCTTTTGCAAGCAAATGATCTAATGTTTACTTCACCAGTCATTTTGGGCTAATTGGGAGCTGACTGCAAATTTAGGAGGGGTGGCGGGGGAAGCTAAAACAAATCCAAGCGGAAAGTTTCTCAATCTGTAGACTTTCTAGATTTTCTAAGATGCTTACTGTCTCAGGAATTACTCAATTGACATAATGGATTCAGTTGATCTATTACAGTGTATTTTCTTGTATCCATAGTCAGTTAAATGAGAAGCCCTTGCCAGAGGGCTGGGAAATGCGGTTTACAGTGGATGGAATTCCCTATTTTGTGGATCACAATAGAAGAACCACTACATACATAGATCCCCGCACGGGCAAGTCTGCTCTGTAAGTGTTCTTAACATTTTACTGAGGTTTCCAAAGGTGAAGTTTAGCACACATCATTTTTTTTTTCCTCTTACTACATTATTAGGCAGGAAGGTTTACATGGAGCAATGCTTCTTAATTACCTGGGATTTTTCATTCACTGAAAGTCCCTGAAGAAGGCAGAGTTCTGAATACTGCAGAATCCTTTTTGCTACATAGTGTATGAGATTTGAGAGTAATGGAGGAGCTGCATCTGTCTTGTTGATGACCAGATCCCTTCCTTGGAGTTACTAGTCTCTCTCTTTGAAAGAGACCCAACCCTTTCTTTTTCTGATTTTTTTTTTTTTTTTAGGAACTAGAATGAGGTTGAAACCAGAATTTACCTCCCAAGTTAATTGAATGTCACCCCTTCTTTATTGTTAGAATCTTTTTTTACAGTCAATGTTCAGGAAGTGTTTTAAATGTACTGTTAAGCATTCCACAGTTCACAAAGGAAGATTTTTCTTAGTTTAAAAACAAGAAATTACACCCCAAAATCAAAAAATGTGACTAGATAGCCAGCTAAACCATACAGCTGTATAGCTAATACATTTGCAGGCTTTTACTTCAGTTACAAAAACACTTGGAAATTCATTCTTTTCTTGCTTTTGGTTGCAGAGACAATGGACCCCAGATAGCTTATGTGCGTGATTTCAAGGCCAAGGTCCATTATTTCAGATTCTGGTGTCAGGTATGGAATCATTTTTTGGCAATATTTGCTTGCATTTTTGGTTTTGCTTACATGCTTTCAATGCCTTCTTCAATGCCTTCCAATAAAGGGAGTCAAACTACTCTAAGGTTAAAGGTGAGTTAAATTAGGAGGAGTAAATGCAGGAAATGTATAATCTCATGTACGCTTTAAAGTGATGTAAGTTTTGGCTTTAAATGTTTTAGAATAAAGGAAAACATCACTTTCCCTACTTTTTTTGAAGTGGTGGATTTCTGAATAGTGTTTTCTTGCTGCTGTTAATACAGAAATATATGGAGGCACAGTTTTTTTAGAGTTAATACAAGATTTACTTTCTATATGTATACCCACTTCAGGCAGAAAATGCAGGGCATTTGCAACACAACAGACATATCTAGGCACTGAGGGATATACTGTGGTGCACATAGGGTGCTCTAACATAATATCAAATTCCAGTGTGTTAGTCTTGGTCCTCTAAGCTCCTTATATCAAGAGATGAAGTAACTTGATGTTTAGGAAAAAGTCTTTGGTTTAAATGTTCCAGTTTTCAAGAGTCACTGAATTATCCTTTGAAAATAGTGGAGAGACTAGCCTTGTTTTTCACTTAGAATTTCGTGCAGTATAGCCTGAATATTCTAATTTTTTATTAAATTCGTAGAATCACAGAATGGTTTGAATTGTAAAGGACCTTAAAGATCATCTCATTCCAACCCTCTGCCATGGGCAGGACACCTTCCACTAGCCCAGGTTGCTCCAAGCCCTGTCCAGCCTGGCCTTGGACACTTCCAGGGATCCGCGGCAGCCACAGCTTCTCTGGGCACCCTGTGCCAGGGCCTGCCCACCCTCACAGGTGCTGGGAATTCTTTCTCAGTATCCCTCCTAACCCTGCCTCTGGCAGTGGGAAGCTGTTCCCTGTGTCCTGTCCAGGCCTTTGTCAATAGTCTCTCTCCATCTTTCTTGTTGGTCCCTTCCAGGTACTGGAAGGCCACAGTTAGGTCACCCTGAACTTTCTCCAGGCTGAACAATCCCAATTCTTTCAGCCTTTTCTCATAGGAGAGGTTCTTCATGTGTCTCATCAATTCTGGGCTAGAAAGCCTTCCTTAGCTGAAATATGTTACTGATCTTCATGTTTTCCAGTATCTTGTGGGAGTGCAATATTTAATCTGTTCTGAGCAGCAACTGGAGGTGTGTTCATGTCTCTGTAGATAGCAGTATTGGAACCAATTTCTTCTTGGATTAAAGTACAATTTAGATACCTTGATTGCTGGGTTTGTTTTATATCTGTTGGTGAAATTCAACTGTACCCTTTAATATATGCAACAAATAGCAGTCCAAACTGAGTATGGAAACTTTAAGTGATTGTACCCTTCACATCTAAAAAATTTCCTTTCAGCAACTGGCAATGCCACAGCACATAAAGATCACAGTGAGCAGGAAAACATTATTTGAAGACTCATTTCAGCAGGTATTGTGTCAAAACATGGGAGTAATGGGCATGAAAAGTAGTGTTACTAAATTTATTCTCACATGTAATTTTTGAACCTTTGATATCTTGCTAATGTTACTTTAAGTCAGGCTAACAAAAAAAATAATAATTTAATAGTTAGGCTGCATTCACACTTACAAGATAATGCTAAAATATGTAGTTCTGGCACTGATTTATCTGACAAAGGTGATTTTTTTTTTTCCCCTCAGAATGATTTAAAATCTGAGTTGATTTTGAGGAGACTGCTGGGGCAGAGCAGCACTCCATTCTCAGGATGTTTTTGTGTTGGGCTTATGTTTGTGTATTTTTCTTCACAATGTGTGAGGAAAAACATATAATAAATTGATCTTAGTCTGGTTGTCTTAAAATGAGTAAGTTTTTTTAAAAAACAAAAATTATTAATTCTATTTGCATTATTAGGAGTGAAGTTTCTTATTAATCTCTGTACACCTGAGATTAAAATGTTAAGGTTTTCTTAAGGTCTGTAGACCCTGATTAAAATTTTTCCAAGTTACTAAATGCTCTAGTGCTTGTTAGAAAATAGTAATAATTCTAACCAGTCCTTATAGCTGTTTCCTTAAAAATAATTGATTGTTTTTCTTTAACTAAGATAATGAGCTTCAGCCCTCAGGATCTCCGGAGACGTTTATGGGTTATTTTCCCTGGTGAAGAAGGTTTAGATTATGGAGGTGTGGCAAGGTAAACTACACTGAAATGGCAGATAATAACTTGTTCTGCTAGTGGTGATGTGAAGGCTTCCCCAAAGTGCTTAACTGCAGTGCTTTCACAATAGGAGTGAAGTTTATTCGTTAGCTTGGAACATCTGAGGAAGGCAGTTCTGTAAGATGTTTGCATGTCTTAAAACTGTGTAAAATGATTTTCAGTTTGCATTAGGAGTTACTTTAATCATCTCTATGATTAAAGAGATGCAGTTTACTGAACTATAGTGAGCCTTTGACCCAACTGTTAATGTCAAAGTAGAGTTTATTGAAAAACTGAACAGAAATCTACATTTAAATCCAAAGTCTTGACTGGAATGTAACTGAGAAGTGCATATGTTAATTGGCATTGCCTAGCCCTGGATGTTTAGATCAGTGGTAGACTTGTAATGTGCTCATTTAGATAAGAGTGGGCTTTATCCAAGCTTGTATATCAGTTGTGTATCATTGCAACTTTGCATTTTAGTTTGTAATTTGCTGTAGTTTCCCTTTGGTGTCAGTGTGGGCCAGCTGCTCTCTGGGGAAGGAGGCCCAACAAGGGCCTGAGTCTACATGAGTTAGCTACAGTAATTCCTGCTGTGATTTATTTTGAAATGTGTTTTTATTGTTTGTGTGATTTCAGGGAGTGGTTCTTTCTGTTGTCACACGAAGTCTTGAACCCCATGTATTGCCTGTTTGAATATGCAGGGAAAGATAACTACTGCTTACAGATAAATCCAGCCTCTTACATCAACCCAGACCACCTGAAATACTTCAGATTCATCGGGAGGTTCATTGCCATGGTAAGTCCTAAAGCAGGAAGCAGGTCTGTCCTGCAATTTTCCTATAAGTAAATACCATGCCATCAGATGGATAATGAAAAAATCCATTTTTGAGCTGACAATATCAGGTGTTTTGTCTATAACTCCTGTTGGTATAAGCTACTTCAGCATATTGGCAGTGATGGTACTCAGGATGGTTTAATTCTTTGGCTGTCAGATTTCATGGGCACAGAGAACGGAATGTTGTCATATTAAGTACTGAAGCATCCTTTGCATTATTTTGTCTGTTTTTGTGTTCCTCAGGCTTTGTTCCATGGGAAGTTCATTGACACTGGTTTCTCTCTGCCATTCTATAAACGTATCCTAAACAAGGCAGTAGGACTCAAGGATTTAGAATCTGTTGACCCAGAGTTTTACAACTCTCTCATCTGGGTAAAGTGAGTTTGACTTAATTTGTTCTTGAAATAGCAATATTATGTTTTTGGTTTTCACTTCTGCGAGGAAGTAGGTGTAAATCTATTACTAACTACCCCACAGAAAAACATAATCTAACATTGCAGAGCAGTATGGAATTTTTACTGGGACTTTAGATCCAAAAAGAATGATTTGTTCATGCAGAGCCTTTCTGATTAATTGAATATTCCGTGCAGCATCTTGTGTTGTGTTTTTATTGGCTGTTATTAATTCTAGTTAGACATACAGATGTGGCAGTGTTGAACATGGTTACAAATAAAATGGCTTGAGTAAATTCGACTGAGACTTCTCAGATAACTGATTAAAAGAAATCAGCAAAAACCTGTTTAATGTTTCTCTAGTACTGGTTTAGTTAGAAAACAAAATGTTTGGTGTTACAAGAACATGAAGTTAACAAATGTAGTTTATTATTTACTACCACACAATTCTTCTGTTAGTCACACTTGCAATTTGACTTCAAGGTTGGTATTGAAGATTTAATGCTTTAAAGAAGTTCTAGCTGTCCTGGTATTTTTGACCCAAGCTTAATGATTTCAGACCATTCCTACCTGCAGCCTGCCATGTCTGCATGGTCAGGCACCTCTCTGTCCATGCTCTTGTGGAGTCCTCCTCTTCCACTTTTTTGCAAATTCCTCTCCAGAGACTAGCAAGTAAAAAAGATGTGGAGTTTCTAGACCACAATTATTTTGGAATTGTGTATTACAGATATTTTAAGAAATAATTTTTTCAAAGCCCCTTCGATCTAAAGCATTGTAATTTTGTACTGATTTTGTCATAGGAGGATGCCACATGTTTTAATCTGTGGTTGATGTGCACCATTTATTTCAGTAACACAGATTTTTTTTCTTTCAGTTAAAAATGTTAACAAATATATTAGAAGAAAAAGAAAGACAAACTGAGTAAATTTCTTTTCTTCAGCTATAATAAAAACAATTTTGCAGAAAAATTAGTCTTTCTTGTGACTCAAGACAAAACATTTCACTTACGAATCACACTAAGAATAGTTTTAAACATGGTTTGAAAAAATTTGTAGAAGGTATGAGAACAGATTGGGTTTTGAAATGCAAAACTAAATATAAAAGCCAAGATTTTCATCTGTAGTAGTGATTCTTGGAAGGTTCATATTAAATACTGAGGAGCAGAGAAAGCAGCATGAGATGTTTGAGAATTGAGATAGGAATTTTGTTTGGTTTTCAGAGTAGTATGTTCTGCACTCCATGGATGTGCTGCTGCTCTTGTGCCTTCATTTTAATTCAAAGCAATTTCTGTAGTGATAGAAATCTTCTAGGCTGGAGTGCAGAAAAGGCTTTGCCCCTTTGAAAAATCACTTAAGGATGTGAAAATTGGAGAAAAGTCTTCAGACCTCCAAGGGCTGCAGAGTCCTCTCAGTCCAGACCCAAATTCAGTGTAGCTGGGCCTGCTTTTCTGCAGTGCTGCTGGAGGTACCCCTGAGGAAAGGACTGCCCATTTACAGGGGAGAAGAGCCATGTCTGTCAGGACAGACATAATTTTGTTCCTCACAAAAAAGCAAATTTTATAACTTTGCAGGAAGCATTCCTTGCCACTTGTATTAGGGGGCTGTTTTTCTCGTTCCCACAAGTTTGAGGATTTCACAGATTGACTGAGTTTGGAAGGGGACTTAGAGAGGTCATCTGCCAAACCTCGGTGCCCAAACTGAGCTGGAGCGTGTAGCTTTCATTTTAAAAGGGATGGATGATGAAATAAAATCAGCCTTTCATCTGAAGCCTTCCCTCCTCACCCAAAGTTTCATGCAGTACCATATGTTTTGGAAAGACGAAGTTCAGAAGTGCAGTTGCATCAATAAACCATAGCCATGTTTTCAAGACTGGCATTGCTGTGTTGGGTCAGGATAAATATCTGGATTTTGCACTGGATGTTGGAGGAAAACCAGCATCAAAACCTCTGTATAAACAGGCAGTTCTTCACTTTCCAAAAGCATAAATCAACATATAAACTCCAGGACTTCTGGCAAGGCCATAATTACTGTGTAAGGAACATTTCTTTATCTTGACTATTCAACTCCAAACCTTCTACCTTAAGATTCTTCATACTCATCTCCTTTGCTGTGTGCAAGTTCTCAACAGTTACTTAAAACTGTATTTTTTTCCTTCCAGAGAGAATGATATTGAAGAATGTGGCTTGGAAATGTTTTTTTCTGTTGATAAAGAAATACTAGGTGAAATCAAAAGCCATGATTTGAAGCCAAATGGTAGCAACATTCTGGTCACAGAAGAAAATAAAGAAGACTACATCAGGTAAGAATAAGTGAAGACTTTAAAATACTCTGTAATTTTCTTTCTTTGAGTTCTAGCAACAAAAGACTGTCTGTCATCTAAAGCATTGCTGAGCAATTGCTGATGATGGCAACAAGTGGCAAGTGTTTGGATTTCATATTGGAAAGAGGAATATTGATAGAAATAAGTTTCTAAAATCCACTTTTCCAAAAGATCATGGCTGGAAGAAAGTCAACTTTTTTCCTGGAGTTTTCTCAGTGTAGCAGAATACCATGATAAGAATTGTGATTGTCATATATTTAATGAAATGTTACATCTGTTTATTACTGTAATTATATTGCTTTATAGCCTGCTGATGTTCTAGCCAGCCATTTATGGTTCATGTGGGGTTTTGAGAGATTGTTTTTTGTTGGGGTTTTTTTGAGAACATTTTTGGATGTTTTTGCAAAGAATCTTATTTTTTAAAGATACTTGGAATTGCTATTAGTTTTATCTGCACTGTCTTGTAGTTGTGATAGTGTTTTGAATGATGTCATAGGTTGTATTGTCATTAAGTAAGGATCATATTTGCAGCACCCAAATGTTCTAAAGCAATAGATTAAGACCGAAGGGGCCTAAGAGTGATTAGGAATAAACATGTGAACAGTGACCTGCTTTGTCCTGAAATATCCCCTCCTTCCTCAGTGTGCAGCAGTACAGCAGCTCTGATTTAAGGTGTGAACTTCAGCATAAAAGCTTGGAGGACATGCTTGCAAAAAAGTCATCACACATTGCAGGCACAAACTAAACCGAATCACTGAGAATTTTTCTCTTTGTTACAATGTGTTCTGTGAAGGCTTTTTCCATGGGCAGGGGAGAGGGAGTTGGGAGTGGCCTCTGTTTTCATTGCATGAGAAATCTGCCGACCTTTCAGTGATTCACAAAAGAGGTGGTGTTTGCACCAGAAACATACTGGCATTTGGCAGGAGGGAGGATCTGCAGAAAATCATTCTTCTCTAGTTCTAGGAACCCAGGGAGAGCTTGGATTACGGTTTCATTCAGATTTTTTTTGCCTTACTCCAAGTCCTGCTTTAAGTCCCCCAAGTTTCTAGGACTGAAATGAGAAATTGCCACCCCTTCTTTAGACTCCAGTGCTCCTGACAGGTTAGGCTTGAATTCAGCATAATATCTGCTTCTCCCTGGGTTCAGGTTCTCCGGGTCTCCTGCCTGCTTTTCACCCTTTTATTAATGGAGAGTGGAGTTTCTGCCACAGAGCAAAGTTTCATGATTAACAGAAACAAATATGGAACTTTCCAAATGGACATAGTCACTGCTTGGTAAGCTGGCAGTCCTGCTGCTCTTCACCAGTACAACTTGACTTGTTTTTTACCTTGTCATGGATAACAACTGAGATTTCTGGGGAGAATGTCAGACAAAATCTTCAAACACCTCAGGACTGCTGTGCTCTCATTAATGTAATCAGTGAAGAGATGCTGCCTCCTCTTTGAGTCCAAAATACTTCTGTAGCAGAATGGTTGAACACTTAGGGTAATTTAGATAAAAAATGCAATCATTTGCACAGAATAAAGGCTGCTGATAAAATTATATGGTGCTCTATCCCCAGAACTTTCCAGACTTTCCATGGTTTTTTTTAACTTAGCTTACAGTTCATCTCAAAATAGGTAAAGATGTGGACTTGGGTTAGCATGAGCCATTTAAATGATCTTGATGTGTCTTCTTTTCCAGGCTAGTGGCAGAATGGAGACTGTCCCGAGGTGTTGAGGAGCAGACACAGGCTTTCTTTGAAGGCTTCAATGAAATACTGCCACAACAGTATTTGCAGTATTTTGATGCAAAAGAACTGGAGGTAAAGGATTGCTTGGCTATTGCTGATATTCCAGGTCATTACACATAAAATAAACTCCAGTCAGTACATCTGAAGAGCAGAACTCACTGAGGGTGACAGCTCTGTTTTATGGGAAATATGGGGGAAAACTTCATGGAATAGTGTTAGATTAATGTGTTTTCCTTAACTTTCTTCTTTGCAACCAGCTTAGATGTTTCTAAATGCCAAGATTCTGTCAGCAGAAATTTCTTACTTTGTTTTTGCGATTCTTTGGTTTGCCACTGTTCAAACAATGAGTAACGTGACAGAATGAGAGATAAAGCCAGATATGCAATGGATGGTTGCATATAGATTGGGCCAAGTTCTTGGTTTGGGTTTGATCTCTCTAAATTACGTTTTCTGAATCATCTGTTCAATTTGAAGAGTAAAACCATCAAAACAAAACATCCCATCCCTAGTGAAGAATTGTATGGCTGGGCAAAGATAAACTGTCTTGAATGTCTACACAGAATCCCAGAATGGTTTGGATTGGGATCTGTAGCTATGATATTTTTTGAAAAATCCTTTGCTAGGATTTTTCCCCTCCTGAGGAGCTGAGGAGCCTCAGGAGAGAAATGTCAACAATGACTATCTGCTGCTGTGGAATGCAACAGGTGCATCTTCCACTGGTCCATGTGGATTGTTTTCCATTGATGACCAATCACAGCCACCTGTGTCGAGGCTGTGAGCAGTCACAGGATTTTGTTCTATTCTATTCCTGTTCTTTCTAACCTTCTAATCACTCTTTTCAACTCTGTTCTTTTAGTATAGTTTTAATGTAGTATTTTAATATAATATATATCATAAGGTAATAAATCAAACTTCTGAGAAAATGGAGTCAAGCCTCGTGTCTCCACACATGGAGAGTTATCAACAGGGATCTTAAATAATCTTGTTCCAGCCCCCTTCCATATGGAGAGACACCTTCCACTAACCCAGGTTGCTCCAAGCCCTGTCCAACCTGACCTTGGACACTTCCAGGGATCCAGGGGCAGCCACAGCTTCTCTGGGAACCCTGTGCCAGGGCCTCCCCACCCTCGCAGGGGAGAATTTATTCCTAACATTGCAGATGATTTACTCCATTTTTCACAACAGAGATGCTGTCTAATTTGAGGCCTCTCCAAATACGCTTCATGAACCAGTCTTTGAACCACTTCATAATCAGTCTTTGTTTATAGAAGTTTTGGATGAAGTTTAAAATTAAAACCAAGTGCACTATTATTGCAGGTGCTGCTAAGTGGGGGTCCAGTTGTTCTCTTTTGCTGTGTGCGAGGTCACAGAAGGAAAGTGGAAATTTGTACTCCTCTGCTTATTTCCCTTTTTCTGCCCCAAAGGTGCTTCTCTGTGGGATGCAAGAAATTGACCTGAATGACTGGCAGAGACACACCATCTACAGGCACTACACCAGGACCAGCAGGCAGATTGTGTGGTTCTGGCAGGTTTGCAGATTTTGCTTTATTCTCAGACCAGCAGAAGTTACAGAGCACAGCTCATTGAACAGTGGTCAGAACACTGAGCACACCTGCAGAGTTCAGATAGAAACTATTACTGATAATTCAGCTGTTCCCAACAGCCACATTACTGTGGATCTGTTCATCTGTGGATAGTGATGACGTAAAAATCTAAAGATTGAATCTATCCCTAAATGTTTATTTCAATTACTGTTTTTCAGTTTGTGAAAGAAATAGATAATGAGAAGAGGATGAGACTCTTGCAGTTTGTGACTGGAACATGCAGATTGCCAGTGGGAGGATTTGCTGACCTGATGGGTATGTATTAATAATGCTTCTAATGCAGGAGATACTTCTAAAAAGAACCTAATTATATATTTATGGCATTTTTAATGAGTTTTATATTAAATGTTGTTTTGTAAGCCATGCATATACTTGAGCTATGATGGAAAAAGATGGAAGCAATGTTTACACCTATTTATTGAGCTTTAAAATCACTTCAGATTGATGCATTTCTCCACATGCATACTTTGATCTAGGCAGAGCTTTAGAGTGAGACAAATGTCCCTTCTCTGTACAAATAATAGTGATCCTGTCTTTATTTAAGCCTTGCATGCTTCAGGTGTGTTACAGTGATAGAAAGGTAGCTGGACTATGCCTTGTCTATTGGAATTTGTTACAGGGAGCAATGGACCCCAAAAATTCTGTATTGAAAAAGTTGGAAAGGAAAACTGGTTACCCAGAAGTCATACCTGGTGAGTATCATACCTGGTAACAAATCAGAATATTGCTGTTGCTCTGGTTTTGGTGACCAGTCTGCTGTGATATTTTAGTAAATGGGTAATATGCTGAAATGGTTGAGACTCTGTGAAAGCAAACACAAATTACACCAATGAACTATGCTGTTGAATGATAGCTGAACTTTTGAAAAGCTCTTCTGGCATGGAATAGATTCCATTGGGAATTCCATGGATTTGTGTAACATATTACTGAACAAATAAAGGCATTACCAGTAGTGTCTAACAAGGTTGGGACTATCTTTTGTTTTCACTGCACTCCTTAGTAAAACAGCCACATTCACACATTTCCAGAGAAAAGATCACTTCTACTCTTTTCTTCAGGTAGGCAATACCACACAAATTGAAAATTTTGTATCTGAATGATGACTCTAATTAACCACCTAGAGATTGGTTTTCCTCCAGCTGGGAAAAGTTAATGAAAACTATCACTATATGAGCACTTGAATACTAACCTTTGCCCTCAGAAATACATTTATATCAGTAGTCAGCTTTTATGGCAGTATAAATCCCAGTATCCATCTCCACAGCAAAAATTCCAAATACCCATACTCATAATGGATTTTTTGTTCCTATTGAATTCTTCATCAGTACTTAATTTTATTTTGCAGTTTCAATCGCTTAGACCTTCCACCATATAAAAATTATGAGCAGTTGAAGGAAAAGCTGTTATTTGCAATTGAAGAAACAGAAGGATTTGGGCAAGAGTAGCTGAAATTTGCACCTTGAAGAATGTGAACCCAACACAATGTATGTGCTTCACTTCTTCTGCTTGTTGCACACTTCATTGTAAAGTAGACATGACTTGGATTTATTTAACAGTACTAATGTGTAAATAAATGGATGTTATCCTGAGGTTACCCACCTTAACTCTGGATTTCTACTGAGCACTTTCAGAAATCAAATGCACAATCCGATATGGCTACAAGCAACTAATGACTGAAGTAGAGGTTTAATACAGCTTTGGGCTCTGCTTTGTTTTACCATTCATTAATTAGAATGCGTCCTTAATGACTGACAGATTTTTAACAGTAGTTTTGTCTTTCCTTTTTAGTAGCATTTTTGCTACTGATGCACTGGGAAGTTCATTGGTAGCTGCAATGCTGCAGCAGCATCCTAAGCCTCCTAACAGCTGCGTCAGAACCAGCCTGGATCCACCTCTGTGCCATGAGCAGCTCCAATCCTTAAGCTCCTTTTTCTAACTCAAGTGTGGCCAGACTGTTTTTCCTTGCCTGGAGTCTGCTCACGTGCCAGCTGGACTGAAGTTGCTGTTCAGGGGATGTCAAACTGTGGCACAAATCCAAGGCATAGCTTCGCTTTGGTTTATCCCAATCCTGTTCCTGTCAGCAAAAGAGACACCTGCCCAAAGTTGTTGGAGCACTGCTCTGTGCCCTCTGAAGGGTTCTGAGCTTTTGCTGTGTAACACGTTTTAACTTTGAAATCAATATTAACACTGTGGTACTTCACTTGTTTTGCAAAAGACAAGCCCAGCTGGGATTGCACTGATTCCATTGAGGTTCCTGTTTGCAGGGTGTTTGTCAGCAGTGTTAATGGACATTGCTCTCAGTGTTTTTCCTACATGTTGCAGTCAGTTTGCTCTGAAGAGTTCGTTTGGCTCTCAGGAAGAAGCACAAAACAACTGGATTCAAAAAATTATCCTACTCATCATTTCTGTGGATGAACTGATGTGTGAGACTGGCTGAGGCCAAGAGGATTAGAGAGTTCAGACACGGATTACAGGTTTTTGGGAAACTGGAGCATCAGTAAATAGTTCTACAAAGTTTGAAACTATAGTTTTTGGGGAGGTTTCTAAGCTAATTCACCCTAAGCTGCTTACAGCTAGTAACTTTTGTAGCGAGTTCCTGTTGAATTAACATCTGTTATTTCCTGTTAGAATCTGTTAATTCTTTTCTGGTTTACAATAACATTTTGCATTTTACTGCTCCTTTAGACTGAATGCACTTTTTGGGTCTGGTCAGCCCTTTCCCTTCCCCCGAAGGGAAGAAGTCAGACACCAGTGAAATGAGCTGTAGCCACAGTGAGAGACGTGACACTTGAAATAACATGTAGCACATACTAAAGCAAACCTGCAGCTCAGAGCACTGGGGTAGGAGCTGCATTTAAGACTCTCTCAGATGACAGAGCTGAAACAGGACAGTGGGAAAGTATAAAACTGAACATTCAGTCTGGAAAAGAGTATTTCTTTCCTGCTGTTGTATCCATCTAAACTGCGAGAGGAAAAAACTGATTCAGGTCTAAGAAGAACCAAGACACTACAGGTTTTAACTGACTTCACAAGTGTGTCAGGGCTCAGTGATAAATGCTTCAGGAAGGCAGGAGGGTGGGACTTGTCAGGCTTAATTGAAGGAAGGCCTGAGGAGAGGTACTGGTGATACAGAAATGCCCCTCATTTCAAGTTTCATTGATGATGAGAATTCACTTTCAAGTGTGACTGGGAGGAGAATTGCCAACTTCCACAATATTTGGATCTATGACAGTATACAGCTCATGAGAAAAAAAAAAAAGCCTTATATATATTTTCTGTTTATATTAATTCTTACAGTGAACTGTAATTATCTAACATATTTACAAGAGAGATTAAATTAAGCAAGATAATGCAAGGTTAAGGTATGAAAAATAGTCTATGTTCTGCATATTGCTTTACAATTCGTGTAGGGAACCTAGAACTATTGTTCATGTATAAATATCACCCAAAAGGCTGTCAGCCCTATATTTTTAAAATAAAGAGTAGTTATAATTGAAATAGCCTTAGCCCTAGTTCTATAGGGTTTGGCTGTTGAATATTTTTATGGTTGAAATGTTTAGTTCAGGAAAAACATACCTACTTGTATATATTTTTGATGTCCAGGATTCCACTTATTCCATTGTTTCTTTAATTTAAATAGCATGTTTATATGTCTTTTCTGCTGTACCAGGATGGGAGAAAGGGGGCTGGATATTCCAAGCACCAGATATTATTTAAAAATATTGCAAATAAAGAATTCATTGAGGGGGAAAATAATCAGTGAAACATCAAATTTGGCCAAATAGAAAAAGTTTAAAGCAACTTCACAGCATCACATTGAAAATATTTCTGAAGGCATAAGTTCAGATTCCTTAGGCATTTGATTTGTGAATGCTAACAAATCTGTTAAATTTTTACAGCATATTGTGTATAAGTTCAAAGGAATTATACAAGCCACTGGTGCACTTTTCAGTTCTTTCTGGGGATCTGGTGAAGCAATACAGGGATGAGCCCAGAGCAGCTGCTATCCCAGATAACAGGTTTTTGTGGATTGGATTTACAAGTGAGATTTTCAGCAGAGATTAATTAATTTGCTTCAACTCTTTTAGCAACCTGAGCTGCATAAATTCATAGTATGTCACAAATGTACATTCATATGCAACTGTCAGTTGATCCTAATTACCAAGTATTAAAAGAAATTTTATTTAGAATTTTCCTTCATGAGAATGACATGAGAAAATTAAATACTGAGAATTAACAAAGCCTTATTGTTACAAGTAGCTCAGGAACTGTTCATTTACTAATGACATGCACAGTAAATACGTTCTTTATCTGATCTAGTATGGAAGTTTGGGGGTTTTTAAATCCAGTTGCTTGTGTTACAAAAAAAACCCTTTTGTATTATTTTGAGAAAAATAAAAAAATTGTTTGGGGGGGGGTTAGGGGTTTTGGTTTTTTTGGGGTTTTTAAAAAATTTTATTTTAGTACATGCTGCACTGGATTTGTAATCTCAACTCTGTTATATTGGTATCTCCAGCCCCCTTTTTTGTGGTGTCTTTTAATTTTCTCCAAGAATCACTGTTTGTGTATATGTGCTCTAGTGAACTCGTGTAGAAACTGGGATCAGCAGCACTGGATTGTAAAATACTGTACTGAAATTCATTGTCGATATTTCCTTGCATTGTAATTTCAAATACTCAGGTAACTGTAACAGTATCTCAGTAAGTCAAATACTTTTATAAAACTACTTAAAGAGCTGGTGGTCTGGTCCTTATTCCTTATGTGTGACAGAATATCCAGGTGGAAATGAATTGTCTGTGTGCTCCTGGGGTGAGGGTCAGGCTGCCTGGACTTGTCCTTCCACCGGGATTCTTCAGGAATAGTTCTTTCCCAAGACCTCATCCACCCTTGTTGATTGTATTGGATATTGAAGAGGAGATTTTGCACACAATTCGTGGATTTTTAGTGCTTGTGGATGCTGCCCTGAGGAGCCAGTGAGGGCTTGTGAGGCTGCTGAGGCCTGAGGGAGATGGGGTGGAGGGAGGTTCTGCAGGAGCTGCAGCTGTAACATCCCATTGCAGCACTGGTGCAGGGATACTGACAATGAGGAATGACCCTGCAAGTGGTTTGGATTGGCAAAATGCCACGAAGGAGCGGGGAAAAGCTCCAGTGAGACCAACCAGCCTTGTAGTGTCCCTGATCCTCCTTGAAGGGGGAGGTGGCATTTAAATTCTTCCTGTCATGAGAACCTCTCCTCATGGCCACAAGCATTCCCAAATAATGGAGATGGGCTTTGCAGTGAGGTTCCAGTTCCCTCAGTGCTCACAGGGATGTCCCGTCAGGGTCATAGAATACTGGTGATCTCAAAGGTCTCTTCCAACCAAAATTAACCTATCTCAGGGACTTAATTCTGTCCAGTTTGGCCAAATGGTCCCTAAAGTGGTCATCCTTCCCTGAGGATGACTGCTGCAGACCTTCCCACTGTGTTCTCTCTCTGCTGACTTTCCCAGGTGCTCCCACAGGCTGAATTAACTCAATTTTGTCAGGGGCAGCAAATCCCGAGGATGATTTTCTGTGCCAGGCAAATACATGCAATGACAACTGCCTTTTTCTGCAGCAGGGAGGTTGGTGTGGAGACACTTCCTCCAAGCTTTGAATGGAACCACTTAAAAGCATCCTAATAAGTTCTGTAAACCCAAAATTTGACACTGCTTTGAGCAACTTTATATGAGTACAGCTACAAGGGTATTTCACATACATCTGAAGTTTATTTTTAAAAGGCAAAAATTAATCACAATGCAGTGTATGATAAATGTACATCTCAGTTGTGCCAATTTTTTTTCTATTTGCCTTAATGATGAGGGTGCTAATGTCAGCAGCAGCCCTGGGTGGGAGTGTTGAAGGTTTTGTTCATGGCAGGATGGGAATGATTGTTTAAACAAACCCATGTTTGTTTGGGTGTCTGATGGCAGCTGTGTGCTGCTTATTATTGCCCATATTATCCACCACAACCTTACTACTGCCCAAATCTTACCATTGCACAGACCAAAAATTAAATCAATCCACGGCAAAATGACTTCTTGTAGCCAAGCTGTAAAACACTGCTGGACTGCTAAGAGAGATTGGAATTCAACTGGAATTAGGTTGCAAAGTTGTAAACAGCCCCTAGAAGAGGAAATTGCCTTATCTCTTGGATCCTAAAGAAGGATTTTTTCCTGATCTCTGGCAATGCCTGATCCAATTTTGATTCTCAGCCTGTCAGCCCAGCAGTGCACAAATGACAGGGCTCATTGGAGAAATCTCGTTTTCTCCAAGGAAAATGCAGACAGACAAATTGGAGAGACCAGTGAGCTTACCTGCTGTGTCAAATCCTGACTTTCAGAGGGGAACAAAAATCTAAAAGCACTAAGAGGATGTGTTTTACATTTCACCCAATACCAGCTCTCTGTGACTGCTGTGGGAGCTCAGTGTGAGCCCAGTGTGTGTTTGCTGATTCAAGGGTTGTGGTCCCAAAAGAAGGAGCATTCAAACTGATAAGGAGTAGGTTTAGATTGGATATTAGGAAGAAATTCTTCCCTGTAAGGGTCATGAGCTCTGGCACAAATTGCCCACCTATGGCTGCCCCTGGATCCCTGGAAGTGTCCAAGGCCAGCTTGGATGGGGCTTGGAGCAACCTGGTGTCCCTGCCCGTGGCAGGGGGGTGGCATGAGATGGCCTTTAAAGGTCCTAAACCATTCTGGGACACTGTTTCACTTCTAGCAGCGCCTGAGGTCAGAGGGAAAGTCCAACTGCTGCTGTTGTGTGTACGTAGAACAGAGCTGGGGTTATGGGGATGCAGTTCTTGGATGTGTTATTTTGTTTTGCCATCGGACTGTAGGTCATTCCCAGTCCTTCCCCCAAGGGAGCTGAGAGCTCTCCCTTTCCCACTGGCAGGGGCAGCACACACCTTTACCCTCAGGAGACGGATTCCCGGGGCTGTGGCAGGGAGGTCCCAGGGCTTTAGGGTGCACCATGCCTTGGAGTGGCTCTGCCCCTGTCCCGGGGGGCTCCGGCAGCAGCTGAGGGGTTGTGGCCATTTGGGGGGAAAGGAACTCCCCACACCCTTTATCGTGGAATCACAGAATGGTTCGGGTGAGAAGGGACCTTTAAAGGCCATCTCATTTCAGCCCCTGCCATGGCAGGGACACCTTCCACTAGCCCAGATCGCTCCAAGCCCCATCCAACCCCGCCCTGGACACTTCCAGAGAAGCTTCCAAAGCTTCTCTGGGCACTCTGTGCCAGGGCCTCCCCACCCACCCTCACAGGGAAGGATTTCTTCTTAATCTCGAATCTAAACCTCCTCTCTTTCAATGTGAACCAATCCCGACTTGTCCGGTCACTCCAGGCTCTTGTACACAGACTCGTCCCACCTTTCCTGTAAGTCCCTTTCAGGTACTGAAAGGATGGGATTTCACGCTGATGTCCCTAAAGCGGAATTAGGGACCCACGCGCCCCCGAGAGCGTCCTCGGGAGCTTGGGAGCAACTTGCGTGGGCTCCGAAGGGTTTGAGGCTTCGGGGCGGTGTCTCCGGAGCGGTCCCGCCCCGCGCTCCAAGCGCTTCCGGGGCAGCGCCGGGGCCGAGACGGGGCGGCGGCGGCTTGATCATGGTGGGTGAGGCCGGTCCGGAGTCCGGGCGGGGCCCCTGTGCCGCCCTCGGGGGTCTCTGTGCGTCCCCGGCCCTCGGCGGCTCCAGCGGCCGGCGCAGGGCGGGGCGGTCCCGGTGCCGCTCCTGGCTCCCCTCAGGCACAGGCGCTGCCCCGCGGGCGGGCCCGGCTGAAGGCGAGACCCCGCTGCGGGCCGCGGGGGCTGGGAGCGCCCGGCCCGGCCCCGTTCGGTTCGGTTCGTGTTGGGTTGTGTGTCGAGTTCTGTGTCAGGCCCCCGGGCGGGGTCGTGTTTGTGCGGGGCGGGCCCGGCGGTCCCACCCGTCTCCCCCAGCAGCGGGCCGGGAGCGCTGCGGGTCCCGGCGCTGCCTCCGAGGGCCTTCCCTGGCTCGGCCCGGCCCCGGGTCACCGCGGCGAGAGGCCGAACCATCACCCGATCCAGCCCAGCCCCGTGCTGGGGCAGCGAAATCTGCGTTTCCTACGGCTGCCAGGGCACATCTGTAAAGCTGGAAGCAATCAGGAAAAAGAGACTGGTTTTGGATGTTTAATAACCGGGGCTGTATTTGTTCTGTTGTGATTCTATTGGAGGCTTCTCCCTGCTCAGATGTGGTGCTGGCTATTGCATGTCGATGAAACTGAGGATCAAATGTATGTCAAATTTGTAAAGAAATAAATGCTGACCAAAGTTGCAGAGGGAAAATTGAAATTCTCTAATAAGATGTATTTTTTAGGCAAACCTAGGAGTTCAGTTATTCCAGATGAAAACAGGAAGATAAAGGCTGCTGTTGTACATATAGCAAAGGGTATTTAGCAGCAAAATGGTGTTGAGGGAGTGTTTATTCTCCTTTTTTAGAGTGCATGTCTCCTCCTCCATGTGCTATCTCTTGTAGTTATTCAGCCCTTCATTAAAATGGGGACTGTGTGTTTCATGAATTAAATATGTAATTTTATTCTCAGTACTATTTTTGTTGGTCCGGTGAGCTGCACTGGCTTGTGGAGGTGCTGGACAAGCCCCAGGGTAGGAATTGTAGGAGCAGGACCTTCCCACAGCAGCAGCTGTGTCAGAGCAGATCACCCACCTGTGAGTTAGATCAGCTGAAGGTGTTAAGAGGAAATTAAGAACTGGTATCCTTCTTTATGGATGCTGCTTTGCATCTGAAAAGGTTTGTTAAGGTCCTGTGAAGGAAAGTATTTAATCAGGACTTAAACAGTGCTAGTAAGAAGGCGGGAAATCAGATCTTAATTTCTTAATAGATTTAACCTTTTGCCACTATTTTCCCAGCACTTGTACACCCTTTCATTTGTTCTTTGTTTAATTTCCCTTGTCTTTCATTTGAGAACAGTCCAGCATTCAGAAATAACCAAGAGTTTTGTTGAAAATACTTGAATTTTGCTGTGCTGGGTCACATAGAAAAACTTCTGCTTCATAAAGACCAGCTTGGAGGCTCCCATCTCTTATGAGGCACAGGCTGTGTTACCAACAGCACTCTGAGAAAAGTGCTGGTGGTGCTGGGGCTGAGCTGGTGCTGTGCTGTGTTGTGTTTGTTGTTGGACAAGGTCTCTTCCCAGGGAACAGGGCGTGTGACATCTTTGTGCCCGTTTGCTGTGGCAGGAAGTGGAGAGGGTTGCTCAGGGTGCCCAGGGAACACAGCCTTGGCCAAATGCCCCTTGTAGATCTCACCTGTTCTGGTTCAGGTGATTCCGGTCTCCCCTCCTAAACCATTTCTGGGGGCCTGTGCCTTGCAGGATCTGAAAGATGCTACTTGTTTTTGTTTCCTTTAATGGGAATAAAAAATGCCAAATACTCATCCAGCTGTGGAAATCTGCTCAGGTGCAAGGGTTTCTCACCCTACTGCAGATGCCATAGTTATATTTAGATGGGTGTCTTGTAGCAGGAGAGTTGTGCAGAAGGTACTGAAACCTCCTTTAATGGTTTTTATAGAGCAGACTATTGCCTTGGCCTGTGTTTACATTTGTCCCTTTTTAAGCTGTAAATTATTGGCAGTGGTTACAGCCTTGCAGCCATCCTAGCACAAATCAGAATTACAAACAGGGAGTGTTCATTCATTGTTTTTCCCCTCTCACTTCTCTTATTTGTAATTGCTTTTTGTAATTTGTAATTTGCTAAAAGGGAAGGTCATCTTGCATCCACCATGTATTTTTTTCCTACTTTTTTCATAAATTTCATGTCCATTTTCAAAGATGATTTTTGTTTGACACCTAAATTGTAGCTGTCTGACTGCAGCTTCCAGTGGCAAGCCTTTAGCAGGAGGCTTGGGGAGGAGGAGAGAGGGGAGTTCCAGGATGATAATCACAAATGAGTGAAGAAAACAGGCAGATGGAAAATAACTGGAAAGGCCATGCAGAAAAGGTGGCACCAAAGTACAGACACTTGGCTGTATAAACCAGTACAGGCAGTGGCTGTATAATCATTCCTGTGCAGCTTTGTGTTCAGCCATGCTATCCCAAAGCTTTGGTGGGAGGCAAAGAGCAGCTGTAACCCTGTATTGATTTGTGCTTTGTCTTGCAGGCTGAGGTGGAGGAAACACTGAAGCGAATCCAGAGCCAGAAGGGAGTGCAGGGAATCATCGTGGTTAATTCGGAAGGTGCTGTGTCAGCCTCACTTATCTGACCTATCACTTACTCCAGCCACCCACTTTGAGGGCTGCTGCTTGTACCACTTGCACTTAGCTTACACTTGGGTTTTGGGAGAGGTTTTCCTGCAGCCCAAGGAGACAGACAGCAGTCAGGCTAGAAAAGAAAATTGCCTTCCAATTTCTGGAAGCTTACATTATTATTTTAGGAAATAAATTAAAATCATTTGCAAAAGCATTGAAATATTTGAGTTGTGGCAGTGTTTGAAACTGGGTGTGTGAAAACTTTCATCAGTAGCACTGAGGCTCTCACAAGATGGAAATCTTGCTGCTGGGCCTGTCCAGAACACTGCTGGCCTGGCAGACTCCAGTTCTTTAGCACTGTCTGGTGCTTGTGGTCTCATGGAACTCATCAGCAAGTTGTCTCTTTGTGGAGTCTGAAGAGTTCAACAGGCAAGCTTCTTCAGTGCACTCTCAATACACTGTGAGCAGCCCAAAAATTGAATATTTCCTAGAAGTAATCCTTAGAAAAGGTGACAGCAGCTACATGTGAATATACTGAGGATCAGATCATGCAGCTTGGCTCCTTCTCACTGCTTTTCTATGATGGTTGAGTGGTTTGTGCTCTCTGTGCTGCAGCTGCAGTTACTGGAACAGACACCTGGTTCTGCCCTGCAGAATTTGGTACTTGGGTCCTGTGTTCTGACCCAGGAGCTGGGGTTTGACTGGCTTTTGGTGGGAAAACACATCTAATGGGTGGCTAAAGTGTAAGGGAGCTCTGTAAAGCTCTGTCTGAACAGTGTGTCTGCCCTCCAGGCTGGTTATCACTGAACCAGGGACCTCCTAGGACTGCACCTCCTCTTAGGGCTGAACGTTGGAGCTTCAGCCTTGGAGCTGTGTGATACAGCAGCTGATGTCCTCCATAATCACTGATCCCAGCCTGGTGTAGCTCAGTATCATTTAACTGGTGTTGGGGATCCTTTCTGTAGTAAAAAAAGTGTCCCCAGTCAGGAGAAAAAACTGCCAACACTGGTATTTCTTCTCTCCTTTATAGATGATTATTTTTGTTTAATCTATTTCTAACTCTCAAAATGAAAAAGTAAAGCACTGGTGCTACTAGAGGTAAACAGTTCTCACCCACACCTGTGGTCCCACATCTCAGCTTTTTCATACCTTGTTTTTCATCGTTTTCCTCTTGCCTTCAGAGAGAACACTCCTGACCCCTTGTGCAGTGGCAACCAAGGCTGGACCTGGTGATGCCCAGTGCAGGGTTGGTTCTGGAGGTTTGGCACTGAGCCTTGCTGTCCCTCTCCTGCAGGTATTCCCATCAAGAGTACCATAGACAACTCCACCACCATTCAGTACGCTGGCCTCATGCACAGCTTCATCATGAAGGCCAGGAGCACCGTGCGGGACATTGATCCCCAGAACGACCTCACGTTCCTGCGGATCCGCTCCAAGAAAAACGAAATCATGGTTGCTCCAGGTAGGAGAGAGCAGGGCGAAAGCAGGAATCTGGGAATCCAGTAGGATTGTTTTGACTTGAGACTGATGCTGTCAGCCTGGAAGGAGTCTGCCTGCTGCTTGTGTTCACATTGGATTATTCCTTCTCTCCAAGAAGCTGTTCTACTTTCTGGAGAGTTGAAAGCTTTATCATTGACCTAAGTTTGCTTTGTCATGTTTGAATGTGGCAGATCCCTTCACTCATTTTGTGTAGATCAAAGTACAAAGTATTAGATAATGCTTGAGAGGGTGCTGCACCCTCTGATGCTTTGTTTTTCAGTATAAAACCCTAGGATTTGGAAAGAAATACATTCTGGGAACAATTTCCATTCAGAAGTGTGGACTGAATGATAAAACAAGACAGTCCTGACTTTCCAGTTCTGGTAAATGTGTTAGAGCACACTGAGCTGTAATCATGAGCCATGGTATATAGCAGCAGCAGCTTTCTTTTCAGGAAACATTCTCAGTATTTTGTTGAATTCCAAACTGGGAAGCAGCGAGATGAGTGCAGGTCGCTCATGTGGCAGGAATTCGGCCTTGTCCCTGCGTGCTCCCTGCTGGGATGGGGCTGGTGGAGAGGCCAGGCAGAGGATGGCAGTTCCCCATGGCAGGCATGGTTAGGGCAGATCTTAACACAGGCTCTGGTTCATGCTGAGGCAGCCTCAGATTTCCACAGGAAGGATGGAAAGAGGAATAAGCATTGCTCCAGAAAAAATAGCTGCAGCCCCCAGTGTGCCTGTGAGAGAAGGGCAGTGGCCACCTTGCACCAGTGTGGCACATGCCAGTTACTGTAGTTTCCAGGCACAAACTGGGTTAAATTCAGCTGCCTTGGGAATGTGCAATTTCTAAAGCTGAGAGTTTTTCACAGTAAAACCCATAAAACAAATGATCTGACACTTGGGAGCATGTTTTGCTCATTGAGAATTAATGGCAGGCTCTGGAGTTCCCACAGCGCATCAGAGAGATTTGAAAAATGTTGGAACTTACTGTTTCTGTGAACAAATACCAGCAGTGAAAGAATAATTTTCTTTTTTTTTTTCCTCTCCAGATAAAGACTATTTCCTGATTGTCATCCAGAATCCAACTGAATGATTACACTGACTCAGTCTGGTTTTTTCCCTTTGCCTGTTTTATTTTCCCTGTTTTATTTTTTATTTAATGGTAAAGGATAGAGCATTAGTGTTAACTGTGCTGTGACTCTTCAGTAAGGTTGGGGAAAATTAAAGCAGGTGGTTTTGTTGTCTACAAACAGAAAAAATGTCGCTTTTTGTATCACAAGTCGTTTTGAGTGGGAGCTGGTGAGTTGGAATTGGGCAGTATAAAATGCAACAGATTCTTTTAATGGCTAAGATAATATAATAAAATTCTAACAATAACGCAAAAATACTATTCTTTGTATGCTCCTGTGCTTCTTTCACCACTGAGCTCTGCTTTTACACAATTAGTTTTGAATGGCTGTAAATATGACTGCCTGTCCTCTAGTTCTGTCTTACTCTGTTGGTTTTACTTCAAAAAAGTCTGACCATAAGAAATTAAAAAGTGTCACCAGTAACTGGTTTTGTCTTATGTGTTTTTCTTCTGAGGATTTTAAGTTTTCTCGTGATTGATTGAGTTTTTCTTCAAAAAACAGAACCTTCCTAGGACTGTTTTTGTTTGTCTGTTGCTTTCTCTCAACAAGGATTTGGCCCAAGGGCATGTGGAGTGCACTCACATTTGGCTCTTGTGTTGTAGTGTTTTCCTGCCACTTTCTCTCTGCTCCAGACAGAATTTTCGTGGCTAAGGAAGGCCATTGAGCCTGCCCATGGGAGATCTCACACTGTCATAGCTCAGCAGCCAGTTTGATCTGCTGTTTTCCTTTAGTACTTTTTAATTGATCCCATTAAAGACAAAAACAAAAACAAAAAGAACAAAAAAAAAAAAAAAAAAAACACCAAAAAAAAAACCAAAAAAAAAAAACACCTACATGATTACTCCAAAATGCTCAAGGGGTTATTTGGTTATTTTGGTGGACTTTTTCTTCAGAAGAGAAGAAAAAAAAAAAAGAGAAAAAAAAAAAAGCAGGGCTGGGGAGTGCTGCAGTAAGTGCAGCTGTGGTGGAGATTTTGGTAAAAATGTTGGTGTTGACTTGGGCACTTGTGGCTTTCAGAGCCCCAGGATGGGTGGGTGTGTGAGGACTCAGGCAGGGTAACCTGCATGTTCAGGGTTTTCTCTGTGCATTTTCAGACCTGGACATGCATTTTCGGACTGTCTAATCTTCTAGGTGGTGGCCATGACCCTGAAGGTCAGAAATGCCTGGTGGGGTCTGTAGCCCTGTGTCATCAGGGCTTTGGGTGTCCCAGCTGCCCCTGTGACTCAGTTTGGTTGTTGCTGTTCATGAGCTGCTTCTCCCTTTACACTAGGTCTGGTTTAAGCCATTCCATCAAAACAGGGAATAGGGCCTGGAATCCTGCCTGGCCTTTGGAGCAGCTCCTGATACACAGCAGTTTACATAATGCTTGTGATCTGCAATAGTTGAATGCTGCCTCCCAAAAAAATTACCTCCAGCAAGCTGAAGTCTGGGCAATAACTGAACAGTGAGGCAAGGAAGAAAAAAAGTGACCTCAGTGATCTCTCTATTGTTTGTAATCCAGAGAAATATTTCCTTGGAGGGGGTGACCTGCTTATGGATTTTGGCTTTCCCAAGTAGGTGGCAGTGCTACTTCTCTGAACATCTGGAAAATCTGCAGTGTCCTGCATTCATTTGGACACTTCCTTAAGGATAGCTGTCCTACCAGTAGCTTTGTGTCACAGTAGCTTGGGACAGGGAGTGTTGAGTGTTAGTTTTACTTAAAACAAGCTGTAATAAATAACCTATTGCAAAACAAAAGGTTATGGCCATTTTCTGTTGAGATAAACTTGCAGTGAAATGACTGAGCTCCTGCTGTGTGCTGGTTGGTTGGGGGGTTGGGGATTGGTTTGGGGTGTTTTTTCTGAAGGATTGAGAGCAGCCTGGCATTGAATATATTTGGGAATTTGAATGAAACCCAGCTCTTAAGCTGGGTTTGGAGTCAAGGAGTTTGTCAGATCTATCTTGGCAAGGCCTTACTTAGGCCGTGTACTGCCACCTTTACACCAGCACCCAAAATTAATTCAGATTTATTTTTAAAACTGGCAAGAGGTGAAGGAAGCTAAAGAACAACAACTTCCATTTAGTTACTATGGAACAAAGTAACTAAATCAAATAGTAACTAAACTAATAAACTAAACTAAAGTTTATTTGGATCAGGAGCAGTAGAGGGTCACAGAGCTGGCAGCAATTTCCATGTATGAAAGGGGAGGGTTTCACTTTCCTACTTTATCATAAACTGGGTCAAAAAAAAGAATGGATGGAGCTCAGTTTCTGGTCCTGTGCTTCGGGAGTCTGAGCCTAGTTATTTGTATGGTAAAGCTACTGCCAAAGTGAGGAAGAGTAGAAAAATTAGCATTATGGTTCCAGTCCTTTTTTATAGCCAGGATCACAGGAGGTCTGAGCAGCCTGTGCCACCTGCACCTTGGAGCTGCTCTGTGCTGAAGCTGGAGACTAGCCTGGTTTGCTGTCTTGGGAGTCGGTTTTGGTGGATCCCTGTCAAAGGCTGAGGAAACATCTGCTGCTGGGAAAACAAACCCTGATGGATTAACAAGGTAATGAAAGGGCGTTTGAGGCATGGCTGTGGGCTGGGAAGGGCAGCACTTGAGACCCAAGGATGTGCTGCCTCTGCTGAGACAAGGCTCTGACAGAGGAGTGGAGGTAACACCGTAAAAGCTGAGCTCATAGACACCCTCTGTGGATTTGTGTTGGCTCCAGAGCCCTTCCAGGTAACTCCTCCCCTGGCTAAGGCGGCTGATGACAGTGTCCTTCACATACAGGACGCAGAGAAGCTGTGGCTGCCCCATCCCTGGAAGTGTCCAAGGCCAGGCTGGACAGGGCTTGGAGCAACCTGGGATGGTGGAAAGTGTGGTCAGGGGTGGGACTGGATGAGATTTACAGAATTCACAGAATGACCAGGTTGGAAGAGACCTTCAAGATCATCAAGTCCAACTCATGCCCTAACACCTCCCCTAAACCATGGCATCCAGTGCCATATCCAGTCTTTTTTTAAACACATCCAGGGATGGTGACTCCACCACTTCCCAGGGCAGCCATTTCAGAAATTCATGACTCTTTCTGTGAAAAACTTTTTCTTAATATCCAACCTGAATTTCCCTTGGTGCAACTTGAGACTGTGTGCTCTGGTTGTGTCAGTGCTGCCTGGAGACAGAGCCCAGCCCCAGCTGAGCACAGGCACCTTTCAGGAGCTGTGCAGAGTGAGGAGGGCACCCCTGAGTCTCCTTTTCTCCAGGCTGAGCACCCCCAGCTCCCTCAGGGGTTCCTCACAGGGTTTGTGTTCCCAGCCCCTCTCCAGCTTCGTTGCCTCCTCTGGACGCACTCAAGTGTCTCAACACCCTTCCCAAACTGATTTAACGTCCCTTCCAAGCCAAACCAGTCTGTGATTTAGGTTTGATCTTGTTTTAGCTACTTCTCTAGGGGACAAAGGCAAAGATCTCACACCAAGAGAGGCTGGGCTGAAGTGAGCAGAGGCTGCAGCAGCTCCTGGGACCCACCAGCTGCAGGAGAAGCCGAAGCAGCTGGGACTGCAGGGGCAGGAGCTCGGACACTGCCCTGGTCAGCAGGAGCCTGAGCATCAATGCAGTTCTGTTGGCAAAAATACACTTCCTTTACCAGGATTACAGAATTCCTTCAGGGAGATCTCCCTCACTGCCGTGGTTTCACGAGACCCAGGAGAGCTCATTATCAGTGGTGCTACACCGTGGAATGCTGACATGTGGGAAGCTCCTTGCTGATTCCAGGTCATGTTAGGACAGCTTGCTGGTGCCTTAAACCTGTGACTGATCAGGGGAGAGGGGGGCTGGATCTGAAATGCACCTCCTTCAATGAGGAGTTACTTTTGCCAGTGACATCAGTAAGACCAGGCAAGAGAGGCATTTATGTGCGCAGAATTGTTCAGGAAGCTGAGGGCTGAAGAAATAATAAACTTATTTGATCCACATCCCATTTCTGGAAGTACACTAACATGCTGAGAAGCTCCAGAGCTCCTATGAAATGGAGTTTTTTCTCCCTTTCCAGGTGTCTGAATAGTATTCTGTGGAATTATGGCCCCAGTCCTGCAAGGAGGTCTGCATGGATAAAACCAGGGGTCACATCACTAAATTGGAAAGACTTTCACATTCCTCTCATTGAAAAGAGGTTCATGCTTTATAGCAATAGTAACAAGTCCCATACAGATGAAGTCTGTAAGGGTCATCACTTGCCATGTCTGATTCAACATTACTGCTTTCCCTTCAGTATTCTCTGACAAACAGGACCTATATCAGAGATTAATATCTCTACTTGTATCTTAATTATGAAAGTGAATCTGAAGAGTTTATACTTCCTTACCAGTATGTGCTTGTTTAACTACTGCTTGGTCAAGGAAAATCCATTATATTGGCCATGAAAGTGTTTTCTTTCTTGGGTAAACTCAACAAGGAAACAAGAATTTCTTCAATTCTCATTAAATATATATTTGTTTAAATTGGTGACATAATAATTGGAGCAGTTCTTTCAAAACTACATCTCTAATGTATTTTTTTTTTTACCAAGGTTGTACTTAATCCTTTAACATTTTGTGTTCATTCCTGTTTTGTGCCAATTCACTGTAACAATGAGACAGTGCTCTGCACGATACAGCTCCTGTTGTGGCGTGCAGTGAGGAGGGAGATTAGACCTGGTGAAACACTGATGCTCTGTTTGCAGTTGTTTTTGATTCATTTACCAGCTCCAGAAATAGCTGCCCTATTTGTAGTTGTGCTGCAGGCTTTAATATATTCAGCATAGCCATGGCTGTTAATGCAGCAGGGAAAACAACGGGCCCATTAGCAGGGAGATGATTGGGGTAGATGTGGGAATTGCAAATGTCGGAGCATCTGTGAGAGAGTAGTTCATGCCCAGGTTTGTTGGCTGGAATCTGTGGTCTGAGCTGTTGTGGCTTCATCCCCACAATCCTTCCTTCTCCTCCACCCTGCTCACAACAGCCACGTTTGCTGCCCAAAGCTGGCAGTGACACTTGGAAGATGTCCAGCAGACGCCACTGCAGGCCAGAGTCATGGACACCTCTGTGCTTTGAGCACCTCCGGAAATCCCAGCCCAGGTGTACTTCTGCTGCCTTAAGCAAGGCCCTCAGGCACTCTGCTCCATCAGAACTGGAAAAAATGCTCGTGTTTGGGGTCACCTCTGAATAAACCGTTATGTCCCATCAGGAAATGGGGATGCTCTGCCACAGCGCTCCTATGGCACAGCCATCCTCGTGTCAGCAGCTGCTCTCTCCCATGTTGGGGCTTATAAAAAAGAGAGGGGCAGATAGTAACAGGACAAGAGGGAATTAGACTAAAAGAGGTGAGATTTCGATTGGATGTTGGGAAGGAATTCTTCCCTGTGAGGGTGGTGAGGCTTGGCAGAGGGTGCCAAGAGAAGCTGTGGCTGTCCCATCCTTTAAGTGTCCCAGGCCGGGTGGGACGCGGTTTGGAGCACTCTGGGATAGTGGAAGGTGTCCCTGCCACGGCAGAGGGTGGCACGGGCTGAGCTGTACTGCCCCTTCCAGCCCAAACCCGGGGGTGGCTCCGCGCTTTCCGCGGCCCCCGGGCCATTGCAGGGCCCGCCGGGGCGCAGCTCCGGGGTCGCGGGGGTGGGCGGGGCCCCGGACGGGCCAATCCCCGCCCCCTATGGGCGGTGCCCGATGACGTCACCGCCGCTCCGCCGCAGCCCCAGCGCAGACGGAGCCGCCCGGTCCCGGTGCCGTCTCGGTCCCGCCGCGATGCCCTCGGACCGGCCCTTCAAGCAGCGCCGCACCTTCGGTGAGCCGGGGCCGGCCGGGAGCGGCCGCGCGGGAGGGAGGGAGGGCGGGGGCGGCGGTGCCGCAGCCGCCGCGCGGTGATGTCATCCCGGCCGGCCCCGCACCGCGGGGGCGGCACCGCGCCCGGCCCGAGCGCGGCGATGTCCCCGGGCTATCCCCGCTGTGTCTCCGCTTCTCCCGGGCACCGGGGTCGCTGGGGCGCGGTGGCGGCCGCAAGGGGCCGTGGAATGCCCGGGACGAGGGCGGTGGCCGGGTGTCCCTTTTCACTGTCAGAACACAAAGACCTCCCCAAAAACCGCCTTCCGCGCTCCCCATCTCGGCGGCGTTGGGGCGGTTGTTGTCCCAGGATGTCGCACGCCCTGTGTGACGGTTGTGGAGACAGGGCAGTCAGTGCTCACATCCTCCCCACCCCTTTGTCAGAGGTGCTTGGTGGGGACGCTCAAAAGGTGAGGAGGTGACTGTAGAAAGTCCCATATTTTTATCTCCAGACCCGACAGCGGAATCCGAGGAAGCACCAGCTGCTGTTTCCCTTGACCTTTGCCAGCTGGCGCAGAGAGGTGTGTGTTTCTGGCAGGTTAAATTCCTGGGGAGGGGGTAGCATTTGAGCTTTACTCGCTGTATAATGCTGAAAGCAGTGTTTTCATGGCATAAAAAAACCTCATATTGTGCCAGAGACTGTCCAAACGCAGGTGAGGGCGTTTCCTACATGAGTTTTAAAACTGGAGCTTTTGCCTGCTGAAAACTGCTGATCCAGCCCCTTGCTTCTCTCTTGGAAACTGTAAATATTTGGTATTTCATTGGCACAACCTTTCTGGCCTTGAATGCTTACCCAGCCCTCGCCTGCCACAGGACCGAGCCAAGGGAACACGCACAAACAAGAACCAGCCGAAGCCAGGGAGCTTGGGATCCTTGCTGGGACCCTGCTGTGTTCTCCTAAGCTATGTCTTAAAACCAGCAAAGTCCTAAATCAGCCCCTTAGTAACTACCTACTGTTACACTGGTGAGAATCAGCTTATTATGGTTAAGAGGAGACTGGTTTGCCTTTGTGGATTGCTCAGACTTTCTTTGAGCCAGAAGGAAAACAAAATCTGAGGCTCAGAGCAGTTGAAAGAAAGCAGGATTAAAATAGCCCAGGAGGGACAGGGGAGTGAGGGAGTTCGGTGCCGGCAACTGCAAGTGCTCCTTGTTTCTCTGTACTTTCCTCTGCCCTTTTGCTCTCTCAGCTGACTGGGCTGCAGAGCTGAGCCAGGAGGAGGGGAGGAGGAGGAGGCCTGGCAGCCCCCGCAGTTGCTTTGGGTCAGGGCTGGAATTACTCTGTTGGAGAAAGTAAATACGGCTTGTTTTTGTCTTTGAATCATTACACAACAGGAGCAGGAAGCGATTGTTTACAATGCAGTTGGAGAGGGCTGGTGGAAAACATCTCCAGCGATTCTGTACCCTCAGAATGGCTTAATTTTTAAGGCTTCAAAACTTTACAGAAATGGAACAGTTCCAAAAAAGCAGTGAAAAGGCAGAGTCAGGGCTATGGCTGTTTACAAAAGGCACCCAGGCTCCAGTTTCATGGCAAGTGGCTGCCTTAGGTCTTGGGCTGCTGCTCCTCTGTGAAGATTCTGCTTTCCTCAGTGCTTGTGTTCCCCCTTCTTGTATTTTTGCAATTTTTCTGTGAATTCCTTATGTTTGTTCATCTGCTTGGTCTTGTGTCTCTCCTGAGTAAAATTTCCTGATTTCTCTTCATCATTGTTGAGGACTTGAGAAGGGGACTGGCTGGGAAACACCAGGGGTTTGATCCGAGGTGTGTGGAGGGCATGGAGCAGTGACTCGTCCCGTGAGCTCAGGTGCTGTCCCTGGTGGGCAGCTGAGCTCTGAGAGCAGGTCCTTGGCAGCAGGATGTCCTTGCTGTGGGTGCAGGGGGTAAAATGTGGCACCACCCTCTGCATCCATCTGCTGAACCCAGAGGCTGAGGCATGTTCAGATCTGTTGCAGGAGTCCAGAACAATTCCCAGAACAAAGCTGTGGTCTGTGTCAGAGGAACAGGCTGTCCTGGCAGTAGTGAGAGCATGCAGCAGCCTGACGACACCGTTGCACTTCCCGAAAGGAACACGAGTCCTTGGGAGCATTGTCCCACCGCTCCTGAAGCGGGGTTTGCATGGGGCTGGCAGCAGCTGCCAGCTGTGTTTTCAGTGCAGCACAAAACCAGTGTGGTGATGGACACGGCCTGGATGACCCAGAGCACCTCGGTCCCGTGCCCCCGTGTCCGGCAAGAACAGAGGCAGGAACACACCTGCGTGTGTCTGGTGGCTCAGCTGGAGCCCCTGGCTTGGTGACAAACAGAGGTTTGACCTCAGCCTCTGTGGACAGAGTGATCCTATCCCAGGTTCCATCCTCTGGGAGATCTGCCTTTGGTTGTGGGAAGCCACTCCTCTTCAGAGGAAAGGCAGTGGTGGGTGTGGAGCAAACCCCTGCTGGCTCTGGGGAGCGGCGTCCCTGGGGACTCATCCAGTGCGAGCCAGCCTGCCTGTACCCACTGAGAGACCAGCAGTGGCTGAATTGTCTGCCTCACACACCATCCTGTGCTTATCACAACAGTTCTGCTCATTGGTGGCTTGGAAAAACATCTGGATATTGATGTGAGGTCAGCCCTTGGCTGATTCTTGGGTGTCTGTTCTGGCAGTTGTGCTTTGAGAGCTGGGATTCCTTGAGAGGAGGATGCTGCTCCAAGTTGCTGCTTAGCTGCCTGCGTCTTGGATTAATTACTGAGGACATTCTGTGACTTGACTGGATGTGGGGGTAATTATCAGCGTTGAAGAACTGAACAGGCTTCCAGAACAAAAGCCAGACTGACATGTAGACCACAAATTTTGATTTTTTTTATTATTATTCTTTCATATAACACAAGGTCCTGACTGGCAGCCAGGGATAATAAAACTTGTGTGTTTTGTTCATGACTTAATTTTTTCTTTTTCCACTATGAAAACTTCAGATCTTCCTTTGAGCCAGAAGGGTGGAGACTGGTGAATCCAGAGGCTGTCAGCGTGCTAGGCCCTTGCCACCTCTGTCATTGAGTAGCCATGAGCCATGGATAAGTTATGTCCCTTGGCTTTGGTGTTCCTTCTGTGGTCAGTCCCAGCAGGGATCACAGCCAGGAGAGTCACCTGGGAGGTCTCACAGTGTGTCACCTGCTCGGGTGACATTCTGTGGTTGACTGGCAGTGTGTAAACACTACCAGCTCTGTCATGCTCTTGTTTGCTGCCTTTTGTCCTCAGAAGGTGGTTTAAGGCTGTGAGAGAAAATGCAGGAATGAAGTCAAGACTGGTGTCTGGCATGTGTCCTCAAAGCATCTGTGCATGTCCAGGCCTGTTGGTGCACAAATAGCCGTGAACTGTGCTGGGCAAAGGCTCTTGGTGCATGCAGATGCACAGTGGGCTGCACCAAAATATAGTCCTGCCAGCAGTGCCAGGTCTTTCTTTGAGCAGTTTGAAGTGTCCTGAGTAGTTCTGAGAAATGTGCTGTCTTGGAGATGGATGGGAAGGTTGTCCAGGTGGAAGGTCATGCAGCAGGCAGAGGGAAACCCTGGCATGGCAGCCTCCCAAGGATACAGAGGGAACTTGGTGTTGCTTTACCAAGGATAGTGAAACTGTGATTGAATGTTGAGCAAAAAACCAGTTCCTTATCTGAAACTGTGATGTAAATACTCCCTTTGCCGTCCTGACATGACACAGAAGGTGCCGCCCGTTTCCCCCTCATTCCCAGAGGGTGCAGTGAGTTTTAAGTTGTTTGGATGATTGGAGGTCCAGTGCTCATCCTACACAGTCCATGGCAGGGGTGGATCACAGAATCCCAGAATGGTTTTGTTTGGAATGGGCCTTAAAGTCCATCCCATCCCACCCCCTGCTATGGCAGGGACACCTTCCACTTTCTCAGGCTGCTCCAAGCCCCATCCAGCCTGGCCTTGGACACTGCCAGGGATCCAGGGGCAGCCACAGCTGCTCTGGGCACCCTGTGCCAGGGCCTCCCCACCCTCATAGGGAAGAATTCCTTCCCAGTATCCATCCGTCCCTGCCCTGTGGCAGTTTAATGCCATTCTGCCTTGTCCTGTCACTCCAGTGATACTGTACAACCAGAGGACAAGTGTCTTGACATGTATTTAGAGTTCACAGTTGTGGTGTGGCTCTGCTTGATCACGAGCTGAGCCCTTATCGTGATTTGCCATATGCAAATGCTCATTCCTGGAGCCAGGCTCAAAATCATACTCCTGCTACATTTTTAAACTGCTAAGAAAAATGAAGGTATTTCCTGTTTGTGTTTTACAATCCATTTTCAAGCTCTGTTCTGGAGCCAGGAAGATTGGGAATTTTTGCAAATGAATAAGGCTGCTAAGATCCTTCTGCAGTGACAGGGCTCCACGAACCTGGCATTCCAAACTCCTCCCAGACACTGCACATCTGGTATTGCAGCTGTGGTGGTGGGATGGAGAGTCATGAAGACAGAGCATCCACTGCTCCATGCTTATGCTGGTAATAACTTCCAGGGACAGTGGAGCTTTAGGCTCCACCTATTCCATGATGCAGAGATATGTTTTTATCAGTTCAAAGTTTTTAGGTTCAGGGCAGTGTGGGTTTGGTCCTGAGTCATTTGTCCTGTCCGGAGCACCCAGCTTCGCAGACAGTCAAATAAAATAAACCTGACAATCAGAAGCACTGTCAGGTCTCTGCAGTGCTGCTGTCCTATGGAGCCTGGGACAAGCACCCTCTGGGGTGCTGAGGACACCTGGCCTGGGCACAACCTCCTTCCTTCCTGGATGTGGGAGTCTCTCACTCCTCCTGCAGCACCTCTGGCCTGAGGAGGAGTACTGGGCAAGGACAGGTCAGGTCAGGTGCTGGGTGAGCCATGACACACTCACAAATTTGGGTGTTTCCTGGTGGTTAGAGGTGCGTGGCCTTAGCGTGGTGTGATATTACAGAAATAGTCATTGATGTTCATGTGGAATGACCTGCATAACTGGCCTGTGTCTCCAGCACTTGCCAGCTCATCCCACACACATCCTGACTTCAAACCATCCAATTCCTCCTCTCCTGGCAGAAAATCTCTTGGAGAGAAGTCCATGCTTTAGCAGCACTCTGCCCTGGGACTGACCACAGCAGCTTCTTGAAGAAACACGTTCATTTTTGCATCTGCTTCAAATCTTAGGCAGATCCCTCTCCGGGCTGGCTGGCAGGGTGTTGTGTGGATGGCAGAGAGAAGCCACAGGGCCAGCAGCCTGCTGGAGGTGCCAGGGATGTCTGTACACTCCGGAGCTGTGGGACACAGGAGAGGCAGTAGCTCACGGCTGCATTTCTGGTCTCTGCTCTCTGCACACAGCCCTTGCCCAGCTCAGGAGCTGTTGATCTGGTAGCTGATGAGGTTTCCAGGTGGTATTTGTTCTTACTGGTGTTTTCCTAGCAGCATTCCTGCTGGTCACAGGCAGCAGGGCCTCTCCCTATCGCCCATCTGCTGCCTTGGGGCAGCACCAGTGCCTGAGCAGTGCTTGTCTAGAATCTCCTGAAAAATGGTGCCCCTTATGCAACAGCACTGTTGGAGGACTTGCCGTGTGTTTTCCTTCTGTCCCACCATCTGTATCTTTTGTCTGCTGAGGCTGTTTTGCATCCAGGACTGTCCTTTCATCCTGTGTCTGCACAGCGCCCAGCACAGCAGGGACCTGGCTCCCGTGGCCAGAGCTCCTGGGCACAGCTGATAAAAAAGGTTAATGTTTGCAAAGTGTGGCTTAAAATTTTCCACTCTTCTCAACTGCCATAATGATCTCATCCTGCATTGCCATGGGATACACTGTGTGCTCACATCTTTTGGAGCACAGCTTGGGAAGGACCTCAGTCAAGAAAATAGCCAAGATTCTGGTGTTTTGGGCAATTTGCAAGCCTTGCTGTTGGTACTTAACAGTTGAAACAGCAGTTGGAGGAGAAATAGGCAATTTCCCGACATATGCAATGTTACAAAAATACTCCTGTCTTTCAGTAGGCCCTAGCAGAGAAGTTTCCCTGGGAATAACCAATAAAATTGTGTGTTTTTTGTCTTGCTGCCATCTTGAGGCCTGACATCCTGGCACTAGGGAGAAGTCTGGCTTCCCTCAAGGCAGAGATGTGGTGCCCACAGCTGGAGCATGGGTGGGGCTCTTCCCTCTCATGCAGGTCATCACTCTTTGCTCAGCTCCTTGGAGCAGCAGGAGGCTGGAGCCCTTCTAGCCCCTCTCGTGTGGAGCCTCTGAGCTGCTACAGTCAGGTGTGGTGTTCTGCTGCCCTGGCAGCGAGGAGGGAGCAGAGGAGGAGAACATGGATGGGGACAGGACTGTGTGAACAGCTCTGGTTTGCTCTGCACATTGGCTAAGCATTAACTGTGGCCAGGTGCTGCAGGGATGGGGAAAGTCTCAACTTCAGCACAGTTTGGGAGAGCTGCAGGAGGAAAACAAAGCTTGTAAGACCAGGCCTGTGGTGTATGAATGTGAGTGTGCAGACCCTGCTGGGGTGGGGGCAACCTGCCTGTCGTCAGCACTGTGGGGGCTTGGGTGCTGGGCTGGCACCTCCAGCCAGGTTTCTCTGAAGTGCCCTTTAACCCCTTTTTCTGTTTTCCTGTGACTTAGATTAGACTGTATAGACACTGAATTAAGGCTGGTATTTATACCTGTTCCTGCTGTGTGATGTTGATGCTTTCATGAGTCACAGGCTCAGCCTCTGGCTCCCACCCCAGGCTGAGGAGGGTGTGGGTGACCATCACTATCTCTTGCTGGAGATCTCTTGTGCCTGAACTCCTGTGTGCACAGAAATCCCCCAGGGATTGATGCAGCTTTTCCTGATTGCCAAGCCTGCTTCCTTGGCTCTCCAAGGCTAGGATGGGACAGAGTGTGCTCTTTAGCAGTGCTTCAGGTGTCCTGCAGACTTCTGCCTGTAGGTTCAGGAGCCTGAGCACCTTAGGTGGGATTGCTGCCAACTGCCTTCCTGAATGGAGTTTCTGAAGTGAGTGATTCCAGGCCAGAGGAAGAAGTGCAGTGCTTGAGGTGTTTGTAGTTGCAATCCATGGACGTTCTGGAGAGATCCAGCAGCCCCTGGAGTAAAGCAGCACCTGCTGCCATTCCCCTGTGGTCACCTGCAGATCAGCCTCCTGCCACAGGGTCCCCTGAGGTCAGGAAGGCTGCGAATGCCCTGGATCCTGCTGGCCAGAGGGAACAGGTCCTGGGCATGTGGCAGGTTTTAAAGGGTGGGACAGGGGAGCTTCCACTGTGGCCCACCAGACTTGAGAGTTGCTGGGAGCTCTGTCACTGGTGTCTCGTGCCCTTGATTCCTCCTGAGCATGGAGTCAGCAAGACCTGGAAGGATCTTTCTGCAGCAGCCACCTCTGTTCAAGGCACCCATCTGTTCCCTGTGGAGGACAGAGGACTGTGGTCCCAGGGGTGGGATCCTGAGGCACTGATGTGCAGCTGGAGTCATGATGGACCCTCTTCCTCTCTGTGTGGCACCTTTTTCAGTGTAATGAGCAGGAGGCACCTCTGTTCCCACTGTGTAAATGGAGGTGGTGATGGCTTGTGTCATCTTGTGCTGTAGTTGGTGATGCTTCCAGGGAGCAGGAAGGGATGTCTGGCATGTGGCTGCCCTTTGGCACACGCAGCCTGGCCTAGTTGGATGCTCCAAGATTATCTTCATTTACTAGCCTTCATAACATGCCTTCCGCAAATTCCTTCTCTGAACCTTCTCACAATTACCTGCATTGTTGGGGCTTCCTGTACAAAGAGTCCTGTGACCTTGCAGGGCAGCACATGGTGTTTGGGAAGCTCATCCACATGGCCATCGGTTACATGGAGAGAGAAGCAGGCTAGGGTGGACACTGAAGCCAGGATGACTGGCCAAACATGAGGACACAGCTCTGCAGGCTCTGTTAACACCCAGAAGTCTGAGCAAGCTGCTGGAATTTCCATGGTGATCAGTGTTGTCCAGTTGAGCTCTGGATCTCCAGTCTTTTGGATACTCCATCCTGGACACAAGTGGGAATGGGGCTCTGTGGGAGGGGGCAGCTGCTTCTGCTCCAGCTGGGTGATGTGGGCTGGGTGCTGCTGGAACCATGTCCTTCGGCATTACCAGGGAGGTGTCTCTGTACCAGTGTCACGTGTGCTGCTGATGTCTGTGTGACTCCCTGGCTGAGTGGTACCTCAGGGGAAAATTGTTTGTATCACAAGAATAACTCTGGATCCCTGGAGCACTGGATTGGATAAAAAGGAAACATGAGAAGTTGCATCTTCAGTCATAAAACCCAAAACAAACATGCCTGAATTTTTCATGAAATCCAAATAATCTTGCTCTGTGTTGCTTGCCTATGGAGTCCTACGGAATAAAAGATCCAACAGTTCCTAGTAGAACGATATTTTCCTCTCAGAGGAGGCAGAAATGGTGCTCAAAACTTTCTGTGATCTGGTGATTTTGTAGTCTTGTGGCTTTTAAAGAAACTCCAGTTTCCTCCCGAAGTCATATCTAGCCAAATTCAACATATAAGCAGTAAGGTTTTATTGAGTGCTCTGAGGAGAAATTATCAGTGTTTCTGAGGAGAAAGCACTCAGCCACATGCATTTATCCTGCCCTCCATTATCCCAGTGGGCCATGGGGAGCTGGGGCTGTGTCAGCTGGTGAGGGGAGTCGGGCTGGAGCTGTTGCCATGATGATCCCGTGAAGATCCTTCAATACCCAGTTCTCTTTTCTAGGCAGTGTGTAGTCACTGACCTTCACCCCCTGGGGTAGTTTTTGGGCATTTCAGCTGTAGGCTGTGAAGCACTTCCCAGAGTAGTGGCAGTTCCAGGAGGAGGGCAGGTCTGTAGTGTCCCTGGAAGAGCAAACACAGAGCCCTCCCTGGCTCTGGTACTGCTTCTGCCTCTGCTTTCTGCTGCTTTGGGTGGCAGAAAGAGGAGAGCCCTCTAGTAAAGCAGTGAGGGGTATAGGAATTCTCCTGTAAACTGGAAGAGTGCACAAGCTTTGTGCTGCCTGTTGTGTGTGTCAATAAACTCTGGAGGAAAATGGAATAGAAATAGAAAGTGTGAGAACAACTGCAGGAAAAGTCCATCTGTATGTGGGTCATCTCCTTGCTTAAGGTTTTCTTCCTGCCTCCAGGCCTAGAAATGCTTTCTGTCAGGCCAAGAGCTGTTGTAGCTGCTCCATAGCTCTGTGCTAGGAAAGGAGTCCTCCTTGGCGAGATGCAGCTCTTGTGGAACCAGGCACTGTGCCAGAGAGTGCCTGGAAGTGCGCAACAGGCAGGAGGAAATGGCTAAAACCCACCCCAGCTGGAGAATTGTCTCCCTGGGGGAAGCATCCAGGAGACACATCGAGCCTGAACTTGCAGAGCACAGCCCCTAAAGCTGTGCTGCTGCCCTGCACCCATTGCCAGGAGCTGCATGTGCTTAGGGTGGAATAAAGTTAATTTTGTTAGCTTTATGGTCTCCTTTCACTGTCCTGATTTCCAGGTGTGCTGCCCAGTTTCACCAGGCAGAGTGGCGTGTCCCAGCCTGGGGGGTGGCTGGGGCAGTAGGAAGCCGTGAAGGGCTGGTCACTGGAGGTGACATCTGGCAGACCATGCTCAGAAAAGGCCTGGTGAGGAGAATGTGCATTCCTTGGGAAATGTCCCTCTCTCTGGGTCAGGCTGTGGCTTGAAGGATGGGTACCCCAGTTCTGCCTGCCCTACCACACACAAGTGTTTCTAACTTGATTTCTTTACCTCTTTCTCTGCAGCGGATCGTTGTAAAGAAGTGCAGCAGATCCGAGAGCAGCATCCAAACAAAATCCCAGTAAGTGAATTGTTCTCACTCTTCTGTGTCAGGCTTTGTTCTCAGGACCCCTCTGTGCTCCTGGGTGGCCTCCATAGAGCTTGCAAAACTTTGCTACCTGGAATCAACACAGGATGGTCCCCATGAGCCTCCAGTGCCTTGTGTGTGCCAGCTGCTCAATAGCAGACGTGTTCTCTGCAGTGCAAAGGACAGTCTGGCTCTAAAGCTCCATGCTGCCCTGGAGGGAGGGGACTGATTTAATCTCAAATCTATTTCCAAGCGAGTGCAGTAGGAGAAAACTCTGAAATGGCTTTTGTTTTGGCTGTAGTAGCTACCTAATTTTTCTTGGATAGCCTGGTAAGGATTTCTGTGCCCAGAGAAAGACGTGTGGGCTGATCTTTGCTGCACTGAAAGCACAGAGTCTCTTCCAGGATCATTCATACCCATTCTGTGCTGTCCCAGCATCTGTAGTTGACAGGCACAGGTGAGACACCATGAACTTGCAGTTCTTCCTGCCCATGTCACACCTAATATGCTGAGTTGCTCTTTGGCTATGAGTGTGCTTTTGAGTTCCCACCTTAGTATTTGCTGCTCTTCCTGAGAAGTTGGAGAACTTGGAGGAACATCCCATCTCTGGAAGTGTTCAAGACTAGGTTGGACAGGGCTTGGAGCAGCCTTGTCTAGTGGAAGGTGTCCCTCCTCACCTTTAAGGTCCCTTCCAACCCAAACCATTCCATGATTCTATGAAATTATGTACTTGGGGCTTGCTCATCTTACTGTTTGCTATATCACAGAATCTGTGACCAAAAATACAGGATTCCTAGTTCAGCTCCCTCTTAGTGTTGGATGAACATCAACCTTGTCTTAAAATTGTAGGCTATCAGCATTTGGCCTTCAAGACTCAAACTGCTCTTGGCCCATCTTAGTCCACTTCTGCCTCACTCTTGTTTAGTTTTTAGCACAGTGTCTTCTAGCCAGAAGAATTCTTTCTTCTCCTCTCCTCCCGCCACCACTGTGGTGTTCACGTGATGTTCACGTGTTTCCAGCCCAGCAGAGCAGGGCCTGCCCCTCACAGTACCCTGGGTACCAGTCCTCCAGGTCGTCAACATCTTGATAGACCTCTGCTTTTAATGTGGTATTAATGGCTTAGACTGGCTCTGCATTTCTCCAGAGCTGTGGCAGAGCTAATTGCAGTGCATTCAGGCTCTGGCAGTAAAGCCAGGCTCGAAATAAGTTGTACATAAAATGGTCACGTGTGCATGTATCAGGTGCCTGCATACAAATGTGTGCTGCTTGGGGAATGGACAGAAGGAGCCACAGCTGTGCATCCACAGGCAGAGTTCTATGGCATTACTGAGACATGGTGGGAGAGCTCCCATGGCTGGAGTGCTCTTTGTGTTGGAGTCAACACCACAAGTTTTGCAAGTTTTGCTGGAGGGGTAAAAATAATCAGGAGGTGAGAAGGGTCATGAAGGCTTGTGGGGTCCAGCTGTGTTTGTGTCACTGCTGTCTCTAAAGGCCTGGTTCCTGTTAGACCCCAAGAGCAGCTTGGTGCTGTCTCTCTTCTCTCCCAGGGCAGGTTTCAGTGCTGGGCAGTGACCAGAGCCTCGTGCAGGAGTGTGGTGTGAACACTGTCATGGGTCCAAGCACTATAGGCTCATCAGCTGTAGGAAGGTCTTGGTCATCTGTGAAAGACAGGAGCTGTGTTTTCCAAGTGACTGGCTTCCCTGGAGAGGCACTTGGAATCAGAAGAGGGGTTTGAGTGCCCAGCCCAGGGGAGTTAGGGAGATCCAAGGTCACACCCTTACTGCTGATGGAAACCACGGCAAAGCTGTGCAGCACCTGCTGCCCTCCTGCATCTCCAGTTTCCAGCCAGAGTCCTTGGGCGAGTCCCTTTTGCCTTGAGAGGGGGCCAGGAGGATTTGCAGAAGGCACGGCCTGGCTGTGTGCCCAGGGAAGAGCACGTCTCTCCTGTTTCCATGAGTGTACTTGCAGGGAAAGCTGAGGAAGGGACTGATGTGGAGTTCTTGGCTTCTCTTTCATGGGATGTCACATCCCAGGTTGCCCCCCTGGCACATGTAATAAGGACACAGGCAGGAGCCAGGTCCCCTGTCCACCTCATGCCAGGGGCTCCTTTGCTGTCTCTGCATTTCCCTGAGCTGCCTGCTCTGGCAGAAGATGCTGACCACAGGCACACCTGCTGAGAAGGTGAGATTGTTGTGCTGGTAGCAGGGGCTGCTCATGCTCAGCTGTGTTGGGAAGAAATCCCCAGCTGCTCCTCGCAGGGCAGTTCCTCTTTGGGCAGTCAGAGCAAGCAGAGAACTTCCAGCCTTTTCACTGGGACCCCCATCCACAGCCTCAATATATGTTTTCAAAATCATCTTCTGTCTTGTTAGAGGACAGGGAGCTGTCCCCCCTGCACTGTCCCTGCCTGCTCTCAGCCCCAGGGACCTTTCTGGAGATGACTGAACCCTCGAGTCTGAAATTGCTGGGGAGCAGCTTGTGCTGGGCAGCAGTGGGAGCAAACTACTTCCCAAAGCCCTGCAGTGCTAAATTCAGGCAGGCCTGGTGAGCTGTGGGCTGTAGAGGGGGCTGAAGGCAGGGCCACCCCTGGTGCTGGCAGGGAGGGCTGAGGGGGTATTTGGGCTATGCAGAGAGGGCTCTGCTGGGTTCATCTGAGCACCCCCAGAGGAGCATGGAGAGACAGTGGCAGGTGGGAGATCCCACATAATGCCCAGCCCTGGCACAGGCGTGGATGGAAACCCAAATTACGGATTCAGAGGAAGGGACAGCCTTCTCTGGGCTCCTGGGAGGGCTCTTCTGGGGAGTTGCAAATCCAGTGTCCAGCACTGACATGACTCTGGATGGATCAACCCCAGAGCACCTTTTTGACTGAGGGCTCCTGTGTCTGCTGTGACTAAAGCACCTGCACCCTGCTCTGCCAGAGGGGGACAGGGTGAGGCTGGTGCAGTCTGTGCTCGTGTGAGGTCTGTGTGTGTCTGTGTCTCTGTGCCTGGCCATGGATGCCAGGGAGGTGTTACATACACACATTTGAGCCTCTGTGCCTGCTAGGAATACATTCCCAACCTCACTCCTGGTTCCCAACCTCACTCCTTGCCTCTGTTGACCACCACATCTGGCCATATTCCCTACCAAACTTTCCATCTCTCCAGACTGGCCCCAGAACAAAGGCTGTATTCATAAGTGCTGTCCAAGCCCCCTTTGCAGCGGGACTGGGACTTCAGGCTCTGCCCTGAGTGTTTCCCCTCCCCACCTGTGCCCACTCATGATTTCTGCAGAGATCTGTTCCTTCTGCAAGAGCAGGTGTCCCATGCTGAGGAGCCCCTGGCTCAAGGCAGCAGCTTGGAAGAGGATATGGAATGGGAGGTGGCTGTGTACACCCGCAGGGATGTAACTTTAGCATTTGATCATGCTTTTCCCTCCAGAGCTACACAAGAACGTTTTGTCCACTGGCCACCTGTTCTCATAGCTGGGTTACCCAAATAGCAGCTCATGTTCTGGGAACAGAAACTCTTGGAGTTGTTCTACATGAGAGGCTCTGTGTCTGCTCAGGGCACAAGGCAGCTGCTGCTCCAAGAGCCAGCACAGCCATTGTATCCCATTCTTGGATTAATCTGAAGGTGGTTCTTCTTGGGATGGACCTGGCTGGTAATGAGAGATGCTGGCCTCTGGTCCTGCTCTTGTGAAAACTGAGGCATCATCCAGGTGTGCAGGGCCCTCTCTGCAGGTAAAGGTACAAACACCAGCTGTGTAGCTGCTTCTCTGTGCAAACCAAAAAGCTGAAGGGCCACTGTTGCCCGTGTGTTTCCCAGCAGCATCCTTGTATGTGGCTGCTGTGAGTGCTCAGCCCCTCAAGACTACTCCTCTCCCCAGAGTCAAAATACTCGCCTCTCCTTGTAAGATTCAAGTTAAATGCAGTAGGATGGTTCTGCTCATCTTGTCCTCCCTGTGCCCTCCTTGGAGGGATGAAGGGCCATTAACAGGTTGGTGGGGGATGTCCCAATGCATTATTTAGTCTGTTGCAGAAAGTGGTTCTTTAATCAGATTCTCCTTTGCCAAAGAGAGCTACCTAGTGTTCGCATGCTGCTTGCCCAGGTGCTGGGCTCCCCTTGGGTGTGATTTTTCCAGGGTGGGCTCTGCAGAGGCCGTTTTGGTACAGAGCCCCAGCAAGGCACCTCACCCCCTGCTCCTCTGGGAAGTGCCTGCAGCCCAGCCCTGTCAGATCAGCCCCACGGCCTGGGGTGCTCCTCAGACATTCCCAGCTCACTGGTGACTCCACAGTGTTCCAGCCGTGTGTCTGATCCACCTCTGGGGGAGGCTGGCAGGAGTTCCACTGCTGCTGCTGCCGGAGGCCTGATGTGTCAAGGAAGGATCAAAGGGAAGGGAAATCCGCGTTCCCAGAGGTTCCCTGGTCCTTCTGGCTCCACAGAGCCATCTCCTGGGGATCCTCCTCTCTGCACGCTGCTCCGTCCCTCTGCTGCCAAAAGCCACTTGCAGTCTCGAGTATTTTTGGAAAGGACTTGGGAAAATAAAAATTACGGCAATTGTAAAAATTGCCTTGTAGTGAAAAATAGTGTTCAGTCTCAGGTGGGAGAGGATAATGGGCTGATGAGTATCCAGGAGTCTCTCTGTGGGGAAATCAGCAGGTTGCCGGAGAGATGTGAGAAAGCATCACTGCAATGGGTACATACTAAGCTGTATATTTTTCACTTATTTTCATTTTTCTTAAAAGTACATTCCATACTTTAACTTCCTGCCACTTTGTTTCTCAGAATACAAAAGGTGCATTTCCAGGCTGGTTTAGAACAGCAATTGTAGCTGTCAGCAAACAGCTTCACAGAAGAAAATCATTAACTGTAATAGCAGGAAAATGGATCAGAAATCATCATTCAGCCATTTCAGAATGTAGGGATGGTAAGAACTTTTCCAAGCAAGATGTCTGGCAGAGGAGGATGGGCTGGGTTGTCCATGTGGTGACACCATGCAGGAATGCCTGGGAAGCTCAGTGACAGCTGGAGTGGCCCTGGGTTTCTGATCCTTCTCAGAGTCAGTGTGTCTGCCTCTTAACATAAGGAGTGGGACTAGTGAAATCCAAACGCCCCCTTTCTGAAGGAATGCCTGGATGGCTTCACTGGGACTTCTGAAAACTGCTTGCTTGGGAATATCCACAGCTGTTCCTGAGCAGGCAGAGGGATGCTGAATGGCAGCAGGAAGGAAACTCCATCATGAGCTGTCTGTAGCTCAAGCCAGCAAAACCTGTGGGTTTGGTCAGTCAGAAAGTGTTGTTAAATACTTCACTCCTCTTCAGATGTCCTGCATGCCAGAGGACAAGAATCTATATCAGTCCAGGGGTGCCCATTGTTTCTCTGCCAGCCAGAGCACTTGGTGCTTTAGTTCATTGTTTTGGACACTGTTCATTGCCTGGCTCAAGCACAGATGACTGATGAAGAGCCACCTGCAGCCAGCCTGGTGGTCACTGCTCCTGTCCTTTTTTTGTTTTGTTTCCTGTGAGGGTGAAGCAAAGTGAGGCTGTACCTCAGCTTTTCTACCGATGCTAGTTGGATTTGTATCTGACCTTGGGACCAGTGTGTGGGGCACTATGAACATGACTAACCTTACCCTTGGCTTTCCCCCCAGGTCATCATTGAACGCTACAAAGGGGAGAAACAGCTGCCGGTGCTGGATAAGACCAAGTTCCTTGTCCCAGACCATGTCAACATGAGTGAATTGGTCAAAATAATCCGGTGAGTGGGGTGGTATCAGCTGGCATGTTGAGAGCCTGTGCTCACCCACAGGCCACTCACTGCAGGGTGGTGGGGTGAGGGTGAGGCAGAGGCAGCTGCTGAGGGCAGGGATGGGGATGTGGCAGCAGCAGCATCCTTGTGTGTGGTACAAACTATTGTGGGGGGCAGGGGAGGGCAGGTTCTTAGCACCTTGTGGAGGGCTGGGGTCTCTCCCTCAAGGGGACACTCATGAGCAGTGAAGGGGTCCCATCCCCTCTTTTTATTCTTCTGCTCAGAGGGAAGAGGCCCCTCTGCTTTGCCCTTGCCGGTAGCACTTGGAAAAAGAGGGCTTTGCAGAATCCTGGCTCAGGAGGCCCTGGAGGCGCTCAGCTGGACTCATGGATACCATGTCCTAAGTGGTGGGAGGAGGCCCTGGCTGTGCAGGCCTGGCCCGAGGGAATAGCGTTGCTGGGGAGGAGGAACTGGCTGTCAGGACACCCACCCCAGCTGGGCTGACCCTGCCTCTCCTGCCCTTTCCCCCACAGGCGCCGCTTGCAGCTGAATCCCACCCAGGCGTTCTTCCTGCTGGTGAACCAGCACAGCATGGTCAGCGTGTCCACCCCCATCTCGGAGATCTACGAGCAGGAGAAGGACGAGGATGGCTTCCTCTACATGGTCTATGCTTCCCAGGAGACCTTTGGCTTCTGAGGGCTGCTGAGAGTTGGCATGTGGAGACAGATGAACTGTGGCACAGAGGCCCCTGGCCTCAGAAGACAACACAGCCAGAGGCTCACAAGAGGGGGGCTGTGCTGACCCCCTTCCTCTCCCTCCCTCCCTCCCCATGACCCTGTCACCAAAGAGGCTCATGGCGTGTGTTGGACTCGCACAACCCTTCCCCTCTGTGTAGGTCAGTCCCGCTGCCCCCAGGCGCCAGCCCAGGTGTGTGACACCCCCAGCCAGCCGTGCAGACCCCACGTGGGGCCTGGCCCCCTGTCCCCGTGTCCCCGCGCTGCTCTTGCTGTGCTGTGTGTGCTCTGCTGCTGCCAGACCCGCTGGGCCACGGTCACCCCAGCACAGGGAGAGCCACCTCTCCCCCAGGCACTCATAAAGGGCAGGAGGTCTGCAGAAGCAGCTAACAGATGTTACCATTGCTCCCGAGTTTTAATTGATTTTAATTACACCCATATCAGATTCTTGGTGCTACTGAGTAGATGTAGGCGTCTCTGTAGGACTGTGGATAATGTATATCCTTTAGATTTGTTTTATTGGTTTGTTTGTTTGGGTTTGGTTGGTTGTGTTTTTTTTAGGGATAGATTGGAATGGGGAGAGGGGGAAACTTTCCTGTATTCTGTAGGTAAATAAATCAGGCTTCATTGCACTTTAAAGCATAGTAGATGTCAGAGTGGAATTTTCTTTTAATTTATACAGGTTTGCCATCTATAGTGCTGCTCCTCTGTTGACGATTGTACCTAGATTATCTTGGCTTTTTTTTTTTTTCTAATAAAATTGATTTCCCTTCTCTCTGTCTCCCCATTGCATGCAATTTTTCAGTCTCAGTGTGTCAAGGAGTTCACTGAAGGAATGTACTGATTTATATTTGCTATGTTCTTGTCCCTGTTTCTCATGTATTATACCAAAAAAATGTATATGATAAAATCCCCCCCAGTTTAATCTATACAAAGGTATATATATATATATATATATATATAAATATATATATAAAATAAACATCAATTCAAGTTGTGTCTTGTAGGAATGTTCTGTTCCCATCTCATTTGTCTGTGTTAATGTCTGGTGTATCAAATGTGATGTGTGTTCCCCATGTTTACTGGTGTGTTTGTACCTGCCCAGGCTTCTGAGCTGGTTAATCCAAGCTGTGGAAGAGCAGCTGGTTGGGACTGAGGGGCTGGACAAAGGGGGAAGATTGGTTTAGAGAACAGAGCACTGGATAGTGACACAGGAAACATGGTTGTCCTTGCCCTACCTGTGTAGAATCTCTTGTTCTTTGATTAAACTTCCTCATCTGGGAAGAAAAACTTGAGGTGGAGGCATTTGTAAAGTTTGTTTTTAAGGGAAGCTTTGAGCAGTGCAGGAAATTGTGCCTTACCGTGAGCATTCCATCAGACTTGTTCTCCAGGCAAAGGCAGGAGCTGATGGTCCTTTGGCTGGTCAGTGTCTTCCTGTTCCTCAGCTCATTTTACTTCCTTTGCGCTGCACAGCAGAAAAGGGTTAAGGCACTGAAAAAACTTAGGGCTTGCCTGACTTAGGGCAGCTCACTGTGTTGTTCTTGTCCTACACCTGCAGGGAATCCTCTGTCCAGGAAAGGAGCTGGTGTGAGAGACAGATCCAACAGACCACTGGAGGAAGACGTTGGAAGCCAGCTGGAGCACAGCTCCCAGCAGAGTGTAGGTGAGAACAGCTGCCCTGCTGGTCCTGGCAGCTGGAGCAGCTGTGGATGTTGCCCCTTGCACCAGCCTCATGATATTTAAACTCCAGTCCCCGAGGGAGGGTCCTCTCCCATCCACCTCCCTGCGGGATGGGTGCTGCAACTGACGGGGCTGAACAGCAGCGGCCCCAGGTCAGCCTGTGGGAGGCGCTAAAGGAGATGCAGATGTGCTCCAACAGCCCCACATCTGTCCTGTGCTGGGCCCCAGGGCTGGAGGCCGCTCTGCAGGTGGGGTCTCCCCTGAGTGGGGTAGAGGGGCAAATCCGCCCCCCACTCCTGCTGCCCACACTGGGGGATCAGCCCAGGACACGGAGAGGACTCTGGATGCCAGCACACATGGCCAGGACATGTCCACCTTCTCATCCACCAGCAGCCCCAAGTCCTTCACTCGGCTGCACCGGGCTGCTTCCCATATGATATTGTCTTTGAGGTTTGACCACTTCCAGGATCTCTCCTCTTACTCTTTTCCAGGCAGTTCTTTGCTGTTCTCTGTTCGTCCACTCTGCCCTTAGCTCCCAGTGAATTGTAAATAAAGGTGAATAAGACCTGGAGTCTCTCCTCAGGAGCACCCAACAGCCCTGCTCATTCTTACACAGCTGTGTTTATCCATTCAACCGGGATCTGCATGGCCTGGCTTCTCACACCTGCAGGTTCTCAAACTTTACTCTCTGAGATGCAAAGAAC
>NW_024524635.1:0-1945 GCF_017590135.1 Pyrgilauda ruficollis
TTTGGATTTTGGGAACAATTCCTTCATTGGAATGGGTTTTCCAGGGAGGTTTGGAATCCCCATTTCCAGAGGAATTCCAGATCCCCATGGAAGTGGCACTTGGGGACACGGGGCTGGAATTCCCTGGCAGGAGGAATTGGGATTTCTCCCCAATTGTTCCAGGCTGGAATTTGCCAACAATTTCTGCCCCATTACTGAGGAATTCCAAATTCCCATGCAAGTGGCACTTGGGGACACGGGGCTGGAATTCCCTGGCAGGAGGAATTGGGATTTTTCCCAGGGTAGAGCCAGAAGTTCTCCCAGGAGAAGTTCAGGTGGGATTTTGGGAACAATTCCTTCATTGGAATGGGTTTTCCAGGGAGGTTTGGAATCCCCATTTCCAGAGGAATTCCAGATCCCCATGGAAGTGGCACTTGGGGACACGGGGCTGGAATTCCCTGGCAGGAGGAATTGGGATTTCTCCCCAATTGTTCCAGGCTGGAATTTGGCAACAATTTCTGCCCCATTACTGAGGAATTCCAAATTCCCATGCAAGTGGCACTTGGGGACACGGGTCTGGAATTCCCTGGCAGGAGGAATTGGGATTTTTCCCAGGGAAGAGCCAGAAGTTCTCCCAGGAGAAGTTCAGGTGGGATTTTGGGAACAATTCCTGCCCAGGGAGCTTTGGAATTGCCATTTCCAGAGGAATTCCAAATCCCCACGGAAGTCCCACCTGGGGACGTGGATCTGGAATTCCCCGGCAGACAGGATCAGGATTTCTCCCAGATTTTTCCAGGGAAGTTCAGGTTGGACTTTGGGAACAATTTCTTCCCCATTCCCAGAGGAATTCCAAATCCCCGTTGAAGTGGCACTTGGGGACATGGATCCGGAATTCCCTGGCAGGAGGAATTGGGATTTTTCCCAGATTTTAGCCAGAAGTTCTCCCAGGAGAAGTTCAGTTTGGATTTTGGGAACAATTCCTTCATTGGAATGGGTTTTCCAGGGAGGTTTGGAATCCCCATTTCCAGAGGAATTCCAGATCCCCATGGAAGTGGCACTTGGGGACACGGATCTGGAATTCTGTGGCAGGTTGGACTGGGATTTTTCCCAGGAAATGGGACTTGAATTCTTCCAGGAGAAGTTCAGGTTGGATTTTGGGAACAATTCCTGCCCAGGGAGCTTTGGAATCCCCATTCCCAGAGGAATTCCAAATCCCCGTGGAAGTGGCACTTGGGGACACGGATCTGGAATTCCCTGGCAGGAGGAATTGGGATTTCTCCCCAATTGTTCCAGGCTGGAATTTGGCAACAATTTCTGCCCCATTACTGAGGAATTCCAAATTCCCATGCAAGTGGCACTTGGGGACACGGGTCTGGAATTCCCTGGCAGGAGGAATTGGGATTTTTCCCAGGGTAGAGCCAGAAGTTCTCCCAGGAGAAGTTCAGGTGGGATTTTGGGAACAATTCCTGCCCAGGGAGCTTTGGAATTGCCATTTCCAGAGGAATTCCAAATCCCCACGGAAGTCCCACCTGGGGACGTGGATCTGGAATTCCCCGGCAGACAGGATCAGGATTTCTCCCAGATTTTTCCAGGGAAGTTCAGGTTGGACTTTGGGAACAATTTCTTCCAGGAGGAACTCCAATTCCCAGGGAATTCCCCCGCTCCCTCCCCGCCCCCATCCATCCCCAGCTCCCGCCGCCGCTCCAGCCCCTGCCCGCCCGCACTCCCGGGATTTGGGGCTGCGGGAGGGATTTTTCGGGATGCACTCACGGGGGCTGCGCAGGGCGGGGCTGCAGGACAGGCTGGTCAGCACCAGCGCCGCCACCATCTCGTCCATCTCCACCGCCGCCGCCGGCCGCCTGCGCCGCGGGACGGACCGACCGACGGACGGACGGACGGACACGCGGCGGGAGAGGAACGGCGGGAAAGAAAGAAACGGCGGGAAAAATGTCAGAACAATGACGGG
>NW_024524636.1:0-1931 GCF_017590135.1 Pyrgilauda ruficollis
ACACTTCTAGGGTTGGGAAATCCACAACTTTCCTGGGCAACAATAGAAAAATAGAAATAAAAAAGACTTCTGGCAGAAGAATAGTAACAGAAATGCAGCGCTACTTTTAATATTTAAACGTTTCCATTATGATTTTTCTCTTCTACAGCAAGGTGAATCTGTGTTAACCAATTTTCACCTCTTCTGCTTTTTAATTTCTATATTAGAAATGTTTTATTGGCAAACTGGGGTTGATCATTCACTTTTCCAGGTAACTTTCATACAGCAAAATCTGGAATCTCAAGAAAAAGTCAAAAGACTCAACTTGCTGTTAACTTGTGTTCTATTTTACCATGGTTTTGTTGGGGTATTTTTGGGTTTTTTTACAGATCCCAGTGCTCCTAAGCCAAGCTAAGGTTGTGTGTGAGCCCAGCTGCCCGTGGAGTTCTGTCAGGATTATTAAAAGATATTATCAGACTGGCTGAGATGCTCAAATGCCCCCTCACAAGCCAAGGAGCCAAATCAAATCCATCACTGTCTCACAGGGCCCTCAAACCATCTTGGAGTCACTGAGTTGTTTATATCAGTTTGAAGAGAATTGGGGAAATTGCATTTAATGGTAATTTCAGGACCACTCCTGGGTTTTATGGACAAAATTAATTTTTACGCTTGTACATATTTTGTTTTTTCATGTTATTGAGATGCTTTGGGATGCAAGTCAGGACAAGGATTCCTGGGATAAGCTGTGCCTGGCACCCTTCTGCTGTCACAGACAAGGGCAGGACTTCAGGATTTGGGGGATTTTCTACAGAACACACATCTAAAAGTAGAGGATTTTCAAACCATAGTTGAATTAGCAACGAACTTTAGCACAGAAAATATTATTCTGTAATATTTTGGGGGTTTTCCTCCACTTCTTCAACATCCACCTGGTAAATGTGAAACTTGAATAAATGTTTTTCTGAGTTTAGAAGAAATTTAAGACATGAAGGTCCTGGAAGTTTCATAAAAATGTGGTCAGGGTCCCTTTGTGCACCTCCTCTTGCCACTAAGCTCAGTCCTCAAGAGGCATTAGAGGATCTGCACCCAAATGTCACATTTCCTTACAGTCAAAAAAATTCAGTGTAAGCCACATCTCCACAGGAAGCCAGGCTCCATTCACTCACAGCAGCACTGCATCATTTTTTATATCCCTCATTTAATTGACATTTAACTCTAATACAAGGCTCCTTTCATAAAATAGAAAATATCTAATTCATGCATCACAGCTTGGGTATTTAATATTTACTACTAACAACATAAGATTGGGTGATGTACTGAATTATTAAAGGAAATGAACAATCACAAGAGCAGAAGTTGGAGCTGGCAGCAGCATCAGAACCATTAAACACACCAAAAAAACCCCCATCACAGTGTGTTTCTGTTTCTCATTCTGGCATTTATACATTTGTAACTGCAAGTGGAACACACATCAGACCTTGTCCTGCTCCTGTTACACCCTCCCAACAGCTCAGCTGGGAAGGAGAAGCACTAAACTTGGATTTCTGGTGATCTTCTGGTTTATATCCCCCTAATTCCACGTGTCCCACCCTCATCTGAGCTTTCCCTGCACAAAGATCTGCTCCTGAGCAGGGCAAGGTGGATTTAGGACCAGGACAGGCAGAGATGTCCCTGTGGTGCTGCTGTCACTGGGGTGTGCAGCTGGGAGGGGAAGGGATTTAGGCTTGAGTGAAAAATCTTTGTTTCCTTGGCAATAATCACCAGGTGCTGCAGCAGCTCTGGGTTTGCCACTTGTGCTACAGTGAGGAAATAAGTTCAGGTTTAATAATCCATCATATTGAACAGGAACAGAGCAAAATAGGAGGAAGCAAAGTCCCCTCCTCCATACAGAGATGTGTCAGCTGAATGGTATTTTTTTGGATAAGGAAGGGTGAATGAAGTTGTGGCAGGGG
>NW_024524637.1:0-1941 GCF_017590135.1 Pyrgilauda ruficollis
CCCAAATCCCTGCCAGAACCCCCCAAAGCCCCTCAAGACCTCCCCAAAACCCCCTCAAATCCCTCTTGGGACCCCTCAAATCCCTCTGGGGACCCCGCAGACCCCCGTGGACCCCCAGACCTCGAGGGTGCAGCGCTTGGCGGGGTTGAGCACCAGGAAGCGCCGCAGGATGTTCTCGCAGTCCGTGGACATGTAGAAGGGCACGCGGTATTTGCCCCGCAGCACGCGCTCCCGCAGCTCCTGCGGGGTCACCCGGGGGTCAGCGGGGTCACCCGGGGTCACTGGGGTCAGCAAGGGTCAGTCGAGGTCACCGGGGTCAGTCAGGGTCACTGGGGTCACTCAGAGTCACCCGGGGTCAGTGGGGTCACCCGGGGTCACTGGGGTCAGTCAGGGTCATTCAGGGTCACTGGGGTCAGTCAGGGTCATTCAGGGTCACTGGGGTCAGCTGGGGTCACCCGGGGTCAGCGGGGTCACCCAGGGGTCAGCAGGGTCACTCGGGGTCACTCAGGGTCACTGGGGCCAGTCAGGGTCAGTCAGGGTCACTGGGGTCACTCGGGGCTATTCAGGGTCACTGGGGTCAGCTGGGGTCACTTGGGGTCACTCGGGGTCAGCTGGGGTCACTCAGGGTCACTCAGGGTCATTCAGGGTCACTGGGGTCAGCTGGGGTCACTTGGGGTCACTCGGGGTCAGCTGGGGTCACTCAGGGTCACTCAGGGTCATTCAGGGTCACTGGGGTCAGCTGGGGTCAGCCAGGGTCAGTCAGGGTCACTGGGGTCACTCAGGGTCAGTTGGGGACATGAGGGACACCAGGGGTCACTCTGGGTCACCCTGGGTTACTCAGTGACCACTGACCAGATGACCCGTGGGCAGCTCAGGGGTCACATGGAGTGGCCCAGGACTGAGTGACCACACAGTGACCACACAATGACCGGACAATACCAGGAGGTGACCACAGGTGACCACGCAGTGACCGGGCAGTGCCCAGGAGGTGACCACGGGCTGCCAGCGGTCAGTGACTGGACAATCCCCAGGAGATGACCACACGTGACCACAGGTGACCCCGCAGTGACCGGACAGTCCCCAGGAGGTGCCCATGGGCTGCCAGTGGTCAGTGACCGGACAATACCAGGCGGTGACCACAGGTGACCGGGCAGTGACTGGACAATACCAGGAGGTGCCCACAGGTGACCACAGGTGACCACGCAGTGACCAGGCAGTGACCAGACGGTCCCCAGCAGGTGACCACTGGTGACCGCGCGGTGACCGGACGGTCCCCAGGCAGTGACCACAGGTGACCACGCAGTGACTGCACAGTCCCCAGCAGGTGCCCCCGGGCTGCCAGCGGTCAGTGACCGGACAATCCCCAGGCGGTGACCACGCAGTGACCGGGCAGTGACCAGCAGGTGCCCACGGGCTGCCAGCGGTCAGTGACTGGACAATACCAGGTGGTGACCACAGGTGACCGGGCAGTGACTGGACAATACCAGGAGGTGCCCACAGGTGACCACAGGTGACCGTGCAGTGACCAGGCAGTGACCAGACGGTCCCCAGCAGGTGACCACAGGTGACCACAGGTGACCACAGGTGACCGGGCAGTGACCGGACAATACCAGGCGGTGCCCCCGGGCTCTGGGCGGTCACCTTGAGGTTGTGTCCGTCGAAGGGCAGCGAGCCGCTGACCAGCGTGTAGAGGATGACCCCCAGGCTCCAGATGTCCACCTCGGGCCCGTCGTACTTCTTGCCCTGGAAGAGCTCGGGCGCGGCGTAGGGCGGCGAGCCGCAGAACGTGTCCAGCTTGGAGCCCCGCGAGAACTCGTTGCTGAAGCCAAAGTCGGCGATCTTGATGTTGGCGTCGGCGTCCAGCAGCAGGTTCTCGGCCTGGGGACACCAGTGGGGACATCAGTGGGGACACGAGGACATCAGTGGGGACATCAGTGGGGA
>NW_024524638.1:0-1948 GCF_017590135.1 Pyrgilauda ruficollis
TATATATATATACACACCTATATATATGTCACAGTAAAGTTTGTAGATGGTGATGAGATCTACTGGCATAATAAGAAAAGTTAAACCTGGTCTTGCAAAGCAGCCTCACAGTATTTAGCATTACCCACATCTCTATTTTGAAGCCCCCAGACCTACCACATGTAGCTGATGTCTTGCAAGAGGCAGGTTTAAACTTTATTACACTGATTTTATGCTTTGCCTCCCACAGTGATTACTAAATCATCTTTTCTCTTTAGTCCAGACAGACACCAGAGGGAGAATTTCTGCCACTGGACCAGTGTGAACTGGATGTTGGATTTGGAACTGGAGCTGACCAGCTGTTTTTGGTTTCCCCTTTAACCATCTGCCATGAAATTAACTCAGAGAGCCCCTTTTTCTGCCTCTCACAAAGATCACTGAGGAGTGAGCAATTTGAAATCGTCGTCATCCTCGAGGGAATCGTTGAGACCACTGGTAAGACTTTGAATAATCTGCACACTCTGATTTTTAGTCTTTGTTTTCAGTGCTGATATTTTTAGCAAGGCAGCTGTTGGTGCTGGATGCTCCAGCATATCCTGCCATATGCTGCAGAGCTTCAGAGGCTCTCACCAGGCAATAGAGACCTCCCTTCCCCTTCCCCTCTGCATTGCCAATTCCCAGCATGGCCAGCAAGGGACACAGCCTGCCACTCTTTGTGGAACAGCTCAGTGCTCTTATGAGGCTTCTGTTTTAAGGATCACCACTCTGAAAGAAAGCTGAACTTTAAAAGTTGCCAGTGCTGGAAAATTCTTTTCAGCCTAGCTTGCACTGAATTGAATTCAGATTAAGAAATCCACAAATAGAGACCTCGTAGTCCCAGAGATTGTAGGCATATGTATTTATTGACAAATATGAGAAAAGTCTTGTTTCTTTTTTAAATTTGGGTATGGTGTTGTCCAGATGACAGCTGATTTTGTGGCCTTTTGTTTTGAGGACTCAATTATTTCCTGAATCCCATGAAAATGGGTTACAGTTATATGAGGAGCTCTTCATCAACAATCCCTGGGTACTGTAAAGTCCAAATCATTCAGTATGGTCAGCAGCATTCTGATCTTCTTCCTTCTTCTGAGATTGGTTAAACTTTGATTAATCAGAGAGCTTTCTCATCCTTTCCACAAGGATGGCTGCCTCATTCCTGCATGGAAAAGGGGTGTCCCTTTGGTGCAGCCCTGTGCAGTCATCTCTGTCTGATTGCTCTCCACACAAATACACAATCCACTGGGGCAGAATGCTCTTTCACATTGACTGTGGCATCTTTGGATCCCTGCAGAGGCCTCGTACCCTGCAACTGAATCATTTATTTTAAATAAGCATGCATTCATAACCTCCCTTAATGCAATTACCTGTCTGGATATTTAAAGGGAGACATTTGACACTTGAGAATCCACGTGGCAGCAACAGGGAGCAAATCAGAGTCTGGGCTCACTGACTGCTAATTCTGCCTCTGGAGACTGCCATGACAGGAAGTAAAGTTCTGCTCACCTGGGATATTTGCATAAATTATTGTGAGTGCTGTTGTGGTGCCATGGTAACAGATTTGCCAGCTTGATTAGAATACATTTTAATTGTGAGTTCACACACACAAATATTACCAATGATGTATTCTGCACTAAGTGGAATAAAATCTTCAGTGAGTTTACAATGGCACCTGTGTCTGAACATGGAAGAGCTTCAGTGTCTCTGCACAGCTTTTGTCTTGACATACTGCTGGGAGAAAAAGTAACACAGCCTACAGCAAGATTATGTTTTTTATTTGGCATTGTCTCCTCCAACACCTGATCCTTGCCAAAGGATTCTGTTGGATTATACTCTTATATAATATTGGATTATTATAATAATAATAATCCATACATTATTAATGTATGGATTATTATTCTGTTGGATCATACTCTTTTCTGACTCAGAGATG
>NW_024524639.1:0-1939 GCF_017590135.1 Pyrgilauda ruficollis
TATGTCCTTACTATACACCTAAAAAGGCTTTCCTCACTTGACCTAATACTTGTCCCAGGCAATACAATGAGCACAAACCTCTCTCTTGACTCTGATGCCTCCGGAGTGTTGAGTTTCTCCTCCCAGAGGCCCCAACCTGTTCTGTAATCCTTGCAGTGGGATGTTCCCAGTCCCTCTTCTGTGCCAGCGTGCATCAGGATTCCAGTATAGAGGACCATGCCATGTAGTACTCTTCCACTAAGTACATACCACTGTTCTGCATCTTCCAAATCTGCAGGTAGCTTTGGAAAGTTGTGTTTGTCAGCTAGGAAAAAAGCAAGATGAAAGTAAACATGTGGAGGGAGCTCTATTTCACTGGAGCTTAATTTTATTTCTGCACAAGATCCTGTATTGTCTGTGCTGTGACTTGTTTGCTCATTGCCTTAAATTTATATGTCAGCATTATATACTTCAGGATACTGGTAAATGGACATCCTTTTGGCTAGTCCATAGCAAACTTCTTGCAATTTGTAATGATGTAAGAACAGGATAAGGCCTGTGTTGTCCATAAAAGTCCAAAGAATTAGTAGCTGATATCAGAAAGAAGCATAACCTGACTAAGCTATTTCCATGAGACGTAGCTTGCAATCCTTAGCATCACTAAATGTAGCTTGTCAACGGATTCAGTTACTAGAGACTAAGCTTTTCTCTCCCTTTTCCCCTGATGAATGAAATTATTGTATTTTTCCAAAGTAACGAGTGGCAAGCTGAGGTGTTATAGCAAAGACAAAAGATCAGGACTTGTGTTTTAGATGTATTTAGGAAGAGGCAAAACTGTAGGGTGTTTTTTTTGTTGTTGAGTTTTTTATGAGTCTTAGTGTCCATTTCTCATCAGAAGAGAAAATATTCCCAAAGATGATGTTTAGCGATACAAACAGAACCAGATTTTGCAGATCAGAGAACCTATCAACTACTCTACATTTCAGCCTGATTTTATTAGGAAGTCAGCTGTCTGTGTGCTTCATGCTGGTATCTATTAAGATCTTTCTTCATGTCTGTTTCACTTCCCATTACAAAAACAATCCCGCTGTGCTCGTTTTATTTTTTTAAATTTATTTCCATGCATAGTTCTTCACAAGAAGTTGATATAGGAAACTGACTCGGAAAGGTCACTGTTTAAAAAATGACATGCCAGAATGTTTATATGGCCCTGGACTGCAGGAGCCAGGGAATGGATGAATATCCTGTAGCTGTTTTGGCCATTATATTGTGGATGGCAGGTTGCCAGCAACAACTGCGGCAGAGTGTCAGTGTCTTCCTCTGTGTGATAAAAGAGAGAATATTTGCACTCTCTGAACCAACTCAGGAGGATTTGTGGTAGAGTTTGGAGGACTTGAAGTGACTAGAGATGGAAGTAGATAAGCAGCTTGCAGGTTGTACTCCAACCTGTTCTTCTGTTGGCTCCTCCAGGCCTGGCACCACTGATGTGTTTTTTGCCCTTCTTTGTAGAACATTTGAAAGAGAAGCTGGAGGAGTACATGGTCCGCTTTGCCAAGGTGAGGATTGTGCGCACCAAGAAACGAGAAGGGCTCATTCGGACCAGGCTGCTGGGAGCCTCGCTGGCCAGAGGAGAAGTCCTGACATTTCTGGATTCCCACTGCGAAGTCAACGTGAATTGGCTGCCACCCTTGCTTAGTAAGTGCATGAGCATTCATCAGACATTAAAATCAGAACATACAACCAATAACTGAAGCTGTGTCCCACAGTAAGTTAGACATACACTGTATCAAAGTGTTTGGAGTTCTGCTGAAGTTCTGATCTGTCTGAAGTGTCAGTGTGAGAGAGAACTCCAAGAAATGTGAGCAGCTGAATTTTGTTTCTTGCGACTAAAGAATTTGTAAAATCTTGCAGTAATGCTTCAGCTTATAATAGTTACAATTTATTGTATTATTACTACTAC
>NW_024524640.1:0-1939 GCF_017590135.1 Pyrgilauda ruficollis
GGGAAATATTCCAAGGAAATGGGGAAAATATTCTGTGGGGAATGGGGGAGAAATTCCGGGGAAATGGGGGGAAAATTCCATGGGAAATGGGGAAAATATTCCGTGGGAAAAATCCAGGGAAATAGGGAAAAAATTCCATGGGAAACGGGGAAAATATTCCAGGGAAAATTCCAGGGAAATGGGGGAAACATTCAGTGGGGAATGGGGAAAATATTCCATGGGAAATGGGAAAATATTCCAGGGAAAAATCCAGGGAAATGGGGAAAATATTCCATGGGAAACAGGGGGAAAATTCCAGGGAAATAGGGGAAAAATTCAGTGGGGAATGGGAAAAATATTCCATGGGAAAGGGGGAAATATTCCATGGAAATGGGTGGGAAATTCTATGGAAAATGAGGAAGTATTTCATGGAAAACAGGGAGAAAATTCCAGGGAAACAGGGGAAATATTCCATGGGAAAGGGGGAAATATTTCATGGGAATAGGGGGAAAATTTATTGGGAAATGGGGGGAAAATTCCACGGGGAATGGGAAAGGTTCTGTGGGAAATGGGGAAAATATTCCATGGGAAAAGGAGGAAAAAAATCTGTGGGAAATGGGGAAAATATTCCAGGGAAATGGGGAGAAAATTCCATGGGGAATGGGGAGAAAATTCCATGGGGAATGGGGAAATATTCTGTGGGAAATGGGGAAAATATTCCAGGGAAATGGGGAGAAAATTCCATGGGGAATGGGGAGAAAATTCCATGGGGAATGGGGAAATATTCTGTGGGAAATGGGGAAGAAATTCCCACGAAACCCCAAATCCCAGACATCCCAAATCCAGGAAATCCCAAATGCAGGAAATCCCAAATCCCAGAACCCCCAAATTCAGGAAATCCCAAATCCCGGAAATCCCAAATGCAGGAAACCCCAGAACCACAAAATCCCAAATTCAGGAAATCCCAAATCCAGGAAACCCCCAAATCCATGATGCTCCAAATTCAGGAAATCCCAAATCCCAGGACCCCCAAATGCAGGAAATCCCAAATCCAGGACACCCCAGAACCACAAAATCTCAAATTCCAGAAACCCCAAATTTAGGAAATCCCAAATGTGGGACACCCCAAATCCAGGAATCCCCTAAACCCAAAAAATCCCAAATCCTGGAATCCCCAAACCAAAACACCAAAAATCAGGAATCTCCCAAATCCAGAACACACCCAAATCCCAGAAATCCCAAACCCAAGAACACCCTAAATCCAGGGCACCCTAAAACCAGGAAATCCCAAATCCAGGAAACCCCAAATCCTGGAAACCCCAAATCCAGGAAATCCCAATTCCAGGAAATCCCAATTCCAGAATCCCCCCAAATCCAGGAAATCCCAAATCCAGGAAACCCCAAATCCAGGAAATCCCAAATCCAGGAAACCCTAAACCAGGAAACTCCCAAATCCAGGAAATCCCAAACCCAGGAAATCCCAAATCCAGGAAATCCCAAATCCCAGACACCCCAAATCCAGGAAATCCCAAACCCAGGACATCCCAAATCCAGAAAATCCCAGAGGCAGGAATCCCCTAAACCAGAATCCCCCCAAATCCAGGAAACCCTAAACCAGGAAACTCCCAAATCCAGGAAATCCCAAACCCAGGAAATCCCAAATCCAGGAAATCCCAAATCCCAGACACCCCAAATCCAGGAAATCCCAAACCCAGGACATCCCAAATCCAGGAAATCCCAGAGGCAGGAATCCCCTAAACCAGAATCCCCCCAAATCCAGGAAATCCCAAATGCAAGAAACCCCAAATCCTGGAAACCCCAATTCCAGGAAATCCCAAATCCAGAAAAATCATAAATCCAGGAAAACCCCAAATGCAAGAAACCCCAAATCCAGGATTCCTCTAAACCAGAATTTTCCCAAATCCAGGAAAACCCAAATCCTGGAAACCCTAAAATCCTG
>NW_024524641.1:0-1937 GCF_017590135.1 Pyrgilauda ruficollis
GGTGCTGAGCTTCCTGCTGGGGGCGGGACCTGAGCGGGTGAGCCCCGAGAGCGACCAACGCACCCCAAAACCAGCCCAAAATACCCTGAATTCAGCCCAAAATCAGCCCCAAAATATCCCAAATTCTGCCCAAATTCACCCCAAAATATCCCAAATTCAGCCCAAAATCAACCTCAAAATACCCCGAATTCAGCCCAAAATCAGCCCAAAAAATATCTCAAATTCAGCCCCAAAATAGCCCAAAATCAACCTCAAAATATCCCAAATTCAGCCCAAAATCACCCCAAAATCAGCCCCAAAATATCCCAAATTCAGCCCAAATTCAGCCCCAAATTCACCGCAAAAAATCCCAAATTCAGCCCAAAATGAGCCCAGAATCAGCCCCAAAAATCCCAAATATTCACCCGAAAAATCCCCCAAATTCACCCCAAAATCAGCCCAAAAAAATCCCAAATTCAGCCCAAATTCACCCCAAAATCAGCCCCAAAATATCCCAAATTCAGCCCAAAATCACCCCAAAATAGCCCCAAAAATCCCCCAAATTCAGCCCAAAAATCCCCCAAATTCAGCCCCAAAATCCCCCAAATTCACCTCAGATTTCACCCCAAAATCCCACCCAAAAATCACCCAAATTCAGCCTGAAATTCACCCCAAAATCGCCCAAATTCAGCCCAAAAATCCCCAGATTCACCCCGAAATCACCCCAAAAATCCCCAGATTCACCCTAAATTCACCCCAACATTCACCCCAAAAATCCCCAAATAAATTTTAAAAAAACCACAAAATTCCCCAAGTTCACCCCCAAAATCCCCCAAATTTGCCCCAAAACCAGCCTCAAAAATTCCCAAAATTTGCCCCAAAACCACCCAAAAAATTTGCAAAATTCACCCCAAATTCACCCCAAAAATCCCCCAAAGGTCACCTCAAAATGATCCCAAATTCACCCCAAAAACACCCACAACCCCCCATTTCTGCCTCAAAAATACCCAAAAAATCCCAAATAAATTCCTTAAAAATTCACCCCAAAATCCCTAAAAAATTCCAAAAAATTCCCACAAATTCACCCCCAAAATATCGCAAAATTCACCCCAAAAATATCCCAAAATTCACCTCAAAATCCCCCAAATTCACCCCAAATTCACCCCAAAAACACCCAAAACCCCCCAAATTCACCAAAAAAATCCCCCAAAAACCCCCCAAATTCACCCCAAAATTTCTCTCAAAAATTCCCCCAAAATTCCCGAATTTCCCCCCAAAATTCCCGAATTTCCCCCCAAAATTCCCGAATTTCCCCGCAGCTCCTCCCCCACCTCCCGGCGCTCGTCCGCGGCGTCGGCCCCGCCCTGGCCCTGGGCCGGCTGCAGCCAGGTCAGGGAATTTGGGGGATTTGGGGGAAATTTTGGGGAATTTTGGGGAAAAATCTGGGATTTTGGGGGGAAAATTGGCATTTTTGGGGGATTTTGGGGGAAAAATGAGAATTTTGGGGGGAATTTTTGGGTAATTTTGGGAATTTTTGGGTGAATTTGGGTGGAAATGGGAAATTTTGGCAGATTTTGGGACAAAATCTGAGATTTTTGGGGGAAAATTGGGATTTTTTGAGAATTTTTGGGGGATATTTGGGGGAAATTTAGTGAATTTTGGGGGAAATTTGCGGGAAAATGGGAAATATCGGGGGATGTTGGGGAAATTTGGGAATTTTTGAGAATTTGGGGAAAAATTTTGGATTTTTGGGGGGAATTTGGGGAGAAAATGGGGGAAAAATGGGAATTTTTGGGGAATTTTGGGAATTTTTGGGGAAAAATGGGAATTTTGGGGGAGATTTTAGGAAATTTTGGTGAATTTTGGGGAAATTTGGGGGGATTTTGTGGAAATGTGAATTTTGTGGGAATTTTGCTAAAAATTTGGGAATTTTTGGGGAAGATTTGGGAATTTTTTGG
>NW_024524642.1:0-1922 GCF_017590135.1 Pyrgilauda ruficollis
AAAAACTTATTGCAGAGATTTTTCAAATTCATTTGTCCCCTTCTGTAACATGTTATATGACTCCTAGGATCCATCCTAAAAAGAAACCCAAAATAGTGGGTTTTTTCTGCTTGGTTTATTAAACATAAATATCTATGCTTTGGGATGCAAGAAGGAAAATCTCTAAAGCTGGATAGTTTTTAACTAAGAAACTTAGTTCTGCATAATATTGTCTCTTACACTTACTGTCTGTATCTTAAAGGGTTTTGAAAGTAATTTCTCTATAGAATGGTGAGGTTCAGTTCTGACCAAATCGTTTTTTCTTTGGGAAAGGAAAAAAAATTCACTTGCTTTGTAATGCCACCTGCTGCATGGAGTTAGGAAACCTCATTCTCAGACAAAGCCAATATTACACAGCTTTGAATAAACTCAGTTCCTGCAAAATTATTTCATTCTGGTGGTGTTGAAAAAGGAAAGAAAATACACATCTATGCTAAAAACACACACACAAGCAAAGGCACAGCAAGTAATCTCTCAGCTGCAAAACAGCTCAGAGACAATGTAATTTTGCCATATTGTGAATTAAATTCTGTCCCCATGCTGAACATATGATGGTTATCAAATACAGAAATGGAGTAAAAGCAGAAAGAAAATAACAGGACTAAAGAGATCTTTAATTATATCTAAAAATATGGCAATGCCCCTTCCCCAATCAGTACAGACATCCTACAAACCTGGTCTCAAATGATGAAAGAATCTCACAGAATAGCTATTAGCCCCCCAGACTATAAAATGCATATCTGCAATGCAGAGCCATGTGTCCTTCCATGCATTTTTCCACATTTTTTCCCCAGATTTTACACAGGACTAGAGCTATAGTGATATAATTCAATGGAAATGTCACTGAAACAAAGCTCTATCTAGCCAAAATGCAACCCAGAAGCAGCAAACTAAAGAGTAATCATTGGTCCTGAAAGAATTTACAGAGTGCCAGACTTGTGTATTCACCTTCTGAATTAAGAGAAATACAAAATCTTATGTTAAATATTGCATTAAATACCAAATTACAAAAAGTTACTTCAGGTAAGACTGGAATTGCTTGACTGTAGATATAGAAAACAGAACCACAGTGAACACAATTTTATGCCCATCCGCAGGCAACCACAGACAAAAAGTTTTCTGAAGGGTATCCACCAACCCTTTTCAGGAACAGTGATCAAGTATCCCTGGTTTGCCATTCATGGGCAATTTCAACACTGAATTTGATATATGGGAAACCTTGAAAATTCATCTACCCATTTGCATCCCTGGTACTTTCTCAGGTTACCTCTGGTCCAGTTCAGGTGACAAGTTGTATCTGAATCTACATTTTGGTTCAAATTTGAAAAACAAAACCATCAAAGATCAAAGTCTAGGCCTTGAACATATCAACTAGATCATCTGCCTATGAATTTCTTGAGTCATACAGAAACAAAGCAGATAGAAACAGGGAAACAGAAAGACCAAACCTCAGCTCTGACCCAACCAGAAGAGCTTCAAATCATAATTTTATAGTATACAATATATGCCATATTAGTTATCTTATTATCTTTTTCTATTTCTTTTTTCTGAAGATGAAACTTCTTGTCTTTACAGAAGAAGTCTGGAAATATGACTGCAGACAGGACACCACCCCCTCTCCCTGCCTCTTTTCTCCTCACTGCTAAACCTGCTAATATCTTATGACTTGACCCCGGCACTAGATAAAGTGAAAAGTTTGGGTGTGGAAATGCTGGTGATGGAGCACCAAGCCTATCACAGACGTGGAATTCTGAAAAGTTTCCCATTGTGAGCCCTGAAATACGTAGTGTGTTAATGAGAAATTTCTTATCAGTCTGCATGAAAGTGCCTTTATAGCTGAGAAGAACTATCCTTTTTTTCCACTGAAGACCTCATGTGCAGTA
>NW_024524643.1:0-2097 GCF_017590135.1 Pyrgilauda ruficollis
ATAGTTTACCCATATCATTTTAATGTAATATATACCATAATGTAACAAACCAGCCTTCTGAGACATGGAGTCAAGATTCTCGTCTCTCCACTCGTCCCAGGAGCCCCCACAAAGCATCCAGCACTGGCTCCAGCAGCTCTGGTACCTCAGCCCAGGCACCAAAGTGTCAAACCCAGCAGCTCCTCGTGTTTGTGCCTCGCAGAACACAGCAAATAAATCAGCCCCTTCAGCAGCCTGTGGCACCCAGCTCTGCGTGGGCTCCTCCGCGGTGCCTGGGAAATGAGGGGGCACCAGGGCAGCCCGAGGGGCCCCGAGCCCCCTCCCTGCCCGCTCACACCCAGCCCAGCAGCTGCCCGAGCTCAGCCTCTCACTGATGATTTTCTCCCCACGTTCTGACCCCGAGGTGAGCACCACTAATCAAAGAGCTGCTGGGAGAGACAGAAATGTGCTTTGGATTAAAATGTACGGAATCTGCAAGTTTGCTACCAATGAGGATCAGCACCACGCTCGTCAGGTCAATGCCAAAAGCCACAGCCATCCCCCAGTTCATGGAGTTTAACCTTTCCCAAGTTATTATTCCCATAATTACCTGTATTAAATAACTGCACGAAGCACTACAGCCACAACAAACCAAAAGTAGGACACAGCGAGGCAGGACTGAGCGCTGAGTGCTCAGCACAGGAGCTCACCTGGCACGGATGGAGCAGCTGCCCCTGGTGCCCACCCTGGCACAGATGGAGCAGCTGCCCGTGGTGCCCACTCTGGGATGGATGGAGCAGCTGCCCCTGGTGCCCACCCTGGCACGGAAGGACCAGCTGCCCCTGGTGCCCACCCTGGCACAGAAGGACCAGCTGCCCCTGGTGCCCACCCTGGCACAGAAGGACCAGCTGCCCCTGGTGCCCACCCTGGCACAGATGGAGCAGCTGCCCCTGGTGCCCACCCTGGCACAGATGGAGCAGCTGCCCGTGGTGCCCACCCTGGGGTGGATGGAGCAGCTCTCCGTGGTGCCCACCCTGGGGTGGATGGAGCAGCTGCCCCTGGTGCCCACCCTGGCACAGAAGGACCAGCTGCCCCTGGTGCCCACTCTGGCACAGAAGGACCAGCTGCCCCTGGTGCCCACCCTGGCACGGAAGGAGCAGCTGCCCCTGGTGCCCAGCCCGAGTTGCCTTGGCAACGCAGGCACCGTGAGGAGCCATCGTGCAGAGCTGGCTGTGCTGCTGCAGTGGAAACACCACATATTGCTTTTTCAGTAGACTCAAGGATGTCATATTTTTGGTTGAGATATCAGCAAAAGAATAATCAAGGACCTGAAACCTGTTTTTCCCTTTCTTGACCTTAAAAGGTTAGAAAAGGTGCAGCCCTTACCAGTTTGGGACAGCTGGGCCCGGGGTGCCCAAGCAATCCACAGCAGAGACTGACATGTTTCTGCAAATACCTCACAGGCAGCAACTGCAGCTTTGCATGACACCACAACAAGCTCTTCTCCTGGGAAACGTTCCCATGTTTATTTTACTCCTCCAAGTAAAAAATGTAAATGTTCTTTTTTTCCTCTACATCTTCTGTCTTTGCTTCCCTGTGTTTTGCAGAGCGTTTGTCGCCCTGCTGGGCCCCACGGCAGCTCTGCTCTGTGATCCAGCCTGGTCTCACCGTGCCAGTCCCAAACCCAGCAGGAGCAGCCTCGGGCAGCTGAGGAAGCTCCTGCTTTGGGACGTGAGTGCCTGCTGCTGCCAGAGTCCCAGAACCATTTTTGGCTGGAAAGGACCTTTAAGATGAAGGAGCCCAGCCCAGCACTGCCAGCCCATCCCTCCTCATCCTCCTCCCCAGCAGCAGGCTCAGCTGTTCCTGCAGGATTGGAGCCCCAGGGCAGGGTGTGCAGGGAGGAACTGGCAGTGCTGGAAACCCCTGAGAAGCACTCACCACCCACCTTTTGTCGTCACTGCTCCCCACCTTCATTCCCATTGCCTCCTCTCCAGAAAAGAAGAGTGCCTTTAAAACTCCTCATCAACCCAGAAACGATATTGAGATGGGAAAACATCACTGCAGCTGGTCCCTGCAGTCCCCCTGGGCTTTCCTCCAGCCTGCTCCTGGGGCAGCCCC
>NW_024524644.1:0-1935 GCF_017590135.1 Pyrgilauda ruficollis
CCTGTGATGGTGAAAGTCCCTGCCCAGGGAGTGTCCCCTGCCCTGGGGAACAGCCCATCCCTGCAGCACTGGCACACACAGATCCCTTCCCTTGGCCACCCGTGGCCTTTGGGGCCCCTGTGTGTCCCTGGCCAGCCCCAGCGATGTGGAGCTGGCCCAGACAGAGCTCTGGGCTGTGTTTGGCTCCAAGCTGCACTCTGTGGACAGCACCTGGGCCAGAAGGGGCAGTTTGTCCCTGCCCCAGCGCATTAATTATTGAGCAGAGGTTGGAAATCCACCCGTGGTACCTTGTGAGGATGCCCTGAGCTGGTGAGGCTGCAGAGTTTAATGCAGCTGTAAAATGAGTCCAGGCTTGAGGGACTCTGCTGCCAGGCAGGGGAACATGGTGGAGACCTCCTGCCTTCTTGTCCCAGCCTGTGGGGACCCAAAATCAGACAGCTCTGGCAGGCCTGGGCCACTCCCTGCTGTGGCAATTCCCACCTGGCAGCACCCAGCTGGCAGGGCAGGGCAGGGCTGGCACTGCCTGCAGCCACTGGGGGTCACACAATCGGTACAACCAACCTGAAACTGCCACTGGTGGGCTGGTAGTAAATAAAGGGTTAAACATGAAGGGTTTGGGGGGGACAGGTGTTTTTGAGCCTTTGTGTGATACCTTAGCTCTTCTCTGAACTGCTGAAATGTTCAGGAGATGGCAGGAGAGCCCATGGGGATTGGAAAGGCTGTGCCTCCCAAATCCTCAGACCTTCCTGGGTCAGGAACAACAGAGAGAAGGTTTGGAATGGGAATTACCCTGAGATAGGCTCAGGACAAGCTGTTCTTGGGGCCAATTTCCTGTACAAGCCCTGCAGGGAAGGTGCCAGGTGTGCCCAGGAAGGATCCACATGCTGGAAATGCAGCATGGATTGACCAGGGATCTGGCCAGGCTGTTCCTGGCAAGAGGTGGCAGAGGAGGAAGCACAGGCAGTTCAGGGCTGCTCTTTGACAAAAAGTCATTACATTTCAATTCCCAAGGGTGGTGTTGGTTCAGAAGCTCCTCAGGCCCAATTTAAACTGAATAACACATCATCCCATGGGTGCTCACAGCCCAAGTGTGAGGTGCTCAGGCAAAGCTCTGAAGCTGTAAAATTCACATTTTCACTGCATCCAGGCCAGCAGGATGGAATAACTGAGGAGTTGTGCCAGCATTCCCAGCTGTACTCAGTCTCACCTGAGTGCTGTTTTACACCTTCTCCTGGTGGAATTGAACTTCTGCTCTCAGAAATCCTGCTCTGCATTTTCTCCCCACTCACCTGTTGTCATGTCTTGGAATATCCAAAATCCAGAGCTGTGGTGTGCAGCCACAGAATGGTCTGCACCATTCTGGTGTGCAGAGAGGCTGAGCCTGGATTATGGCTGCAGGACGGGAGATTTTTGAGAAGATGCCCAAACCAATCAGGTCCCACTGTTTTGCCTGTCAGGTCTGTTCCATCTAATTCAGCTAAGAATGAATTTCAGGGGAAATGAGACACAGCTGTTCCTGGGTAGAAAGGCCTCCAGTTATTGACCCATCCTCCCATCCTTCCCCTGGTGACTCAGCAGCTCCCTGAGCTTTATGCAAATGAACATTCCTGAGTGCTTACCTGTCTGATCCTGATACTGCCCCGATTTATCAATAAACACCTTCCTCTAATCTTTGCTCTACTGTTTCTTCTGAGGCTTCATAATAAATATTTTCATTTGTGCTCCATTCAGAAAAGCTGAAACTCTCATCACACCATGATGAAATCTCATGGGACTTTTGATACAATTACAAAATGGCAAACCCCATTTTATGGCTCCTTCCCAGCAGCAGGTGAGTGATTTATTGGCCTCCTTCCTGAAACCCAAAGCTCTGCATCATTTTTTGTCATCAGGACTGAGAGAGAGGAGGTCAGAGAGCCCAGTGGGAGCTGTTTG
>NW_024524645.1:0-54140 GCF_017590135.1 Pyrgilauda ruficollis
CAGCATGTCTGGCACAGCAGCACTCAGCAGTGGTGTCACTTCATTCAAGCCACAATAGTCCACAGTCAATCTCCATTCTCTGTCAGACTTGCGTACAGGCCAGATGGGACTGTTGAAGGGTGAGTGGGCCTTACTGACCACGCCTTGGCTCACCAGCTCATGGATCATTTTATGGATGGGGTTCACAGCATCCCCATTCATCCGATACTGCTGGTGGTGCACCGTAAAGGTGGCCATTGGTACTCATTGCTCTTCCACCCTCCAGAGTCCTACTGCACATGGGTTTTTCTGATAGTCCAGGCAAGGTGTTCAATTGCTTAATGACTTCTGCCTCTAGAGCAGCTATTCCAAAAGCCCATCTGAGTCCCTTTGGGTCTTTGTAATAGCCGTTCCGAAGGAAGTCTATGCCTAGAATACAAGGGGCCTATGGGCCAGTCACAATAGGATGTTTCTTCCACTCCTTTGCAGTCAGGCTCACCTCAGCTTCCAACAGTTGCTGCTATCCCCCGTCACCCTGGCAATGGAAACAGGTTCTGCCCCTACATGTCCCGATGGTATTAGGGTACACTGCCCACCAGTGTCAACTAACAGTTCATATTTTTGTGGCATGGGCCCTCTAGCCCTGGTTATCATTTCTTTCCTGGGCATACATACTAGAGGTTTCTTCAAAGGGATCCAACAGATCATCCTCCCTTCTGTAATACCCAGCAGCTCGGTTGTGAGAGGGTGAGGCTACCTTCACTTTAGTGGAACTCCCTCAGTTAGTGTTTCCCTCCTTGAGTTCATGCACCAGTGCTGCCAGGACAGAAGTAGGTTTCCCATCCCAGCATCCCATGTCTTCCCCATGGGAAAGAACCACAGGTCAGCCTGTGGTGTGTACCCTCTCTCTCTCGCTGGGGGACGTTGGGCTCTGACTTTGCGGCCTTTGACTCACCCTGGTGCCATATGGGAACTCTTCCTCCTCACCTCCTCCCTCATCTCCTCTTGGAGGATCTTAATTACAGCAGAGACATGAGGCTCTATGGGGCCATTGATCATACTCTCATAATTTCTAAGCTTGTTGGCAACAGAACCCACTGTTTCTCAGTTATTTGCATTAATCATTGCAATCAAAGTGGTGTATTGAGATGGCCCTAGATTTGCCAGACTCCACAACATTTGCCCAGTGCACCTGACCTTGTCAGGGTCATTATCATGCTGTCCTTCCCTCCCAAGGAGTACCTCCAATACCGCCACTTCTCTCAGCTGTTGGATCCCTTCCTCAAGGGTTTTCCAGCACATTCTATGGTGGTGTTCCTGCATTCTCTCCCTGTGGACAAACCTCTCTCTGACACTTATTAAAAGCCACTCCCAGAGGGAAAGGGGCCCTGGCTCCCTTAAAAATACCTGATTCATACCTGAGTCCTTGGTCAAGGGTCCCAAATTCCTTGCCTCACCACCATCCAGTTGCACACCTGTACCCATAAGGTCCCAGACCCAAAGTAACCAGGCTGTATAAGCTTCATGCCCCTGTCATACAATGTCTTTCTGCAGATTACAGAGACTTTGGTATGTCAAAGACTCAGTGATGATTGCAACCATTGGCTCCCCTGCAGGTTGTGAGGGCCCTCCTTTCTTATCATTATTATTTGGGTGCTCTGATTTCATCTTAGACTTTCTCATTTTCACAGGGGTAACTGCTGCTGGCTGTGACTGCCCTTGCAGTTCAGCTGGAACCTGGATGGTTGTAATGTCTGTGGGTTCTACTGGTGCACTATTAGACTCTCCCTCTTCCTGGCAGGGGGAGGGTTTCTCACAAGCTGGGGAAATGTACTCCTTCAGCATATGGCTCATCTCACCTATCTCCTTCACAAGAACCGCCACCCAGTCTGGGTGGTTCAGTTCTGAGGTGCGCTGTGGAGCAACATCCCTAGTACCCAGGGTAGTGTCAGGGTCTGTAGTAGCATTGCTATTCTCTGGGGTAGGTATGAGGGTGGTTATCCAAGTCAATCTTCCCTTATCTCTTAATGATAAATAGAACAGGCTTAACAGGCATATCAGCAACACCAGCCACTGTATGATATCATTAGTATTTAGAGAGGATCTGAACCCTTCAAAAACTGGTGGGGCAGACCCAAAGAGATGGTTAAAGGGTTGGGAGAAAATTTCCCCGTGTCATTTCCTCACAGTAGGTACCATTCTTAAAGTAACCCCAAAAACATACAATTAGTGTGTGATAGCTCTGAATCCATGTTCCTGCCTTCCAGAGGAAGTTAAAGATCCATGAATTCCTCACCTTATTAACCCATTAAAAAAACTTGATGACAGCCACAGTAGCCTTAGTTCTAGGGCCCGTGTCTAGATAAGGGCCTGCAAATGGGAGAAATATAGCCAGAACCACATGCCACCCAAACCAGGGTAAGCTAGACCACATGATGACACCTAACAAGGTTTTTATATCCAGCACACAAAAATTAGGTTACACAAGAACTGTTATTCCTTTTCTCACCCTTTTTCTATCGATGCCATTGTGCCTTATGACTCAATGGCCCATTAACAGAAGAAATCTCACCGGAGGGAGGATTGGTCATGGAAGAGATAAAGAAAACTGCCCCGCTTGGTTTTAACAGGTGGCTCAATTAACAGAAGATAACTGCCCCACCTCTAACAGATGGTAGAATACATGCCCCCAGCCACATCTTGCAACTTAAGACAGTCTTGATGCTCTCCTGGGGTTTCCCCAGTTCAGGACACCATCACCAGCCACTTCCCATAGATCCCCTGGTCTGCTGCAAAATGCACCTGCACCCAAGCTGCTTGCCTTGACTTTCTTAAAAAATATAAAAGCAAACCTATTCATATAGTGACGTAACATTATCACACATTAGGCCCCAAAAACTGTTATTGACTATTTTAGTCAAACACTGCATGTTTTACGGCAATTAATTGTGATGATAAAATATGATTACTTCCGAGGGGGTCTAGATTTGAAACTTAGTGGTATTATGAGTTAGGATTCCCTTGCCCCTACAAAAGAAAATATTTTCAACAGAAATAGGAAGTCATCTACCATCTCAATATGACTGAAAGTCAAGAGACTCTGGATGCTTACAGTTTTTTTCCCAAGACTTCCCCTTTCATATTTCCAGACACTGAAAGTATCTCAGAGCACTGGTCAACAACCGTAAGAGATGCATGCATTTGCAGCGTGAAGGTTTTTTTATCCAGTTGAAGTGTATTAGAAGTCAACTTAAAATGTACATAAACATTTTTTCAGAATTTCTGCATGTTAAAGATTATAACTGCTACCAGTTTAGCTGCTTATCTATCTGGAAACATACACTCACACAGCAGAGAGATACAAGAGCTATCACCCTTCACAGTGAGAATATTGCTAGAAACTACACTGTAAAACCAATGTTTGTCATTTTTGCCATTTCCACTAATTTTACTCAATTAAATGAAAAATCCATACAATTATGAACAGAAAAAACTGGTAACCTGCATAATTTTCAGCACACATAGACTTCACACTGGGAAGGAATGCTGAGATGTAATGCAAATTACGAAGAAATTATGTAGTACTCATTCAAAATTCATTCAGTGATAAGAAGAGAAGAAATTGGGGGAAAAGACAAAATATGGTACAACCTAGAAGCAGCATAGGCACACTGAAAATAGGTATTTTCTGGGATTTGTTGAGAAACAAAGTGTACTGGTTTTGGCTGGGGTAGAGTTAATTTTCTTCCCAGTGGCTGGTATGGGGCTATGCTTTGGATTTGTGCTGAACACAAGGTTGATAATATAGAGGTGGTTTTCTTATTGCTGAGCTTATACAGAGTCAAGGCATTTTCTGCTCATTGTACGGCCATGCTGGGGAGGAGGCTGGTGGTGTGTGGGAGGTTGGGAGGAGACAGTTGGGACAGGTGACTCAAACTGACCCAAGGGATATTCCAGACCATGAGACATCATGCTCAGTATATAAGATGGGGGAAGAAGGAGAAGGGGGAAGACGTTTGGAGTGATGGCATTTGTCTTCACAAGTCACCATTACACATGATGGAGCCCTGATTTCCTGGAGATGGCTGAACACCTGCCTGCCCATGGGAAGGGGTGAACAAATTCCTTAGTTTGCTTTGCTTGAGTGTGTGGCTTTTGCTTTCCTTATTAAACTGTCTTTATCTCAACCCACGAGTTTTCTCACTTTTACCCTTCCCATTGTCTTTCCAGTCCCACTGGTGGGAAAGGGAGTGAGCAGCTGCATAGGGCTTGGTTGCTGGCTGGGGTTAAACCACGACACAGTCACAACAAAATTGCATTTAAATATTCAAGCATATTAAATCAAAGATGTCATTACATGAAAGCTCAGAAACCTCATAAGATTCAATGACATTTATAGATATACTTAAGCCTCTCAAAACTTAGTTTGTGATATACTTATAATGTCTATTACCAGCAACTAAGTGTAGCACAATGCTGTAACCAATTATATTATTAGGATTATGGTATTTTACAAAAGTTTTTCATTTAAGGCAATTTTAAACTGCTATTGGCATTAAGACATCTTATAGGCTAACAGAGAGAAAGCTATATCAAAGCACTTACCAAACTGACTAAGGACTGAAGCCTGGGTAATGGGCGGTTTTTGATCCCAGGATGATGTGGTAGTGGTAGTAGAACTATTATTGTTTTGTTGAGAGGTAAACTGACCCAAACCTGGAGATTTCAACTGGTCCAAGATTTGGGATCCAGTAGAGTTTGTCAGTTTAGGAGAGCCATGTTCTCGAAAGCCAGGACAAAGAACTGCAGACTACCAAGAGACCAAAAAAAAAAAAAAAAAAAGAAGGGAAGAAAAGAGTGGAGTTGAGTATTTAATAAATAATTTGAAAATAATTTGAACACAACCATAGGGTTATGTTCAATGCCTACAGCTGCTATTTGGCAGCAACTGAAACCTCTGTAGTCCTAGATTACTAATAAATCACAGAATTGTTAGGGTTGGAAGGGACCTCTGGAGATCATCCAATCCAACTCCCTGCCAAGGCAGGGTCATTCAGATCAGGTGACACAGAAGCAGGTCCAGGTAGGTTTTGAATGTCTTCAGAGAGGGAGACTCTACACCCTCTCTGGGCAGCTGTTGTAGTGCTTTGCCACCCTCACTGTAAAGAAGTTCTTCCTTATGTTGAGGTGTCACTTCTTGTGCTTTAGTTTTTGACCAATAAAAAAATCAGCAGCATACGACCAGACCCTCTCTGGTTATCACTGATATAACTTCATCACTGACTATGACAATACTGATTTACTTTAATCCATGCATCTTAAAATAGCATGCATTTACTAATAGTTGCACTTATTCTGTGAAAATCAGTTTAAGTTCCCAATTTAAAGCCCTCACAATTGACTCAGAAATAATCAGGTTTCCAAAAAAAGCAGTCAGATGTGTGTTTGCAAATAACACAAAGTTTTCTGGCATAGAACTCTTCACTATAAACAAGTGATTTCATCCTAAATCAGCATGCAGTAAATACATCCGCTCTCTACTCAAAAATTAATACAAGTACTTCATGTGAACTGAGAAACAACTACCTAACAAAACCAGAAAAAAAGTAAACTTTATTTTGTGTGTGTGAATTGAAGGAATGAAATTAAGAATTCCTTCAACATTTGCAACCTTAATTTTATAAATACCGAACCATCTCATTAAATGGCCAGTACTGGAAAAGTTACTTAACCTGAAATATTTACTCATTAGGAATACTTAAAAAGCATAAGATATTTTTACCAGACTTTGAGGAGAATAAGAGTTTACAGCACTGGAGCTGCCAGTTCCTGATGCCATCTGGGTGCTGTGCTGAGAATTTGTGAAAACTAGGGCTTGGCCAAAGGTTTGTTGCTGGGGAGCCTCAAACGAGTTGCCTTCTGTCTCTTGGGTAAGGGTCACAGGCTTTTCGGGCTTTTGAAGCAGTGTTACCAAATCAGTGCTGTAAGACAAAGCAAAGTTTGGATGGAATAAACACGATGATTAGACTGTGCTGAAACTGAAGAAAGCACTAATACTAAAGCTGCCATACCAGCAACAGAATTATTCTGCTAGCTGAAACTTACCACTATAGCTAGAATATAAATTCGTTGTTCTCATTTAAATCATTATCAAATGTATATCATCATGTATCATATAAATAACCTATATGATTAATATAACCAAGTAACTGGAGTCAAGTCATAAAAGATACATTGTGTTTAAGCTGATCCCTCCTGCCAACTCTTTATATATATTGATAATCCACATTCTCTGTATATCACAGAGCAAGGGATCAAAGTCCTACCTCTGTATGGGGTAGGTATACAGACAGTAAAGAATTAAGTCACATGCAGCAATTGAGTATGTGATGGTATGGAAGTCACAAGAGCAGTGGAAATAAAAGCTACATTTCTCAGATAGTAGGCACATATCCAAAATTACTTTACCATATATACCTGAGCAGAATGAGAAATGTGAATTTTCTTACATTTAACACGGCCTACTAACACCTACACGTTTAACACAGGTGTATCCAAGGAAAAGCAAAGCATTCAGAAAATAAAATAAATCTACTCAAAAAATTCTGACTTAAGTTTATCCTAAATATACCACAGGCTTGGGCTGAAGAGCTGCTTCCAGCACTTTGATTAGCATAGATTTCTTAATGTCCAAGCCTTTCTTATGGCAAGTAAAAACCCAAACAAAATATCACAAAACAATACACCAGAACTCGAGCTGATGAACTAAAATATTTTCTAACACAAATTGAGGGACCTCCACTGGAAGAATATTTGCATTAAAACAACAAACATGTGAGCATATCACAGAATATTTAGGTTTCAAAGGGACCTGTGGAGATCTAGTCCAACCTTACCTTTAAGAAGGAAAGGAATAGAATATACACTGTAAGCTGACACCATGCCTCCTCCAGGTCATGCCCATATTATAATGACAATTTTGCTGCAGTCTGAAGTATAGCAGTACAGCTGTATCAGGATGTTTGAGACCATTAGGCCATCTAGTTTTCAGATCTCATGCTATCCAACTACAGAAGTCTTCATCATACAACCTTAACCTGCTCTGTGAGGCTGATGCAGGCAGCTGATTCCACATAATTGGCCAGGCATATGGTGAATACAAAGACAAGCAAAAGCAGCAACTGTCATATTTTCCATTCTCTATCTGAACTCTATAATCAGTTAAGGCAAGTAATAGTGATGGCAAGAAGGTGATTTTCCTGGTAAGCAACACAAGCTTTTCTGTCAACATATTTGTCAGAGCACTATATTCTGAACACTTTCTACATCTACAGGGGCAGGGTTTTCATTTTCTGGACAGCAAAGCCAGAGCTTCCTTTTCAACAACAGCAGCACAGTTTTCTTACTAGCTATTTTTGTTCCTGTCAGTAAGCAGTCTTTGTGTGGAAGTCAGTATTATGTTCATGGATTTTCTAAGTTTGGCTCCACTTCTGTAGTCAATAATAGGCAACACAGGAACCCACAAAAGCAAGACTTTCACAGTTTTGAAACTAGCTTGACCAATCTCTGGCCAAGGCTGCCCTGTGTTTTAGTCAACATTTTATATGTGCAAGGTAGCATTGCTTCAACAAGCAGAAAGTTTTTAAGGTATAGGGAAACTATGGAAGAAGATTTTACCTTTGCCTAGGAGTCACATGATTCTCAGCTGGAACAGAGGAAGCAGTGAAGACTTTTGTTTCAGAAAGCTGAAAAAAGCATGCAGGGGGGAAGAGTTATTTTAATCATACACATGCTCACATCAGTACTGTGACATCTTCAGAAATTCCATCTTGGTCACGCACTTTTAAGATAAAAGTAAAGTCAAACTATCATTACAACCACTTATGCTGCAGCTCTGCTTAAAAAGACAAAAAAATGTAGTGGAACTTCAGCAAAGTCTTCTCCACGGAATCAAGTACCAATTTAATGAAAGTGTTAGGAAATTTGATCTACTGAACACTGAATGGTATACTAATGTATATAAACATACATCAGTTTGGGAAATAGTTTAACTGAAAACTATACCAGTAGAAAGTAATTAATGCAACAGCTGATATATCAGTGTGCAGACATAATTTAGGACTCCATAGAGCAGCTCTGATAAATCTCGTTGCAGAAGTCTAACACATTGCACTGTTCCCACTCATTTAATGTATCTCTGTTTTACATTTCAGCTTACATCATCAGTGGAAGCAGGTTTGCACTCAGGTATGTAGAGTGAACTAGCATTCATGGTTCCTTCTTGGCACTTCTAGGAGTGGCAAAACCATCTTAAACATATTGCTCTGCAAGCACGAGTTTGAAAACAATGAAGGGAGAACTGTGCAACTGCTTATGCTAGTATAACAAGTCAAACCATCCACAGCAGAAAACTATTGCTTCCACCATGCTGTTAGAATAAAGATAGATACTTGCACAGGTAGCTGGGGAGGGGGAGCTGGTTGGTTGGCATTTGGGAGAAAGAGGGTGATTTTGGTTTGTAGGGGGGTTGATTGTTTCTTGTTTGGGATTTTTAATAGCTTTTCTTTTTAGAAAAATAGTAGTTAAACAACTATAACTTCCTATGGCTAATTAATTTCTATTGACAGGAATACTTGCAAACCACAATAAGTGCTAAGCCAGTACAGGTTTGGTTTAACAAGGCAGAGATATGACTGTATAATGGTTATATTTTCAATTAAATTTGCACAAAATCACCCTTAACTACTTTGGCGTAGCTGTGTATTTAGATTAAAGAATAAGTGTCCTATTCAAACATGCACAAAGAATCCCTTTAGAATGTGACATTTGAATGTAGCTCTTCCAGGAAATTATGCATTTTTAATAGCTAGCAGCCCAGTTTAAAGGACATCACAGATAAGAGGCAGTATCATCTGCCATCCCACAGGCAGCTCTACTGAAAGCATGTATGTCCCTGTACATGGTCATCTGGGATTCTTCTATGAAACATTTGATTTAAGTAGGATGCAGAAGGTCTGACTGGGAGCAAATCACTTACTACTCAGAGGCAAAGTTCAAATATTTCATGTGCTCTCCCCTAGCACTACACTGGGTCATGAAAAAATTAGTACCACCACAATTCCTCCCTTAATTTCCTTCCCTTCCTGCTAATATAACATATTTTAATACCATCTTTCTGGAATACAACTCTGTCCTGAGCATAATGCTACCAGCCTGCAACTCTATGTATTGACCAAAACAAAGAAGATTCAGCTCAAGCATATTTCCAATTTAAAAGGCTGTTTCTCTATTGCTCAGCTCTTTCCTCACCATACGTGTTATTTTATAACAATGTGTACAGTACTTTCTGTGGTGTTATGAGACTCCTGCATTATATGGCACAAGGAGGTCAGCTAATGGCACAAGCAGCAGCTTATGTTTTGCAATCTCTTGGTTAAATAGCAAATTCTTTGTAATGTCAAAAGTTTCTTATGCTCACAATACCCAGGATAAGACGAAACATGGCCAAAACACTGATGAATCCTGAAAACTAAACAAATCGAGGAGCCTGAGGATGTTTGTGATAATGCAAAAGCATGCTTGACATGAGAGAGGAAATGTTCTCAAGTGAACCAGCATGCAAAACAGACATGTCCAGCTACGAGCTTGGCTACATTGAAGTTTACACTACACCCTGCAGCAAACTCACTGCTACAAGCTCCAAACACCTAATTCAAAAGTCTGCTGGGATTACAGCGTTTGTCCAAACACATACTTTGTGCAGCAGCAGCAGCTGAAAAGCTTTATTACACAGATGCATTTAGTACTTCTTAGAAGTAATATCAGCTCCTAACAAAGTTATTTATGCTCACTGTACACTACACTCACAAATCTTTCACTGAGGCTCTGGCATTTTCCCAGGACTGAATGAACAGTTGTGAATCATGCACAAGCAGCAGCCCCACAAGGGTATTTCCTCCATCTGCAGTGAAATGTCTGTGCTTTTAATCTCCTGTTTCTATGATAAAAATCATTCTCCAATCACCAGACATAGAATATATTTAACAACTAAGCTACCAGGTGCTATGGACAGTTGATAAATGAGGACCACAAGAAAATATACTCTGGCATACTCATAAAAACTCAACAGCAACAAATCAGAAATAACAAAACCTTATCTGTGTTTTGACATGATATACTGAAGTTAAAGAAATTAAAACAAGTTCTTGTGCTGCTTCCTGGTAAAGGAAACACTCCCACTAATTTTTTTTTTCAAGTGTTGCCATTGTTTCAAATAAAAATGAAACCTAACAATATTATATACAAAATATTTGCCTTCAATCACTTTCCAGCAATTAGTAGGTATTCTATTTCTTCCCTTCTGATAGTTTCTGTACTTAAACTTAATTTTATTTAGCCAGAAGAATATAACCACAATTTTAAGAGGAAAACCCAGAGCCATCTACAGTACCTCAATATTTGTCTAGTCCTTCATTGCCCATACAACCTCAAATTTTCACGGCAAGGAGCTTCCTCTATTTAATAGTATACTGACAACATACTATACTTGTGGCAGCATGGCAGCAGCTCTTTGGCCACAGAGCAATGCACAACTTTCCCAGGCATTGTGCTAGGGAAGACTGTGAGAAGATCAGAGAAAAGAATGATAAACAATTCTTATCTTCACTTGCTGCACCTGTTGTTGTGAACATGTGGAATGTCTTATGGAGATTTGTTTACCAAAGAGTGGTTTCTTAATTGGCCACTGCTGATGGTGTTTAGATTGAAGGACCAATTGGGTCCACCTGTATCATGACTGTCTGTAAGGGCGATGGGTTTCTTAATTAGTATAGTATAATAAAGTGATAGATCAGCCTTCTGAGAATCATGGAGTTAATGCTAATTATTACCTGGCTGTGGGCCTGCAATAACATATACTTGCTCAATACTCATTACTAAAGATAGTAACCAGTCCTGTCTAGTAATTAAATCACAGAAATCAAATTGTTCTCAGGCCAAACAACATGAAATTTCACTCACCTGCACCTAACTTGTACTTGACTAGGGAACACCACATTTAAACAAAAATATTCTTCAAAAAATGCCTGGTCTTTACCTGCAGACAGCAAATACATCAGCTTCCTTGGTTGTTTCAATCATTAGTCATGCTGCTAGAATTGTTTATAATACATTTAAATGCATGGATCCATTTTCCAGCCACAGGTTCACATTATGCCATTTTCTGCTAGACTAAAACAAGAACCCATTATATGCTAATAAAGTAACCTTTTCAGATTCAGTAAACTAAAAATCTCACTCTCAAACACCAATACTATCAGTAAATATTTTCAGCTATTTTCCACGTTTTGTTTTGTAAAAGCAATGAATAATTGGATGCAGTATTTCAGAATCAAGTTCAGGAGAGTTCACATACTGAAATATAAATCAAGAATGATTAAGAGACAGGGAAGAGCGCCTAAAGACAAAAAGACTACAATAGGGTTTTTTTGCCACAGCAACACCTCTTTAGGAGATCATGCTGAGCTGTTCCTTTTTCATCATCTGCTACAATGCTGAAATTTTTTCAATTGCTGCTTTCCAGACACCAGCCCTTTGTTCTGGAGGTGTGCCTTTATTCCTATAGAACAAATGGGCACTTGGCTATATTAAAGTATTTTTCATTTGAGAACAGGTAAAGTCTAGCAGCGTTTCAGATTTCTGTATGACTGGCTTACTTTTAATGGCCATTCCAAAAATTATTTTTTTTTATTTCTCACAAATTTTATTCAGCAGTGATGTTATTACTTCCAAATCATTGATAAAGACACTAGATGGCATCTGGCCTGGGACTAGATTACTTTATAGCCCTCCTAGAAATGCCCTCCTGCAAAAGATTTATTGGCTAAAATTTTCATGGCAGATTTCAATCCACCTAATGTGCTTCATGATAGCATGTAATTATATTTAGAACAAAAAATGTAGATCAAATCTCTTACAAGGACATACTCTATCTTTGCAGTTAATTTGAAATTTACTTAAAGACCAATATCAGGTTTATTTGAAGTGGACCTATTTTCATACAACTACACTGAATGACACAAGGTGCATTCTTTTTTTTTTTTTTTTTTTAATCAAATGAATCCATTTTACTTTATTTTTTCCCCAGGGATGTTTTGGGCTAATTTGCCTGCAGCTCACTATTTCATTCACTCTTTCTGAACATCAGCACATGAATAACTTTCTCCTAGGTTACAGGGATTTTTCCAGAACACCAAAATGAATAAAAATTAACAACAGTCTAGAAATTTAATTTGCTGTTCCTTTAAGAGTCATGCACAAATTACTTGAGTTTCATAGTGTCCTGGGGTGACTTTATGATGCTTGCATCCCAAATCGTCTGTTCTGTTTATGCTGGATATTAAATTCTGCACCTTTAAGACTAGTTCTGAGAGCAAAGGGGTAGAGAAGAAGCGTGGAGATTGTTTGCAGAAACTGGACTTGCTCCCCTGCATTTTTTCTCCTTCTCACAGACTGTGTTGTCTGCAGCACAGAGAGGGAGAGAGCTCTCATTTGCTTTTAGTTATTTTTAATTTTGCTAGCTGAGGCAGAGAAGTTCCCTGGACTGTGGTTTTTCTTTTTCTTGGAACTTTTCAAACCTGCTCTGGACTGAAAACCCAGAAGAACACCAGGAGCTCACACCTGTGGCCCACCAGGGCCCAGGACGCTGCATTCCAGCACCAGAGGGACTGATAGACTGAGCGAGCTGAGCTACACCTCACAAAAAAGGACTTTCTGAATTTTCCATCTCTTCAGAACAATGAGAGGTTTTATTGTTTAATATTATTTTTTTTAATGCTTGTGATTACTTTGCTTGTTAAATAAACAGGGTTTTTTCCACTTTTCTCCAAGGAAATCTTTTCCCAAACCAGTTGTGGGAGGGGCCACTTAAATCTGCTTTCTAGAGGGACCCCTTAGGAGGTTTTCTCCCAAATTTGCCCTAAACCAGGACAGATAGTTAATAACCTAACCAGCATTGCTCAACACCCCTCCTGTATTAAAAATGCTGCATTGTACCAGCAAACAGGGGTAAAACCAAGGCCATAAATTTTCAGTATCCTTACCCCTTAGTTTACTTCTAGCATATACTGCAGAAATAGAGGAAAGGTTTAAAGAATCTGTCAACTTTTGCTGACAGTAATCGATACAGAAAACCTATGAATTTTAGAACTTCTTTTCATTTTCTCGAAAGATGTGTCCCTCTCATTAGGTAAGGATGGAGCTTTCATATCTATTATATGAAACATTCACACATTCCTGGGAATAACACTGACATGCCACCCTAGAGGAGGAGGCAAAAGGGATGACTTCCAAGACAATCTCTTCTGAAAAGAAACTTGAAATAATGGATGTTCATATAAAAGATGAAAGACTTCTTAAAAGCTCAGTTTTCCTTTCCATGTTTCTTGCTATCTAGTTTGTTTTCTGAACTACTTAAGCTTTAATAGCTGAAAACTTAAAATAATAAATGTGAATTTCATGCATGATGATCACAAATGCCAATTATATTGCAGACATGAAGACATCTCCTGCCTGTTAAAGAATGAGAACCCAAATTCTTCTAAGTACTTTACACATCATGATGAAACAACAGGAATGAAGCAATTAAGTGCCAACTTCAGCATATTACTAGCTCCTTTTTTAAGATTATGAACATGAAATGGACTAAGTGGAACAATTATGCAGATTTAAAACAAAAAGCATCAAATGACGAGTCTAAAGTTGATAGTAAACTTCAGCACTTAATTATATAAAAGTCTTGTGATAATATGGTGTTATCGTTTTAACATGGGAGGAATTTAAGAAAGTGATGTAAAAGCTTTTTGTGTAACTAACAGTCTATTGAACCACTGAAGAGCTGAACACACCTCTGTGAAAGACACATGTTAAAGACGAAAAAACCCAGGAACTTCCTCTTTCTTTCCTGGCCAGCAAGAAGGTAACACGCCCCAGGCTCACTGGGTCCCATCATGGCTGGGCCCAGGAAGCCCACTGGGCCCCGTCCCGGGCCGAGCCGGGCAGGCTCTACCGCGGGAGGCCGGGCCCCGCTCCGGGGGACTTCGAGCCCCGTTCTGAGCGGGCTGGCCCCAGCAGCTGCCAGGCAGAAGGGGGGGGGGGGGGGGGGGGGAATGAAGGGCTGGCCGCAGCTGTTAAGATCTTACCATCAGATCCCCTCCCCCGAGCGCGGCTGAGACCAGAGGCAGCCCTACAGCCATGCAGAGTGGCCCTGCGACTAGAATTAAACGCAGAGAAAACCAAAAACCAACCATAAAGCCGATCCTGACATAGCCCCAGCCGCAGCTCCCACCACAAGTTACCGGCAAGTCAAGTGACCATTTGAAGGGCTCAGGTGACATGTTAACTCTTTCAATACTTTAATCCTCCCTCGAGTAAGAGAAAGGAACAAGATGCAAGAATGTAGAAGAACAACATGAAAACATCACAGTCAGTGAAGAAGTTAAGTCCCAGATGGGAGGGATGAGATGTGTTAATTTTAAAACTGAAATCCTCTTATAAGCTATGGAAAAAATACACTTTTCTCTATAACACATGAAACTATGGGGAGATGAAGGGTTCAAATCGATATAAAGCAAAAACCTCCATACTAAAATAAGCAGATATTAAAGTAACTATGATCCCATGAGAAGTTTGAACAGAAAAAGAGAGTAGTCCTGTACCCCCAGGAGAAGATCTCTGTCCCCAGGAATGAAGATGATTTTAGAAATAATGAGAACTTTTACCTTTAACCAGCTCATCTTTAAACCAATACCCCATAAGTCAACATAGCCCATAAACAAGCTGTGGGAAGGGTTGTGGAAAATGAGAAGGGGTTCCCGATAGCAGATTTCCCCTGCGCGGCTACTATTCGTGACCAAATTGAGAGCCACGAAAGAACTGTTTTGTCCTCTTCTGGAGAAGTCTCCATAACATTAACAAGAGGAACTTGTCTTCCTAAGTGAACTGAAGAAAAACTATTTTAAAAGTAGTAAACTAACTAGAAATTTTAAGTTTTGGTTCTTTACATTATCAGAGGAAAAGAAAAGGTTATAGGGGGAGGGGAAGTGTTAGGAAAAGTTTGTCTTACTTCTTACTACTTTTTTTTTCTTTTAATTACTGTTAATAAAATTTTCTTTATACCCTTTTAAAGTTTTAACCCTGCTTTGCTTTTCTCCTAATCCTATCTCACAACAAGAAGTGAGTACATTAGTAATTGATCAACATCAAAACATACCATACTCTTTAGTACATTAGACCAGGAAATCTTAAAATTAGAGAAATCTTAAATTAATTAACCAAAACCACTCCATATGGCTTTAAATTCTTAAATAATAGGGGGAAGTATGTGGTTAACACCCACCAGCATTGAGCAGTGCAGAATTATAATTCACAAATAAATAATTTGGGATAAGACTTAAAATTTTATTATCTATGTATTGTCCACCAAGAAAAAATAAATTAATATTTCTTGATTCAATTTTATTCTAAAAAAAAGCTTATATAAATATATTTTAAACAGGAATTGCAGCAAAAAAACACAATAAGAAATATCACTGCATGCATACAAAGTATTACTTCAAAAATTTAGTTTTTGAAGACAACACAGAAACTCTGAAAAGGGTAAATAATCAATCAGTCTACCTAACAAGGCACACTTACATCTTCATTCCAATCTTCTACAGTCCATTCTTCTACTGAGTTTTTCCATGCTCCTATTGGAATTAGAGGAAGGAAAGAAAACAGTTACAAGCTAAAAGCACAATGTCATATTTCAACCATTCTGCTTTATAAGCAATCATGTTTTCATTATTTGTGGAACACAAAGCAAGGAGATAGTGGTTGGAAACATGGGAAGCTCTAGAAAACTGTTTTGCAGATTTACAGTTTTGGGAAGTGGGTTTATTTTCTCATTTAATTTCTGATTTCAGGTATTTCTTAGCCACTATGGTACCAGACATACTTTGCATGAACGCATGTCTCTACCCAGTGATTAATTGCAAACACTGGAAGAACTTCCTCCTATGACAGTGAGAGGTTACTCAACCCTCCCATGGGATCTCCCAGTTTCATGCACAAATTCATACAGAGCTTGAACAAAACATGACCACAACACCTCCTCTACCATTCATAATCCTACTGGCAACATACTCAAATTCAAGAGGTAAACTACAGCTCTGGAAGCTCCTTTCCAAAGTCTCAACTCTCTCCTAGGAGCAAAATAAGCCAAATACTTTCCCCTGAGAGACCAACTTTCTTTTAAAACATATAATTGATATAATGGTAGCAGAAGAGTCAATAGCTTCCACTGTAGCTGCAAAACACTGTCCCATAACTTGTCGCAGTTTTTTGGCAAACACTGGAAAACAGCACACAGCCCACAGCATCCAGCAACAGGAAAACTACAGGAAACAATCCTACAGATGCAAAAACCTGATCCATCATGGTAATACGTGCTGCCCTGCATCCTCCTTGCTCGATACTGAACTCCACAATCTCACGGTCACTGCAGCCAAGGCTGCCCCCATCCTTCACATCTCCAACAAGGCCTTCCCTGTTTGTCAGTATAAGGTCAAACAGCCCACCATTCCTTGTGGGATCCTCCAGTACTTGTGATAGGAATTTGTCATCAATGCTTTCCAAAATCCTCCTGGACTGTGTGTGCTTCACTGTCTTGCTTCTCTAGCAGTTGTCACAGTAGTTAAAGTCCCCCACAAGAACCAGGGCCTGTGACTTTGAGGCTGCTTCAAGCAGCCTGTAGAAGGCCTCACACACTTCTTCCTCCTGCTTAAGGCAGACTGTAGCACACACTCACAACAGTGTCACCCTTACTAGCCTTTTATCTTAACCTATAAGCTCTCAACTTGCTCGTCATCTATCCCAAGACAGAGCTCCATACATTCCAAATGTAGCCTCACATAGAGGACAACTCTACCAGCGCACCTTCTTGGTCTGTGTCTCCTAAACAGGCCCTTCATGACAACATTGCAGTCATGCGAGCTATCCCAATCGCAATGAAAGCCCTGTGACTGCACACAGATCTGTAGTTCCTCCTGTTTGTTTCCCATACTGCATGTGTTGCTGTACAGGCATCTTTATAGATGTATTTGAGTGTGCCAATATCCCAGTGGGGGTGCAAGGGAATGCCCTTAATCTTGTCTTCTGGTTACATCTTTGGTTGCTTGTGCTTGCTCAAGGCATCCCCTCTTTAAGTCTCCTTTTGCTGCTTGGGTGGTCACTATAGTTCTCCCCTTCCCACACTTTATCTGTCAAGCCTGGCCCTGTCCCATCCATCTCCCTTCCAATCTAGTTTAAAGCTCTCTCAATGAGCCCTGCTAACTCCTGAGCTAAGAGCCTTTTTCCCCTTTGAGACAGGTGGACCCCATCTGTTGCCAGCAGGCTCGGTGTTGTATAAACTGACCCATGATCAAAAACCCCAAAATTCTACTGGTAACACCACTCTCAAAGCCACGTGTTCATCTGCATGATTTTCCTGTTTCTTGCCCCATCATTCCCTGCAACTGGCAGGACAGAAGAGAACACTACTTGTGCTCCAGATCCCTCGACCAGTCGTCCCAAGGTCCTGACATCCCTCTTGATGATCTGCAGACTTCTTGTTGGGAATTCGTCAGTACCCACCTGGAAAACCAGTAGCGGGTAATAGTCAGTGGGCCATACCAGGCTGGAAAGTTTCTTGGTCATGTCCCTTACCCAGGCCCCAGGGGGACAGCACATCTTCCTATGGGTTGGGTCTGGTCAGCATATCAGGCCCTCCATTCCTCTCAAAAGGGAGTCACCAATGACTACTACCTTTTTTTCTTAATTGAAGAGGTCATGATGAGGGGGTAGGCTGCCTTACCCTAGGTGACCCTTCCATCCCAGAACCACCTTCATCCCCATTCTCCTTTTCCTGGTCCTCATTTTCCTGGTCCTCATATTCCAGGTCCTTGCACCTATTTGTATAAGGGCACCTGGGAAGGTAGGGTAGGTTGGGAGGGGATATCCTGCCACCCTGAGCAGAACCCTGTTTCCACTCCCCTCCATCACTAATGTCCCCTTCTCCTGCCTGGTGGTGAGAGGGTAAGGGATCCATTGCTTCCCCGCCACCTTTGGGAGACTGAACCTACTTAGAATAATACTTGGGATATTTTCCTGATATTCAATTTAAACATTTAACTGTTGTTCCTACTTATGACCATGGTTCTGTGAGCTTATTCTTTTAAAATACTGAACACAACCCATCACCCTTTTATTAGTTTACTTAAGCTGCTAAGTTTATTACTATAGTTTATTAACATTCTACCTTTTCAACGCAATCTTTCCAGTTTCAGTTATTTCACTGCTCTTCTCTGCACTAAATCTAGTTTACTAACGCCTTCCTCCTATTAACGGGATTCCAAATCTGATCTTGCCACAAGTGCAATTTCCTTTCAGTCCAAAATCCACCTTGGCATTATTGCAACTCCATATATACTCTTCCCAACCTTCTCGCCAAGCCTTGCAAAGCATTGCAATTTAAAAATTCTCTGGTTTGCACTAAAATTATGCTATGCATTTTCAAGGATCCTTGTCATTGCAATTCAACTTAGATAGTCATCTGTGACTTTTTCCTGTTTCCCTTAGTAACAAGTCTAGTTTAAAAAAATTATAAAGCCAATAAAAAGTATACTACATACTTTTGGTAACTCTTCAGCTATTTTTCTCCAATTCCTCACTTCCTGTCACACTATTTGATTTATTTTTTTAATGATCAGCCATAGATATTAGCTCAAAAATAATTTTATTTTGGTCTATCCCAAACTCATGTAATAATCCTTTCCTTCTGGATTACATTCAAATTCTAGAATAACCTGTAAGTTTCCTAAAATGTTCCTTCTGACTTTTGCAGCAGTCCTAAAAAACACAACTTCCTTGTAACTTTTAAGCTACACAATTCCCTTCTTCCCCCACTATAATTTTTTTCTTTTGTGTTGTTCTTCAGTTTCAAAGTTATTTAAGGCTGCTCATAACCAAGATAATAACAAATGAAGTTTTTCTGTTAAATTTATGAAACTATTAAAGTAGAAGTATCATTAAATTACCAGAATATATTTTTTTATAACTTACTTTGAGAAGCAACCACCTCCAACATAATTTATTTATAAGAACTGTTGTGATTTGAGGTTCAGGATCTCCCATGGATTTGTACCTTACAAAAAAGGCTAAGAGACTGAACACTCAGCATGCCTGTAAGAAAATATCAATCATGCTATTCAAGTTTATTCCCTTTTGAATAAGGACTGGTGGTTTTGTTTCATCCTACCTGTCCCTTCTCTTTACCTTTCAGTTGTACATTACTTCTATAAAAATTAGGATATAGAAAACCCAATGCCGAATTATTTAAAATACAATCACACTTAAACATTATGAACCATTAAAGCTTTGCCCTTTACTCTCTCGCTTTTTTTTTTTTTTTTTTTTTTTTTTTATCTCCCCCTTTTTTTTTTTTTTTTTTTATTTCAGCCAACAACACTAAATTTTACCTCCACAGAACCACCTAGCTTTTCTATAGGACTATACAATGGTCCACCTAGAAACACCTTTCATTCAGGCTACGGCAATTCCTCTGGCACCTGCAACAATTCAGGACAAGAGGTGCTAGAGTGCTATAATAGAAGGTATGGGGGCAAGTACATTTTGGAAACAAATAGTGTAATTATTTTTAGTTGAAAATGTTAATGTTGATAATTTCCCAGCACTGGCTTGAAGAGGAAATAGCTAGTAAATACTAAAAACATCGCAGAGTTTATATTTGCATGATGTCTTTAGAAAATATTTTAATATGCAAAAGTGGTTTTGTTCCTCCAGGTAGTTGCCCAGTAACCTCCTCTTCAATGTAACTGCAGATGTAAGATACTAATTCTCCATATAGCCAATATGTGCTATTTTTTTTTTTTTTAAGATTAAAGAAGAAATAAGACTGAATAATAAGGAATAAAGACAGGGATTTACATCCTGCCCTTCCTCTCTCTGTATATGCTTATCCGAAATCCTTTGCAAGCCCACTGCAGGCTATATGGGTTTCCATACATAAACATTGCCCTCATTCACATCTTTAGTAACTCCACATTGGTAACATAATTATTACTGAGTCTGTTGTTTTGTAACTAACATGACAACACTGTAAGTTAAGGGAAAAAAATTGAAAACTAATACTTGTGATTAATAAGCAAAATCAAAAGCTCAAATTTGTACAATCTGCTTCCAGTCCCACATCATGTCTGCCACTCCTTCCCCCTACCTCTATTTCCATCTCCCTTCCCAGCACTTTCTTCTATTTTAAAACTATTACATCAGCTGCAGCATCCTCTAATAACCCTCAAGATGCTTTCCATCACAAGGCTGAAATTGTTTCCCACTTGGACAAAACTAAATAATTAAATTTTAAAGCCTACTCTTTTTTGAGAAGTCTTTTTAGCTCAGGGACTTATTTCTGACATTCCAACAGCTTGTCTAAAGAAGAAACACAAACAAAACATTCTCCCTATAGTCATATATAGAGAGATGTAGAAGCATGGAAGATAAGGGGCTAATGTGTGTGCCTCAAACGCCATTAGCTGGATGTCTGTGGAACCAACCAAGGGTTGTTGGTAATAACACACTGTGAGAAGGAACAGGATGTGGCTGGAAAAGGGGCCATATGGAGGTAGGGCAACAATTTTCTGGGACAAACATCCTTGTTCTAGGTCCTGGAGATAAGCCCAACACAGTCCAGCACAAGCACAGGAATGAGATTGAGAAGAGGCCATGGATGGGGTGGGGGATGGGGGATTCAACACCATCAAAGACCCCCAGAAGCCGCCTGATCCATTTCCAGAAAGGTCTAGAAGAGACTGTGCATGAGAACTGATTTGCATAGAAACAAGAAACTTATCTCCAGGATGGGGAAAACTTATCTATAAAAAGGCACCGCCACAAGGCCCAGGGTGACTGGTGATTTCTGTTTTCTCCCCCTTCTAATTCATCTCTCTCTCTCTTCCCTTTTACCCTACTCCTTTATCCAAAACCCACTGCTGTGTGCTTATATAGGAGATCAGGGATTAACACACCAATTTCAAGCCAAATGTGTAATTTACAAATAAATCTCTCTAAGCTTTTGCAGATTTTTGTTATTCCTTTCAACCACAAACATTTACAAATCTTGGGTGCTCCCTTTCCCTTAAGGGTGGGATGTCACAAGAGACATTTTTGTTTTGTCAGTTATGGTACCTTTTCCCTTTGCCTGAAAGTAAATTAAGATGAGCAGTAAAAAAAGGTACTTAGCACCCCAAAAGAACATTCACGCTTAACTAGTTGACTTTCAATTTCCACCAACCAAATGATTATGCGGGAACTCCTCACACTGACACTCACTCATTCATACCCCTAAGAATCACTAATCTGACAAGGACAGGGAAAATTCCCAAATGCCTTCTCACACTTTCTCTGTACCACATTCCCCAACTTTTCATACATACCTCAAATTGTGTTACTGAAGTTCAGAGCAGTTCTCAGTGACATATGCACAGCCTAACAGCAACAATGCACTTGGCATCCAAACAGAAGTTCCATGTCACTTTGGATTCCCACTAATCTATTTTCTCAGTAGCACACCCCTCATGTAGACACATTTGTACTTTTACTGGGATCTGTTTACCAACACCAAGATACTCTTATTCCTAGGCATAATTCTTCCATCACTGAAAACTGAGGAGATGCCTACAAGAAGGAACAGAGTTTGCCATAGGGAACACACATGAAGGCTACCTTGAGTTAACAGAGAGGGTCATAAAACATTTGAGCTCACTTAGGAAGTGAAACACAAGTTAGTCAGTATAAGCCTTACAGTTGCATTCATTAAAAACTAATCAGTGAATCTTCTACCTCTGGTCCAGTCTCCTCATGCCTTTCTTCTCTGTCTTCTTTCTTTAGCTAACCTTATTGCTTCCTCAATACTTGTGACAAGATACTTTGTCCTCTGCTACCATATAGCAAACAACATTATCAGTATTCCTAGGTGGAATTTACAAGTCATTAGGCATTCTTCTAACTTATCTGTTAAACTTATTTGAAAAATTAACATCAGTGAAAGTAAAATATGTGTTTCTGTTTGCACTATAGCACCAAGTAATTTTAAAAGTAATTCCCAGAAAAGATGCCATAATTTGGCCAGTGCTCCCTTTCAGCAGCCATTAATATAATCAAGGCCACTCTCCCACACTGGACTAGAAGGGACTCAGAGTGACAAAACAGCTGCATCATAGGCCCTCCTAAATTCTGAACCTGTTATTGTCTTCTCTGGTTAAGTGGTAACTGCCTTATATGAAGTTTAGAAAGCTGCATCTCAAAAGGCTCACAGCTCACAGCAGAGCCCAACAGAGCACACTCTGGCCTCCAGTCTTCTCCTTCCACACTTGACACAGGTTGATGAAAAATCATCCGAGTAAGCTTCAGCAGTAAAGAGATGAGAAGCTACCCTTTGCTGGGGTTAAAAAAATTCTCATACTACTCGATGGTTCCCAAGTGTGGACAACAACATAGATAAATTTCTCCATCCTGATGCAGGGTTTCCTGTGTCTTTATCTCCTGTAACAGAATATAGGAAGCAGAAAGGTATCCTGTGTTACCAATCACAGACAAGCAGGTTGTGGACGTTCTCAGAGAGAAACAGATAGTTTCCCAGGCATCATCTTGGGGAAATTGTGAGAAGCTCAGAGAAAATAATTAAAACAATTCTTATCTTGGCCTCTGCAGCTGGTGTTTGTGAACATGTGGAACGTGTTCTACATGATGTTTATGGAAAGATGGTGTTGTTCCTAATTAACCAATGGGGCGACAGGTGTTATTAAGAACCAATCAGGTTCTGGGTGAACGATGTTGCTTATAAAAATATGAAGTTTTGTAATAAAGTGAGCTTTTATGCCTTCTGAAAATTCATGGAGTTGTGTCGCCTTCATTTCTGTTCCTGACTCAATGGTGACAGCAGGTCACATTCTTCATTTTTGAATTGCCACGAGATCACTGTTAAGCAGTTCCTTTCCAAACTAGGCCCATCTCTTGTCTTTAGCCAGGAGTGTGTACTCCACATTTGAAACTTCATACAGAAACACACAGCTGCTTCTATCTTCAGACAGGCCAATTACTCTTTTGGCTTTCATTCAATTGCCTACTCATGCTTTAATTAATAATTCTCTTCAAAGGTAGCAGATCTTAGAATTCTCCTCTATCCTAGAGACTCACATTCTTATATTATACAGGGGGGGCTGCCAAAGCCATCCCAGTGTCACTGAGTGAATTCATATTTGTAAATGTTTTTTCTTTTTCTACTTAAATATTCATACCCTACTGTTCAATGCCCATGGACCAATCACTTTTAGTAGGACTTATGTGAGATATGAGTTGTTTAGCTTAATAAGTTTTAAATAAGAACAAGTCATTTAAGAGTTATAATATTGTGTGATTTAGTATGCCGTTTGCTTAGCTTTACTTGCTTACCATGAGTAGCTGTATTTGCTGAAGCCTTAGGCTGCAAGCTGTATTTTCACCATAGATATGCTTTTGGCTAGAACAGAGTTCACTTTCTTAGTAATTTTCCTAGTAGCTGGTGCAGTACTGTGTTTTGAAGGCATAGAAGCCCAGAGATTTCTTTGTTCTGGGTGCCTACTCAGAGACAACCAGCTCCAGCTGACCTGCTGCTATACCACTCTATTAAACTACTTATTTTTATTAAATCCAGCACCTGAGACTGCTGTGGAAAACCTAGGGTTGAGCCTGAAAAAGAAGGAAGTGCACCCAAGAGTAGGTGTGTATTAAAATTCCATTAGTAGACTTATTGGAAACAGAGAGGGGTGTGTGGCCTGATCAGTGTAAACTGCACAAGGAGACAGGGCTGGTGCTTGGCCTGATCAGAGTAAAGAGATATTTTCTCCCGAACCGGTTGGGGGGGGGGGGGCAATTGAATCTGCTTTCGTAGAGAAGCCCCTTTGGGGGTTATCTCCCAAACTTGCCCTAAACCAGGACACCAAGGTACTACAAAACTGGAAAAGAATTTTGGTACAGCAAATTATCAAAAAGAAGTACACACATATTTTATATCAAGAAGACTGGCCATTTACAACTAGAGATGGAACCCTGGCAGAACAGTGGCCACTGCAAGGGACCTTTGATCAGCACAGACTTACCTTTCTGCAACATAGACTAAAGGATAGGTTCCCAGGACAAATGGATTACTGGTACATTTGGGATGGTTGGGTGTGAGAGAAAAAAACACCCAAGTCAGGTGAGAGATGAAAGAGGCATCACCAAAGGTAACGCTTGTAGTAGCTGAGCTTACTGGCCTAGACAAGCCTCAAATAATTGCTCTGCTGGCTGCCAGACTCTATCCTATGCTTTCTAGTGTCTTGCCTAATCCTGCTGCCATGCAACAGAGGGCTGTGGTTGGAGCACCACCTGTACTGCAAATATTTACTAAACCACCTTGGAATCCTGGTGACTTGGCTTTATGTGGGAAGTAAAATGCCGAGACCAAGGAATGATGCTGAGAAATTTACTCAACTATTTTCCAATATATGCACTGGATACAATCCAAGCTAGGGAGATAGCGAGGTGTTGCTGAGAAAATTATTCCAACCCGATAAAAGATAACATAAATAATAAGGATGCTGAATTGGCTCAACAGGCAAGAGGTGACAGAAACCCCTGGGCAGCAAATAATCCAAACTGGGACTATAACAACTACTCATTTTTTCACCTACCAATTCCCTAGGGCTGCTCTCAGTCCCACCCACCTTGTATTTGTGCTTGGGATTTCCCTGACCCAAGTGCAGGACCTTGCACTTAGACTTGTTGAACTACATGAAGTTTGCACAGGCCCACCTGTCAAGGTCACTCGAAATGGCATCCCTTCCTTCCAGTGTGTTGACCGCACCACACAGCTTGGTCTCTTCAGGAAACTTGCTGAGGGTGCACTCAATCCCCCCTGTCCATGTCACTGACAAAGATGTTAAACAGCACTGGTCCCAACAACAATCCCTGAGGAACACCACTTATCACTAGTCTCCACTTGGACATTGAGCCCTTGACTGCAACTCTTTGAGTGCGACCATCCAGCCAACTCCTTATGCACTGCGTGGTGCACCCACCAAATCCATGTCTCTCCAGTTTAGAGACAAGGATGTTGTGCGGGACAATGTCAAATGCTTTGCACAAGTCCAGGTAGATGATGTCAGTCACTCTTCTCTCATCCACCACATCTGTAAACCCTGTCATAGAAGGCCACCAAATTTGTCAAGCACGATTCACCCTTAGTGAAGCTATGTTGGCTGTCACCAATCACCTCCTTATTTTCCTTATGCCTTAGCATAGTTTCCGGGAGGATCTGGTCCATGATCTTGCCAGGCACTGAGGTGAAACTGATCGGCCTGTAGGCTCCTGGCTCTTCCTTATTTCCCTTCTTATAAATGCAGGTTATATTTCCCCTTTTCCAGTGCACATGAACTTGTGCACCTCCAGGTTCCTTAAATGGTCTCAAACTTGATCTTCTCCTCTAGCAGGCAGTTCCTCATTTTCCCATTCCCTGCCTTTGCCTTCTGCAACTAGGGTGGTGTGGCTGGAACACCTGCTGGTGAAGACTAAGGCAAAAAAAGTTTGTTGAGTACCTCAGCCTTCTCTATGACCTGGATAACCAGGTCTCCTCTGTCCTTCGAGAGAGGGTCCACATTTTTCCTAGTCTTTCTTTTATCACCAATTTACCCACAGAAGCTTTTCTTGTTGCCTTTGGCATCCCTGGACAGGTTTAGTTCTGTTGGAGCTTTAGCTTTCCTAACCTGATTCCTGGCTGCTCAGACAATCTATATTCCTCCCAGGCTATATGTCCCTGCTTCTACCCTCTGTAGGCTTCCATTTTGTGTTTAAGTTTGTCCAGCAGCTCCTTCTTCATCCATGCAGGCCTCCTAGCATTTTTGCTTGATTCCCTCTTCATTAGGATGCATTGCTCCTGAGCTTAGAGGAGGCGATCCTTGAACATCAACCAGTTCTCTTGGACCTCCTTTACAGGGCTTTATCCCATGAGACTCTACCAAGCAGATCCCCGAAGAGACCAAAGTCTGCTCTCCTGAAGTCCAGGGCAGTAAGCTTGTTGTGCATCCTCCTTGCTGCTGCTCTAAGGTTCTGAAACTCCACCATTTCATGGTCACTGCAGCCCAGGCTGCCCTTGAGCTTAACATCCCCCACCAGCCCCTTCTTGTTGGTGAGAACAAGGTCCAACATAGCACCTGTCCTTGTTGGTTCCTCTATCACTTGGAGAAGGAAGTTGCCATCAACATATCCTTCTTCATCCATGCAGGCCTCCTAGCATTTTTGCTTGATTCCCTCTTCATTAGGATGCATTGCTCCTGAGCTTAGAGGAGGCGATCCTTGAACATCAACCAGTTCTCTTGGACCTCCTTTACAGGGCTTTATCCCATGAGACTCTACCAAGCAGATCCCCGAAGAGACCAAAGTCTGCTCTCCTGAAGTCCAGGGCAGTAAGCTTGTTGTGCATCCTCCTTGCTGCTGCTCTAAGGTTCTGAAACTCCACCATTTCATGGTCACTGCAGCCCAGGCTGCCCTTGAGCTTAACATCCCCCACCAGCCCCTTCTTGTTGGTGAGAACAAGGTCCAACATAGCACCTGTCCTTGTTGGTTCCTCTATCACTTGGAGAAGGAAGTTGCCATCAACATATTCCTGTCAACTCTTGGATTGGTTGTACCCTGCTGTGGTGTTGTCCTTCCAGCAGATAATGGGGTGGTAGAAGTCACTCCTCATGAGGACCAGGGCTTGTGAACTTGAAGCCACTTCTACCTGTCTGTAGAGGGCCTTATCAGTTTGGTCTTCCTGGTTGGGTGGCCTGTAGCAGACCCCCACTATAATGTCACCTGTCCCTCCTCTCCCTTTAATCCTGACCCATAAACTCTTGTTCGGCTCTTCATCCATTCCCAGGTAGAGACCCATTCACTCCAGCTGGTCATTGACATTTTCATTTTGTCACAAGTTCTAAAGTACTAGAACTAGAATGTTATATATATGTAAAAGGGGTTTGAGGAAAAAAGGAAGTAGGTTCAATTGTGTCAGTCCACACCACCTGAAATACAGGTACCTAATATACAACCTGGAGATGGAAGTGTTAATTAAGGTATTTTCACAAAAATCCAAATTAGAACACAAATGGGAGAGGCCATATACTGTCTTAATGTGTTCTAATTTTACTTTTAAAGTTTTATGAAAAGAAAATTGGATATACCATTCTCATGTCAAATGAGCAATGAATAACCAACCAGCTAAGAAATATCTGCATTGGAAAGAATCTATATACCAAAGACATGAAGTGGAGCATCTCAGTACTCTTGGTGCTGTTAATCAAGAGGACCAAAACTGCATGGCTAAGTATAAAGTCAATGGATGACCCACTGTGGTATAAAGTTAACAAGACTAAAGGGGAGGTATGTGACTGTCCTAGGGTGACATTATGATGCTTGTATCCCCAGTCGTTGTTCTGTTTATGCTGGATATTATGTTCTCTACCTTCAAGACTGGCTCTGAAGAGCGAAGCTTTGTTTTGTTTTATTATCAGTCTGCTCACTCCCCCAACGGTTGGTGGGACACAGAGACGGGGGCAGTACATAGTGCTGCTTTTGCTTTTTGCTCTTGCTTTTGCTCTCACTCCTGCTTTGCTCCTGCTTTGCTCTTGCTTTTGCTTCTGCTTGTTAGTTTAACTAGGCAGTCCAAATTTTCCCTGGACTGTTTTTCTTTCCCTTTGTTGGAACCACTTGAGCCTGCTCCGGACTGGGACCTGGGAAACACCAAGAGTTTGCACCTTGTGGCCTGCAGCAGCCATCCCCAGCGCCGGAGGGACCGATAACAGAGTGACCACTCCCATGAGAGACTTTCTGAATTTGTCATCTTTTTCAGAGTGATGAAAGAGTTTTGTCATCCAGTATTGTTCATTTTGTGTGCTGGGGGTGCTGTGCCTGTTAAATAAACAGGTTCTTTCCACTTCTCTCTGAGGAATCCTTCCCAAACCAGTTGGAGGGAGGGGCTGTGTGGGTTTGCTTTCTGGAGGGGCCCTTTTTGGAGGTTTTCTCCCAAGTTTGCCCTAAACCAGGACAGTGACATAGACTTTTACGGGATGGGTGACCAAACCTTGGAAAACCCAATGAAAGAGCTCTCTCTTTGCAAATCAGATACAGCTCAAAATCTAACTTTGATAATCAGCAAGAAGAAAGTTCATTGTTCCGATGCTACTAACTGTTGTTGAACAGTCACTTCCAGTTGTCGTGTATGGTTGGACATGGAATTTCAAGTGAATAGAATATATGTTAATGTGACATGCAAAAAAATTCACTTTCACCTAGGTATGCTCTTGACTAGAATAGACTTAATTTTCTTCTCAGTAGCTGGTACAGTGCTGTGTTTTGGATTCAGTATGAGAATAATGTTGATAATACACTGATGTTTTAGTTGTTGCTACATAGTGTTTACTCTAAATCAAAGACTTTTCAGTTTTCCATGCTCTGTCAACTGAGCTAGTGCACAAGAAGTACAAACCAGAAGATAAAAAGGCTACAGCCATCAACAGAAGTTGCGACTTGACAAGATAAGAACAATTAGTGACCTGTCTGTGGACACAGAAAGAATACAATAAAGGGTTATAAGACCCCAGACCAAAAATCACCATTGGACCAAGAGGTGTGTGAATGTATGTGGTAATCACATATCCTCTGAACAGAGAGAGACATAGTTCTCCCAGGATTTTCCTGGGAAGCTGTGAGAAAGCTCAGAGAAAGAATTAAAACAATTATTATCTCTCTGTAACTGTTGTTTATAGATACGGTTCTCCAGAGTGTGCTCTTCATAGTTCACCAATAGTGTGAGAGGTTTTTACTTTGAGACCAATCAAGTATCACCTTAGCGAGTCACATTATGAAAGGACGCGCTATTTTTCATTAAAGCCTTCTGATTCACCTTCTGAAAACTGAAGTCTTTTCTTCATGTCCCTGACTCAACAGCGTCATCAGTACGTGAAGAATGGGTGAAGAACGTGTGCATAGACTACGAGGGCATAAAAGTCTAGAGTTTTCTTTGTTTGGGGTCCCTTTCTAGAGGCACCCAGGTCAAGTCAACCTGCTGCTGTACCACTCTTAAATTATTTTTATAAAATCAGATGCCTGAGACTCTGCTGTGGGAAACCTAGGGTCAAGCCTGAAGAAGGAGGAAGCACACCTGAGAGTGAATGTGTGTTAGCAAGGAGTCGAAAGGGGCACCCATTGGTTCACTGGAGCTGCCTACTACAAAGGGACTCTGGTCTAAGCAGTTAAAGTCTCAGGTGGTACGTGTGTGACTCCTTGAATGGTGTGAGAATGCTCAGGCATTGGCTTCTCCTTCAACACAGTTCTTCACATACAAGACTCTTCCAATAACTCTTCAAATCCCTTTGTCTCTCAAGGGTTTGTTAGCATTAAATGAAAAAAGTTGCAATTGCCTTCCCTTCATTCTAACAAAGAGAGTCAGGCTACAGCATGTGCTCTGCACATTAGTAGCAATTAAGCTATAAAAAAGAACTAATATCTGTGTCATGTGAAATGTATTCACATTTTCAGAAGTTAACTGAACACTAACAGAATGGTTATTTCAACTGCAATTTGCTACAGGTCTTAATTTCAATCCTTCCACTTCTTGAAGCATCTTACCAGTTCCATCATCTGCATCATTCTGACCAGTCTCCCAAATCTCTGATTTTGTCCCAAAGCCATCAGTGGCAGAAGACTCCATATAGTCTGCAGGGTTAAATGTCCTAGAGTTTTAAAAGTTTAAAAATGGAAGAGAATACATGGGTCATTCAATGAACATAGATGTCATTTTTATCTGAAGTTGCATTAGGTTTAACTTCTTGATTTCCACATAATCTATCTTGATAGTTTTAGTTTCAAAAACTTTTTCTCTATGAGCAGACACAGATAAAAGAGGGAGAAAAGAAGGGGAGAAAAAAAAGTGAAGAGACTGAAAAAAAATTACTGTAGAGAAACTGAACCAAACCAACAATTCCTGAAATAGCAGTTAACAGCATACCTACTCCTCCAGTCTTATAAAGCATTAGTTTATATGCACAATGATAAGCCTCTCTCAGGTGATAGTTTCTCAGAAGGTGGCTTACTGATGAGAAACCAGTATCATGTCCTTTCAAAGCACCAGATCTGTGCAGGACAGGAGTCAGAACATTGGTAAGACTATTTCAGAATGCACTCTTGACACCAATGCTAAAACACACAGATGAAGCTAAAAGATGAAAAAGGATCATTGAAGAAAAACCTCTTTTCAGTTTATCATCTACAAGTATGAACAAGAAGAACTATCAGAAAAGTAGACTTAATCTTCTGTTCATCATGACATCAATGATGTCACATGAAATGTCATTAAAGGCAAATACTGAGTGAAAGTAGTGGAGGCTACACTTCATAAAGCAAGTTATTCCACCAAAACTGAGAACAAACTTTAGAGCTGCTGAGTAACTTGATTTTGTTTTAGGGTGAATGTACGTCCAAACAGCTAAAGCATGAAACCTCAAAAACCGAAGAAAGTTTAGAATCACTAGTCTTTCTGGTTTTATATAGAACTTGAAAGTTCTACATTACACTGAAACAATTTTTTTTAAATTGACCTAGAACTATATGCACCACGCAAAACTTTCAGTCTCCAAGACACTACTGATGGCTGCTACTGATAAGTACAAATGGGTTCCCCAAGTTTGAGATATTAACATTGAGTAAACTCACATTACGTTTGTATAGGTGTGTCTAGGTAGAAATACTGGTTTAAGATAAAAATAATTCATTAATAATCTAAGATATTTTGAATTTTTGTATCTATACAGGTTTATCAAACATACAGCAACATTAAGACACACAGTGGCAACACTGTCAATTAATATTGCCAGTGAGTTTGATCCTTGCCAAAATCTGTGCTCTCTGTGTCTCTTACCCCATGCCTTGGGTTGAAAACCTCCCTGCTCCTCTCCCTCTGCCACGTCCAAACCCTAGGAGAGAAAACACCATTTAATAGCAACAGCAGAGGAGCCACCAATTGCTAGTCTGTCACATTAGAAAATATAACAGTTGAAGAAAAAAAAGTACTGCGGTTAAATATAATTTACTTGCCAAATTTCCCTAACACATGCAAGTAAGCCACAGTTCATATAACACTTTGTGTTTCAGTAGGACTTGCAATTCTTTGCTATCTTTTCTGTATCTAGTGAAGTAGCTCCAAATGCCAAGAAAAAGACTTTACCTAAAGAATCATCCCATGAGACTGCTATTGCCAAATCATTAGACATTGTTCAAAATTTCATTTCATTTTTCCCTCTTGCCTAAATGCTTTAAAATTCCAGCCTCCCTGCATACCTTGATCTCTCAAGAAATTCCATCACTTCTTATTTGTGAGAAGAAAGTTTAAATATTCCATTTGCTTCCTTCTTGGACTCAGCCCATCCCTACCCTCCTGTGCTTTCACCAACCTGTTCCAACACATTCCTTCTGTTTCCCCTTTAAGCATAACTACTGACATGATAATTATCCAATTCAAATTACTCAAACTTCCTTGTTATCACCCACAAGAATATTAATTTCTATTTTAACAACAACAAATATTTGTTGCCTCAAATTTTGGTTACCAACCTCAGTTTACAAGCTTCTTAATACAGTGAATGGCTTTATTTTTGCATGTTGCATAGTGCCAAGAAAGCATGAAAATTTCTGTATTACTTAACCATCCATAAAGCGCATGTCTATGCAAACTGTTAGAATCTATTTCTTACATGTGGCATATTTCTACATAGTTTTGGTGGAATTTTTTTCTTTTTTATAACGTCAGTATCTGAGGCTTTTTCAGTTTGTTGGGTTTTTTTGAGGGAGACTATGTATATTATTTGCTATTACAAGAGTTGCTGCTGAGAAAAAAGTGATGTTTATTTTAATGACAAAATTATGTGGTTATAAAAAGTCACTGAACAACTACAAGCTTGCCAGAACACAAAAGTTATAATCCTAAGTCACTGATATACTGGTTGTCAAAACATCAGAATTACCTATGAAAGGCTTCAAATTTGCATCAAAATTACCCCTTATTTTGAGGGGACCATCTAAACTGAATAAACAGTACCTCCAAGACATGGCAAATTCAGTTTAGAAAGTTCCTATTTTAATGACTTTCCTTTTCCTCCCCTCACCACTTGTTCTCCTCCTTGCCCTAGTTCACTATCCATGTTTTAAAATACATTTCTGGACTGCTAAAATACTGTGGTGGTTTGACCTTGGCTGGAGGTCAGGTGCCCACCAAAACTGCTCTGATCACCCCCCATCACAAATGGACAGGGGAGAGATCACTCACCAATTACCATCACAGACTAAACAAACCTGACTTGGAGAAATTAATTGAAATTATGATCAAAATCAGAGTAAGATAATGATAATGAGAAGTAAAACAAATCTTAAAAACACCTTCCCCCCACTTCCCCCTCCTTCCAGGATTAACTTTATTCCCGATTTTCTACCCCCTCTCCCCCAACAGTGCAGTGAGATGAGGAATGGAGGTTACAGACAGTTCATCATGTTTCTGTCACTGCTTTCTCTTCAGGTAAAGGAGTCCTTCCCCTGTTCCTGCATGAGGTCCTTCCCATGGGAAAGTCCTTCATGAACTTCTCCAGTGTGAGTCTTTCCCACAAGCTGCAGTTCTTCATGAACTGCTCCAGCATGGATCCCTTTCATAGGGTCAGTCCTTCAGGAACAGGTTGCTCCAGCATGGGTCCCCCACGGGGTGACAAGTCCTGCCAGCAAACCTGCTCCAATGTGGGCTTCTCTCTTCATGGGGCCACAGGTCCTGCCAGGACCCTACTCCAGCACAGACTTCCCATGGGGTGACAACCTTCTTTTGGGCATCTACCTGCTCCAGCGTGGGGTCTTCCACAGGCTGCAGATGAGTCTGTGCTCTCCTGTGGACCTTCATGGGCTGCAGGTAGACATCTTGCAGGTCTTCACCATGAGCTGCAGGGGAATCTCAGCTCTGGCACCTGGAGCACATCCTGCACCTCCTTCACTGACCTGGGAGTCTCCAGCACTGTTTCTCACATATTGTCACTCCTCTCTTCCTTGGATGCAATTACTTCTGTGCAATATTTTTTTCCCCATTGTAGCCATGATATTTTATGAAAAATCCTTTGCTAGGATTTTTCCCTCCTGAGAAGCTGAGGAGCCTCAGGAGAGAAATGTAAATGATAACTATCTGCTGCTGTGGAATACAACAGGTGCATCTGTGATTGGTCCATGTGGATTGTTTTAACTTGGTGACCAATCACAGCCACCTGTGTCGAGGCTGTGAGCAGTCACAAGATTTTGTTATGCATTCTATTCTTGCTCTTTCTAGCCTTCTGATGAATCCTTTTCTTTCTGTTCTTTTAGTATAGTTTTTAGTATATAATTTTAATATAATATATATCATAATATAATAAACCAGCCTTCTGAAACATGGAGTCAGAACTCGCATCTCCACACATGGGGCACCAGACACAACACCCCATCCTTAAATATGTTATCTGATACATTACTACTGTCGCTGCTTGGCTCGGCCTTGGCCAGTGGTGGATCTGTCTTGGAGCCAGCTGGCGTTGGCTCTGTCAGACATAAGAGAAGCTTCCAGCAGCTTCTCGGAGAAGCCATCCCTGTAGTCCTCCCCTCCCCTTGCTGCCAAAACCTTGCCATGCAAACCCAAGAACTTAGAAATATCAAATTAGCAGGATAGCTTTATCCACATTTTGATTAAAGGGTTTACCCTTATTCTATACAGCATGACAACTATGTAAACCTGAAGAGGAAGGATTTCCATCTAGCAAGGCAGAACAACAAGAACACAGAAGAATGAAGTCTGACACTAGGCCCCCTCTTGACACTCTTTTCACAATCATCTGGAGAGAAGAGACAGAGATTAGGAAAGGGGTAACAAGTGAAACCTGGCAGTTGCCATCCCTCTTCACTGAGCCCACACATGGAGCTGTGCTCTTTGCTCTGTCATAAACTGTGTCCCAGACCCTGCTGTCCCCGTCTGATAACTCAGCCTTCTAAACCTCCTTGCTCAGCCTACCTCTTCTACTGCTCTTCTCTCCTTCACCCACCTAAAATCCACAATCTGGGAAGCTGATCCATGGCATTACAGGGTTGCAGCTTTAGAAGTGAGTGCACTCTAGATTATCTTTCTGCCTAGTAAATATTGGTTGGTTTTCTTAAAAGAGTAGAACCACCTAGAAAAGTTTACTGGGGGCACTGTACTTCCTACATCTATCAATACAGTATTAAACACCATTTACTAATGATGCACAGAAGAGAGATCAAAAGTTTTTTTACAAACTCAACTACAAGACTGACTGGGAGCTGCAAATCAGTAACAGTCAAGCAGAAATATTTTTGAGTGAGGCAGACATTAGGTACAAAGAGAGTAGCTGAAATAGCTAACATGAAAGTAGAAATAGATTTTAGAAGAGGAAGTCTCTTCATCCTCCCAAGTGCAAAAGTCGGAAAAAATAACTTTAGCATATTACACATAAGATTGGCTGCTACTGATAAGTACAAATGGGTTCCCCAAGTTTGAGATATTAACATTGAGTAAACTCACATTACGTTTGTATAGGTGTGTCTAGGTAGAAATACTGGTTTAAGATAAAAATAATTCATTAATAATCTAAGATATTTTGAATTTTTGTATCTATACAGGTTTATCAAACATACAGCAACATTAAGACACACAGTGGCAACACTGTCAATTAATATTGCCAGTGAGTTTGATCCTTGCCAAAATCTGTGCTCTCTGTGTCTCTTACCCCATGCCTTGGGTTGAAAACCTCCCTGCTCCTCTCCCTCTGCCACGTCCAAACCCTAGGAGAGAAAACACCATTTAATAGCAACAGCAGAGGAGCCACCAATTGCTAGTCTGTCACATTAGAAAATATAACAGTTGAAGAAAAAAAAGTACTGCGGTTAAATATAATTTACTTGCCAAATTTCCCTAACACATGCAAGTAAGCCACAGTTCATATAACACTTTGTGTTTCAGTAGGACTTGCAATTCTTTGCTATCTTTTCTGTATCTAGTGAAGTAGCTCCAAATGCCAAGAAAAAGACTTTACCTAAAGAATCATCCCATGAGACTGCTATTGCCAAATCATTAGACATTGTTCAAAATTTCATTTCATTTTTCCCTCTTGCCTAAATGCTTTAAAATTCCAGCCTCCCTGCATACCTTGATCTCTCAAGAAATTCCATCACTTCTTATTTGTGAGAAGAAAGTTTAAATATTCCATTTGCTTCCTTCTTGGACTCAGCCCATCCCTACCCTCCTGTGCTTTCACCAACCTGTTCCAACACATTCCTTCTGTTTCCCCTTTAAGCATAACTACTGACATGATAATTATCCAATTCAAATTACTCAAACTTCCTTGTTATCACCCACAAGAATATTAATTTCTATTTTAACAACAACAAATATTTGTTGCCTCAAATTTTGGTTACCAACCTCAGTTTACAAGCTTCTTAATACAGTGAATGGCTTTATTTTTGCATGTTGCATAGTGCCAAGAAAGCATGAAAATTTCTGTATTACTTAACCATCCATAAAGCGCATGTCTATGCAAACTGTTAGAATCTATTTCTTACATGTGGCATATTTCTACATAGTTTTGGTGGAATTTTTTTCTTTTTTATAACGTCAGTATCTGAGGCTTTTTCAGTTTGTTGGGTTTTTTTGAGGGAGACTATGTATATTATTTGCTATTACAAGAGTTGCTGCTGAGAAAAAAGTGATGTTTATTTTAATGACAAAATTATGTGGTTATAAAAAGTCACTGAACAACTACAAGCTTGCCAGAACACAAAAGTTATAATCCTAAGTCACTGATATACTGGTTGTCAAAACATCAGAATTACCTATGAAAGGCTTCAAATTTGCATCAAAATTACCCCTTATTTTGAGGGGACCATCTAAACTGAATAAACAGTACCTCCAAGACATGGCAAATTCAGTTTAGAAAGTTCCTATTTTAATGACTTTCCTTTTCCTCCCCTCACCACTTGTTCTCCTCCTTGCCCTAGTTCACTATCCATGTTTTAAAATACATTTCTGGACTGCTAAAATACTGTGGTGGTTTGACCTTGGCTGGAGGTCAGGTGCCCACCAAAACTGCTCTGATCACCCCCCATCACAAATGGACAGGGGAGAGATCACTCACCAATTACCATCACAGACTAAACAAACCTGACTTGGAGAAATTAATTGAAATTATGATCAAAATCAGAGTAAGATAATGATAATGAGAAGTAAAACAAATCTTAAAAACACCTTCCCCCCACTTCCCCCTCCTTCCAGGATTAACTTTATTCCCGATTTTCTACCCCCTCTCCCCCAACAGTGCAGTGAGATGAGGAATGGAGGTTACAGACAGTTCATCATGTTTCTGTCACTGCTTTCTCTTCAGGTAAAGGAGTCCTTCCCCTGTTCCTGCATGAGGTCCTTCCCATGGGAAAGTCCTTCATGAACTTCTCCAGTGTGAGTCTTTCCCACAAGCTGCAGTTCTTCATGAACTGCTCCAGCATGGATCCCTTTCATAGGGTCAGTCCTTCAGGAACAGGTTGCTCCAGCATGGGTCCCCCACGGGGTGACAAGTCCTGCCAGCAAACCTGCTCCAATGTGGGCTTCTCTCTTCATGGGGCCACAGGTCCTGCCAGGACCCTACTCCAGCACAGACTTCCCATGGGGTGACAACCTTCTTTTGGGCATCTACCTGCTCCAGCGTGGGGTCTTCCACAGGCTGCAGATGAGTCTGTGCTCTCCTGTGGACCTTCATGGGCTGCAGGTAGACATCTTGCAGGTCTTCACCATGAGCTGCAGGGGAATCTCAGCTCTGGCACCTGGAGCACATCCTGCACCTCCTTCACTGACCTGGGAGTCTCCAGCACTGTTTCTCACATATTGTCACTCCTCTCTTCCTTGGATGCAATTACTTCTGTGCAATATTTTTTTCCCCATTGTAGCCATGATATTTTATGAAAAATCCTTTGCTAGGATTTTTCCCTCCTGAGAAGCTGAGGAGCCTCAGGAGAGAAATGTAAATGATAACTATCTGCTGCTGTGGAATACAACAGGTGCATCTGTGATTGGTCCATGTGGATTGTTTTAACTTGGTGACCAATCACAGCCACCTGTGTCGAGGCTGTGAGCAGTCACAAGATTTTGTTATGCATTCTATTCTTGCTCTTTCTAGCCTTCTGATGAATCCTTTTCTTTCTGTTCTTTTAGTATAGTTTTTAGTATATAATTTTAATATAATATATATCATAATATAATAAACCAGCCTTCTGAAACATGGAGTCAGAACTCGCATCTCCACACATGGGGCACCAGACACAACACCCCATCCTTAAATATGTTATCTGATACATTACTACTGTCGCTGCTTGGCTCGGCCTTGGCCAGTGGTGGATCTGTCTTGGAGCCAGCTGGCGTTGGCTCTGTCAGACATAAGAGAAGCTTCCAGCAGCTTCTCGGAGAAGCCATCCCTGTAGTCCTCCCCTCCCCTTGCTGCCAAAACCTTGCCATGCAAACCCAAGAACTTAGAAATATCAAATTAGCAGGATAGCTTTATCCACATTTTGATTAAAGGGTTTACCCTTATTCTATACAGCATGACAACTATGTAAACCTGAAGAGGAAGGATTTCCATCTAGCAAGGCAGAACAACAAGAACACAGAAGAATGAAGTCTGACACTAGGCCCCCTCTTGACACTCTTTTCACAATCATCTGGAGAGAAGAGACAGAGATTAGGAAAGGGGTAACAAGTGAAACCTGGCAGTTGCCATCCCTCTTCACTGAGCCCACACATGGAGCTGTGCTCTTTGCTCTGTCATAAACTGTGTCCCAGACCCTGCTGTCCCCGTCTGATAACTCAGCCTTCTAAACCTCCTTGCTCAGCCTACCTCTTCTACTGCTCTTCTCTCCTTCACCCACCTAAAATCCACAATCTGGGAAGCTGATCCATGGCATTACAGGGTTGCAGCTTTAGAAGTGAGTGCACTCTAGATTATCTTTCTGCCTAGTAAATATTGGTTGGTTTTCTTAAAAGAGTAGAACCACCTAGAAAAGTTTACTGGGGGCACTGTACTTCCTACATCTATCAATACAGTATTAAACACCATTTACTAATGATGCACAGAAGAGAGATCAAAAGTTTTTTTACAAACTCAACTACAAGACTGACTGGGAGCTGCAAATCAGTAACAGTCAAGCAGAAATATTTTTGAGTGAGGCAGACATTAGGTACAAAGAGAGTAGCTGAAATAGCTAACATGAAAGTAGAAATAGATTTTAGAAGAGGAAGTCTCTTCATCCTCCCAAGTGCAAAAGTCGGAAAAAATAACTTTAGCATATTACACATAAGATGAAGTTTTAGTAAACAAGGCATATGTACGATACCATACCAGGATGGGCATAATAAACTACTGGCTGAAAACAGCAATAAGAACTTCTAACAATTTTAGAAACTGCTAGAAAAACATCATGTTGTTCCTGAAGCTCCATGCACAGTCTTAGACTACCAGTCAGCAAGGCATTTTCAAAGTGATCTGGTATAAAAAGTTAATCCTGAACTTGAATTTCAAGTAGATTCCCTTAACTTCTTCATAAAGCTGTGTCTACGCCTTCTGTCAAAACTGAAACCAAGTTTAATCAACAAATGCAACAAAAAGTATTCTAGTGAAGACAAAAGAGCAGTACCAAACCAGCAGGGTTAGCACTAAATTCAAATCTGTAAGACACTTATGAAGAACTGATTCAAAATATGGGACAGTGAGTTCCTACCACTGAAAGACCACCCTGACACAGAATCTCATACATCATGGTCATTGTGAAAAATGCATATTATATGATTGGCTCTTCACAAATATTAAAATAAATACTATATGTGTTATGTTGGAAAGTTATGCTGTATTAATGTCTTTTAGGTAGTGCTGTATTAATCTCTTTTAAATACTGTGGTAAATATAGTGTTTAGGCTATTAGCATAATATTAAAATAGAAACTATGTGATGTAAGATACTTTTTGTAACTAGCTCAAGGAATGGATAAGATAATCAAGAAATTCTTTGCATAGAGATAACAACAACTAGACACCAAGATCCCAAGAGAAGAATGATTGCCTCCTTATCGGGACAACCCAGACTTCTAAGGACCAAGACGATTGATTCACAAGATGGGGGGGGGAAGCTGAAATTAAGCAGAAACATCCGTAGTTTGAAAGGAATGCTTAAATCATGTATGAGATATATGAATATGCAATAGGCTATTGCTTTTAAGGGTTAATCCTTTGTTAGCAAAGCGTGCTTTTGTGGCAGAATGCAAAGCACACAGACGTCCATAATTCTTTGCTTTTATTGTCCTTTATTGTCCTAACTTTGATTATCCAAATTCTTATTGTCCTAATTTTTATTACTATTTTTATTGCTATTAAACTTCTGAAATGTTAACACAAGTGAATGGCGTTTTTCGCACTCATTAATGCAAGATGCCAGTGGGAAGAGCTGATATTCTCTGACACAATAAAATCACTACTATAGTCTTAAATTCTCATGCTTAGAAAGTTACTTCACTGCCAAAATTAAAACATGGCCTTAAAACAATTAAAAGGCACACAGCTTTCTATCATAGAGAATTTAGTCAGGAAGCAACTGTGAATGACCATCAGGTATTTCCAAACTTTTGCTACTTTTTAACAGTGACTAAAAGGTCAGTGAGCAAACAGGGCTTCACACAATTCAGAGCAGGGACCCATATTCTGAGCATGCAATCCCACAGTAACTTAAACCCATTTAAATCAGAACTACTACAACAGAAGTTTCTCACTAGTGATCACAACTCTGCTCTTTCCTGCACTAAGCTTTGCACATACTGTCAAAAAAGTGAGCACAAAACCACCATCAGAAAACAAAATTATTAGGTCACTGTTGTATTGGCTCTTCAAACCAGTTTCCCGCTTGCTAAATGCCAGAAAACCAGTCACCTTTACACAAGGATAAGCCACCAAAACCCCTGTTGTCCCCTGCTACCATGATGCCTGCCCTCTTTTTATTTTTTTGGCTTGGTTAATTTTAAACTTAGATCAATCTTCTAATAAAGTTCAAATGTACCAAGAGGCCAACAAGATAAATTCTTCCCTGCAGTAATGCCAGTTTATGCTTTTAACATAAAAAGTATAGCTTTAACACTACTCTAAAGAGATGCACAGATATGATTTATATTACAACAGCCAATGTTCACTAAAAATTTTTTTTCCTGTGGTAATTCACAATCAGCAATGTTTCTAACAACATTTTTATATACTGACAAAAAGACAAGTGACGTGGCAGTAGCTCATTAAATCTTCCACCGAGTCTAAAGGAATAGACTTTCTTACAATCAATCAGCATATTGAGCACAAAAGCAAATAATGGAATCAGGCAAATAACAAAATTACACACACCTCCCTCAGTTGACTAGGTTCACATTAGCCACCACTTATTCAATTTATATTTTTCTTTTCTGGAATGAATTATAGAGAAGTCAACCTAAGCAGGGAGTGAGATTTTATTTCCACTAAAACCCATTGGGAGTTAAAAACACTTATAATTACACAATCAAGACTTCACTCTGGTACCATCCATGCATAGAAAGAATTGTTCATCTCATACACAATTATTCTTCCCACTAAACAAATGCACACTACATGGAAGCATGAAAAAGGTGTGTAGCACCACAACTCAGATTGGAGCACTCCATTAACTTAATAACCTAATTTGTAAAAAATCCAGTTTGTTGAGCTTGCAGACCTAAATCTTCCCACTGCATCACAGAAACTTTATTTTGAAATTCAGATTTTCACAATGACAGGTTTAATTAGGTGAAGACACTTTAAGGTTAAGAAATAGGCTTAAGAACAGTAAGGGAACGCAGACTGGAAGTGCAGGCAACACCTTAGATTCGCTCTTATTTCTGACTACACAATAATCAAACAGTCCTGGTCTCTGCTTTGGAAATACAGAGCTAGCCATCCTCCCAGCAGACACTAAGGTGACAGAAGTTTAAGCCTTGCAAAGAGATAAGGACACTAAGTATAGAAAATTCATATTCTTGGTATTCCATATTACCAAAACAAACACTGAAGTGATATTCAATATATTATAATATCTTGATATTAATTATATATACATTACAATTCAAATAATTTTGTCTTGTTAGTTATCATAAAGCTAGAAGCATTAAATCAGTTTCATATTATAATGCATGTACTCTAGTAACCATTTATAGAATCAGAATAATTAAGGTTGGAAAAGACCTCCAAGATTAAGTCCAACTGTTGACCCAGCACCAACATAACATCCTCAAGTGCCACATCCACATGCATTTTGAACACTTCCACTTTCTTGTAGTGAGAGGCCAAAAATTCAACTCAGGATTCGAACTGTGGCCTTACCAGTGCCCAGTACAGGGGAATGATCACTGCCCTGGTCCTGCTGGCCACACTATAGCTCATACAGGCCAGGATGCCATTAACCTTCTGGGCCACCTGGGCTCATGTTCAGCCAGCTGTTAACCAGCACCCTCAGGTCCTTTTTTGTTGGGCAGCTTTCCAGCCACTCTGCCCCAAGCCTACAGTGCTGAAGGGGGTTGCTGTGACCCAAGTGCAGGACCTGGCCCTTTGCCTTGTTGAACTTCATACGACTGACCTCAGCCCATTGATCCAACTTGTCCTGAAACCTCTGTAAAGCCTTTAGACCCTCCAGCAGATCAACACCAACTTGGTGTCATCTGCACACTTACTGAGGGTGCACTCGAACCTCTAAAGCAATCATGGATAAAAATATTAAGCAGGACTGGCCCAAACACCGAGTCTTGGGGAACAGCACTAGTGAACGGCCTGTAGCTGGATTTAACTGTTCCTCACCACTCTCTGAGCTCAGCCATCCAGCCAGTTTTCTACCCAGCTAACATGTCCTGGGGTGACTTTATGATGCTTGTATCCCCATTCATCTGTTTAGCCCAGAAATAAGTTTTGCACCTCTGAGACTGGTTCCAAGAGTGAAGGGGGGAAGAAGAAGCCCAGAGTTTGTTTTCAGAAACTGCACTCACTCCTCCACATTTCTACTTCTGGACTGTGTTGTCTGTGGACAGACAGACAGACGGCAGGACAGAGCGCTCCTTTGCTTTTAGTTAGTTTCTAGCTAGCTGAGGCAGAGAAGTTCCCTGGACTGTGGTTTTTCTTTTTCTTTGGACCTGTTTAAACCTGCTCTGGACTGAACACCCAGAAGAGCACCGGCAGCTCACATCTGTGGCCCACTGGGCCGGGCCTGGGCTGTGGAATTTCCTGCACCAGAGGGACTGATAAGAGACTGAGTAAGCTGAGCTACAGCCCACAAAGGGGACTTTCTGAGTTTGTCATCTCTTTTGAAGCAGCAAGAGTTTTTATTGTTTAATAGTGTCCACTTTTGTGTGCTGGTGAATGCCCTGCCTGTTTAATAAACAGTTTTTTCCACTTTTCTCCAAGGAAATCTTTTTCCCCTAACCAGTTGTGGAGGGGCCGCTTGAATTTGCTTTCTAGAGGAAACCCCTTTAGAGGTTTTCTCCCAAAATTGCCCTAAACCAGGACACAGTGCAACTGGCCAAGCCATGAACAGCTAGTGCCTCCAGGAGGATGTTGTGGGAGACAGTGTCAAAGGCTTTACTAAACTCCAGGCAGACAACATCCACAGCCTTTGCCTCATCCACTAGGAAGGGGGCCCTGTCATGGGAGATCAGGTTAGTGAAGCAGGACCTGCCTTCAAAACCTCATGCTGGCTGGGCCTGATCCCCTGGTTGTCCTGTAGGTACCACATGATGGCGCTCAAGATAATCTGTTCCATAACCTCTGGCAGTGAGGTGAGGCTGACAGGCCTGTAGTTCCCCAGATCCTACTTCCAACCCTTCCTGTAGATAGCAACCCAGGACTGATGATAAATGATTGAAAGTGGCTTGGTGAGCACTTCTGTCAGCTCCCTCAGTACCCTTGGGTGGAGCCCATCCAGCCCCAAGGACTTGTGTGTGTCTAAGTGGTGTAGCAGGTCATTGACCATTTCCCCTTGGATTGTGGGGGCTTCACTCTGCTATCTGTCTCCATCTTCCAGCTCAGGGGCCTGGGCACCCAGAGAACAAACTGGTCTTGTTATAAAAGACTGAAGCAAAGAAGGCACTGAGTACCTCAGCCTTTTCCTCATCCTTTGTCACTATGTTTTCCCCTGCACTTAAGTGAGGATATTCTGCTTACCCCTCCTTTTTCTGCTGATACAGAAACATTTTTATTGTCTTGTATGGCAGCAGCCATATTAAGGCTTTGGCCCTTCTCATTTTGTCCCTGTACAACATTATGACATTGTTGTAGTCCTCACAAGTTGCCTGCCCCTTCTTCCAAGAGTGATCAACTTTTTTCCCCCCCAGCTTCCAGACGAAGCTCTCTGTTAAGCCAGGCCTGCAGTCTTCCCCAGCAGCTCGTCTTTCAGCACATGGGACAGCATGCTCCTGAACCTTTAAGAATTCTTTCTTGAAGAATGTCCAACCTTCTCAGATTTCTTTGTCCTTCAGGACTGCCTCCCAAGGGAGTCCATCAAGCAGTCTCCTAAAAAGGCTAGTACCTATAGCATGGAGGCTGAAATACTGAGTTTCAGGGTTTTCCCCCCTCAGTGAACATCATATTTCCACCACAGTGTCAATCCCATTTCTGCTATTTTCAGTGCATATAATTTCTTAAAATTATATTGTTCTACAGTAAAGAAGTAACACAATGGCCCAGAAAATCTTCCCCTATAAAGCAGTCAGTAAAATAACTCCAGTCTCAGTAGGTAGCTTAAAATAGAGACAATGCATTGCAAAAATATTAGCTGACCCCTATTTTTTTATCCAATGCCTAGATTCCTACATATACACGCTCTGTATTAAACATTTCTAAAAAAGAGTTCTGTAGTGATTACCAGCCACCTATTTACTTGCAGCTGAAGCACCTAATTCTGTGTAACAGAAAAGACTACCAGATGAAACGACAGAAGATTTTTATTATTATTTTGTCTTGGTTTTGTAGACAAATTTTGGGAGAAAACACCCTGGAATGAGCATTTCCTCTAAAAGGGAAAGGGCTTCAATAACCCCCTTTTCTTCTGCCAATGAAATTGATACCAGCAGGTGAAAGTGAAAAAAACCAGAACTGTTTATTAAAAAAAAAAAGGGGGGGTGCCCACAAGGCAGAGAAAAGGATTGAATAAATGCTAGATATCAAGTCCCAGAAACAAACCCTCCACCCACAGCAGAACAAAAAAAAAAAAAAACAAACTCAAATGCCCAGGGAAGAAAAATACACAGGCTGATTGTGTGGCCTGGAAAACAAAATGGGGACTGGTCCCTTTTGTCTCTGGGAAGGGGAAGAGTATAGTATTTTGGGCAACCCCAACGTCTGGGAATGATTGGTATCTGACTCTATTGATTCAGAATGTTGAACAATTGTTTTATTAAAACTATACTATATTACACTAATATTATATTAAATTGCATACTAAAGAGATACTAAAGAATATTAAAGAATATTTAAAAGATACTAAAGAAAAACTTGTGACTGTCTGAGATAGCTAGGACACAGCTTTGACCTAATTGGCCAAGGAATTAAAACAATCCTCAGCAAAATCTAATTGACAAATTACTTCAGGTAAACAATCTTCTTAACACATTCCACATGTGCAAAACAACAGGCATAGAGAATAGAGATAAGAATTGTTTTCTTCTCTCTGTGCTTCTTCAGGAAAAATCCTGTGAGAGAGAATTATGTCTCTGCTCAGAGAATGTGAATACCACAGAACAGGAGTTCACATAGCAGCCTGGAGCAGAGCAGATGGGAAACCTGTTGATCCTCTAGTGTTGGTTTTCCTCCTCACGGCAAGCAAAACTGGTGGATTTTGATGTCCCTTCTTTTGCTGGCTCGGTCTTTCCTGGGGTTCAGACTGACCATGGCCGCCCCAAAGGCTCCCCGAGCCAGAGAGAAAAAAAAAACAAAACCAAAAAAAGTTGCCAAAAGGATTTGCCAGTGAAAAGCCTCCATGCCAGGGGAAGGTAAAAAAACCCCAAAACCCCCAGAAGCTTCTTGCCTAAGTTCGTGAAAATTAATCCAGCAGAAGGCAATGAATTAACAATCTGTGTAGCCACCGACCACTGGAGAGAGAGATTGAACAGAGCCCACGCCCGGGGCTCCAAGGCTCCGGCCCCGCCCCCTGGTTCATCTTAAAGATACTGCAGATATTTCTGGGCATAAAGCAGATGATTAGGGAATAAAGTATCATCATAAAATCACCCCAAGACAATTTCTACTAATATCCAAAGAAGGGTCAGCCATCCCTGAAATACTGAGAAATAAATTACACAGCTTTATATAACTCCCTGCAGATTTCACGGGTTTTGTCATGGTTTAAGAGCAGCACCCCCTAATTTGGTGCCGCACGACCACCACACACTCACTTCCCTCTCCCCTCCAGTGGGAGATATAAGAGGCAGAGATTATGAGTTGAGATAAGAACAATTTACTGGAAACAGCAAAGAGATAAGAAAACAAACAGTAACAGCAACAATACTAATAACAAAAGCATACAAAAACCCCACATTCACCAACCGACCTGGCGCCACACAACCCCCCAAGAAAATGAACAAAATGGCGGGGGGGACCCTCTGCAAGCCACCTTTTTCTTCCTGATGGTAAGCAACATCTCCCTCCTCCTCGGAAGTGAGAATTCCTTACTTCTGCCCCCCCGGCAGTGAGATTCACCCAGAGGCTCTAGGATCCATGCCCTCACAACAACTGGAAAAATTCACTGTTCTGGCCAAAAAACCAGGATATTATCCACCCATTGTTCTATACCATCTAGCTCATGTCCAGATCTTATACCTTCCAAATATATACGTATGTATATATAAAAAAATATACACAAGCAAACATATAATTTCCATTGTCAATGGCCAACCCTCCAAGATGTCTGTTGAGTTAATTTAGTCCATGACTGTGGGTTCTATCTGTCCTAGATGCCTTCCAGGGGAGGAGGGCTGGTGTGCTGTCAGCTGGCTGCTGCATCAGGAGCTCATGACTGGTGTATCTGGGGCAGTCCATCCTCATTGTCCATGATAGTTATGGAACAGTGGCAGAATCATTCAGCAACCGATATTATACAATTCAACATTACAGACTGTTCTCACCCAAAATCAAAATCCCTTGAGGTACATATCACATTTCCCCATTCCTCTGCATTACCAACCAAATGCACCCAGGTCCCTGAGCAAAAACAATCCCACAGATGGGTTTGCCTTTCCTTGAGGCAGGACTAATCCAAACTGTCTTCCCCCTAACAGATTCCTCATATGCACCATGGGGACTTTATCCCCTTCTATGGTATGTGGATGGTTTGTTTGGGCAGGGCCAGCTCAACTGGCAGAGCTCTAGTGTTAACTAACCAGGTGGCCTTTGCTAAATGTAGATCCCAATGTTTGAAGGTTCCACACCCCCCACTACTTTAAATGTGTTTTTTAACAGTCCATTGTACCGTTCAATTTTCCCAGAGGCTGGTGTGTTGAGAGCTTTGTAACAAGCTGGCTCCTGGTGCATGATAGGGAGTATGATACATCCACTCAATTCTGTGCTCTCCAGTTCAGGTGTCTATGAGGCTATTTTTGAAATGAGTCCCATTGTCCAACTCAATTCTTTCTGGGGTGCCATGTGGCCACAGGACTTTCTTTTCAAGACCCAGGATGGTATTCCAGACAATGACATGAGGCACAGAGTATGTCTCCAGTCATCCAGTGTTTGTTTCCACCATTGTCAGCACACAGTGCTGGTCTTGGTAGGTTTGTGGCAGTGTGATGTAATCAATCTGCCAGGCCTCCCTATACTTATATTTTAAGCATTGTCCCCCACACCACAGAGGCTTTACCCACTTGGCCTGCTTGACAACAGCACATGTTTCACAGTTATGGATAATCTAGGATATAGTGTCCATGGTTAGGTCCACATCTTGATAACAAGCCCATCTGTATGTTGCATCTCTTTCCTGATGACCTGATGCATCATGAGCCCATTGAGCCAGAAATAATTCACCCTTATGTCACCAGTCCAGATCCACCTGAGACACTTTAATCTTGGTAGCTTGATCTACCTCACCATTTTTCCACATGCACCCAAGAGTCACACTACTGAAGAACATCACATCTACATGATGTACTTTTACAGTCAATTTCTCAACCTGAGCAGCCATGTCTTGCCATGATTCAGCAGCCCAGATGGCTTTCCCTCTGCGCTGCCAATCAGTCTTTTTTCCATTGGTCCAACCACCCCCACAAAGCATTTTCTACCATCCACAAGTCAGTGGGGAGGTGGAACGCTGGCCATTTCTCTCCTTCAGCAATATCCAAAGTCAAATTGATGGCTTTCAGCTCTGCAACATGACTTGATCTACCTTGGCCCTCAATAGCTTCTGCGACTCACCGTGTATGAATCCATAAGTCAGCTTTCCATGTTTGATGTATCCCTACGATACGGCAGAAATCATCAAGAAAGAGATCGTATTGTTTTTCATTTTTTGATAGCTGACTATATGGTGGGGCCTCCTTAACACATTATGTTTTCCTCTTCCTCCACTGAAATTAGTCCGAAATTCTCACCTGCTGGCCAGTTTGTGATGACTTACAAGATCCCTGGGTGACTGGGGTTTTGAGCTAGCTGTGTGATAAACACAACCCACTTACTCCATGTAACATCAGTGACATGATGTGTGGAAGGGACTTTCCCTTTGAACATCCAGCCCAGCATTGGCAGTCGGGGTGTCAGGAGGAGCTGTGCTTCAGTGCCAACCACTTCTGAAGCAATTTGAACCCCTTTATAAGCTGCCAGTATCTCTTTTTCAGTTGGGGTGTAAAAGGCCTTGGATCCTTTGTATCCCTGACTCCAGAACCCCAGGGGGTGTCCTTGGGTCTCCCTAGGTACTTTTCGCTAGAGGCTCCAGAAAGGACCATTCTCCTCAGCTGTGGTGTAAAGCACATTTTTCATATCCTGTCTTGTCCTGACTGGCCCAAGGGCTACTACATGAACATTCTCCTGTTTAATTTGTTCAAAAGCTTGTTCTTGTTCAGGACCCCTGCTGGAGGTGAGGAAAAAAAAAAGGAAAAATCCTTTCAGGGAATTTTCTCCCATTTGTTGCCTAAGAGATGAGAACAATGATATTTAAGAGAGAAAATATGTGGCTGGGAGGGGGGAGGGGTGCAGTTGGCTACAGTCTCTTAGCTGGGAAGTGAGCTTGGTAGCTGGGGGATTTTCTCTTGGGAAGTGCAGAGATACCAAGAGACTTGGCTGGGGGTCAGGGGCTGGGCTCAGCCCTCACTCGCTCTCAGGATCGGAAGGGGGATGGTTTGTGCTTTTGGTGCCAGACTGTTGCTGCCCAGAGGACTCGCTGCCACTGCAGAGTTTCATCCTTCACTGCTTCTCCTTACTGTGGGTGAGCCTTTGCTCGCAAGAGTGGTCATTGAACTAGGCTTTTTCAACACTAAGCCTCACTGGGAGGGACCTTCACCATCTACTTGGGTGCCTCAAGGGAAACCTGGGACCTCGACCCCCTCCCCTTCTCCAGAGGGAGCATCTCCTGGCTGTTTGTGGCAGCTGCTTGCAGGAGCCCAGCTGCCACTGCCCAGCCCCACTATTTTCTGCCACTGTTTCAGGTTTTTGCTACACTTTGTTTGCCACCCCAGGTGTGCTTGCCTCTGCTGCTCCAGCCTACTTCTCCGAGGTTCCTACTACAGTCCATTTTGCCACCCAAAGGGACACTGAGACCAGCTGCTCTCCATGAGTTTGCAAAGGAAGCCCCTTTTCTCTCACTCCCGCTGTCTGAGCCACCATTAACCACATGGAAAGAGGCCACTGAGCTTGTGCCACAGTGCCGTCTGCAGCCACAGGAGAATCAATGCCAAGAGCACCCCTGCCAGCTGTGACCAGAACTACATCAAAGGGGAAAGTGCTTTATGGCCAAGAGAAGGCTGTTATTGGCTTTCTGGGCTTTTTGTTTGTTGTTGCTGCTGTTGTTGTTTGTTTGCCTTGGTATATATATATTCTAGTAAAGAGCTGTTATTCCTTTTCCCATATATTTGCCTGAAAGCCCCATAATTTCAAAGTTATAATAATTTGGAGGGAAGGGGGTCATATTTTCCATTCCAAGGGAGGTTCCCACCTTCCTTAGCAGACACCTGTCTTTTAAACCAAGACAACCCCACCTGAAACTCTTTTTTTTCCCATCACACATGATAGAGAGAGTTTACAATCTGACTGTAATCTGGAATATGCATCCTTTTGCCTTGGTATATATATATTCTAGTAAAGAGCTGTTATTCCTTTTCCCATATATTTGCCTGAAAGCCCCATAATTTCAAAGTTATAATAATTTGGAGGGAAGGGGGTCATATTTTCCATTCCAAGGGAGGTTCCCACCTTCCTTAGCAGACACCTGTCTTTTAAACCAAGACAACCCCACCTGAAACTCTTTTTTTTCCCATCACACATGATAGAGAGAGTTTACAATCTGACTGTAATCTGGAATATGCATCCTCCAAAAACCCACAGTGCCTAGGAAAGCTTGTGTGTCCTTCTTGCTGGTTGGTGGGAACATAGCTGCTATTTTGTTGACCACTTCTATTGCCAGTCAGGTAGTCATCTGAAGCACTGTTCTCCTTCTTTCCTTGACATCACTGCCAGTGAGTTGGTATACAATGATGGCGTACTCCATAGGCACTTCTGCCATATGCACTGTGTACACTAGACTTCATCTGGATCTACAGGAGACTGCTCATTATTTTAATCCCTATAGAGTACCTCCAGCACAGCTAATTCTCTCAGGTACTGGATACCTTGCTCCATGGTATTTCACCTGCTTGAGTGCACTATTAGAAACTTTTTTAGAGAATACCTCTCCCTCACTCTTGACAGGAGTCACCTACAGAAGCTGAGAGTTCCCCGGAGCATGGTGAACAGGAGTGGGGCATGTCTCCGAGGGCGTGGCACAGCAGTTTGCGCAGGCAGGGCAAGCAGGCAGGGTTACAGGTTCCTCCTGCTAGTGAGATTTTTCATTTGTTGTTTCTGTTGGTTGGTTCATTTTTGGGTTTTTTTTTGTTAGTAATGGTTTTCACATGATCAAAAACTGCAATTAGTAAAAGTGTATGTAGCCAAGTACAATCCTCCAAAAAGGATGCGTCTGTCCAGACCCATTCCTGTGCAGTGTTTGAACTTATTAGTGGTTCCAGGGGATGTTGCAGAAGAAGCCTGCCTGTGGTGGTGAAACAGCAGGCCAGAGGCCTTACAAACTGAATCCTGACTCGAGCCAACAGAAGTCATGAGAAATCTGACAGCTCTTCATGAGAACAGTCCTGCAGCAGTGAAAAACAACTTGTTTTCCCTGCAGTGTGAACAGGTGAATGATCTCCTTTCGTTGGTGCCCAAGCTTAGGGAGGAAGTTGAAAGAATATGAAGTATTAGGGAAAGTGAAAGGGAAATAGATTGGTGGAGTTGTGCCCTTCCATCCTTGAGGGAGACCCATCAGGAGTCAAAAGACTCCCCTGCCTCCCACTGTCAAGCAATAGGAGGACACCTGGTGGATGAAGGGGAGTGGAAATGGGTCCCTACTAGGCGAGGTAATAAAAATTCCTCCCGACCCCCATCACCTACCCAGGTGCCACTTCAGGCTAGGTATGAGGCCCTGGATCTAGAGGGTCAGCCAGAGGATGTAGAAGAAAATAATCTGCCTGGAGAGTCTCCCAATTACACTTCATCTGTCAGAGAGATCACCACCTCTACCATTAAAAAGAAAAGAAGGGTAGTTGCAGTGGGTGACTCCCTTCTGAGGGGAACGGAGGGCCCCATATGTTGACTGGACCCAACCCATAGGGAGGTTTGCTGCTTCCCTGGCGCCTGGGTATGGGATATTCCTGAGAGACTCTCTGGGCTGATTCAGCCCTCTGATTAACATCCACTGCTGATACTCCAGGTTGGTAGTGATGAGATTGAAAAGAGGAGTGTCAGGGCAATAAAAAGGGACTTCAGGGCACTGGGTCCAGTGGCTGATAGAGCAGGAGCACAGGTAGTGTTCTGCTCAGTCCCTTTAGTGGCAGAAAAAAATCACTGAAAGGAATAGGAGAACCCATGTTATTAACAAGTGGCTCAAGGGTTGGTGTCGTCAGGAGAATTTTGGGATTTTTGATCATGGGGCAACTTTTTCGGCACCTGGCCTGCTGGAACTGGATGGGCTCCATCTCTCTTTTAAGGGTAGAAGGATTTTAGCTTATGAACTGGCAGAACTTATTGAGACGGCTTTAAACTAGGTTTAAAAGGGGAAGGGGATGCAGCTGGGCTGTCTGGAAGCAGGCCCAAGGGTGGTAAGCCTGAGTTAGGGGTGAAATCAGTAGCCCAGCTGAAGTACATGTATACTAATGCACGCAGCATGGGTAACAAACAAGAAGAGCTGGAGGCCATGGTGCAGCAGCAAAGCTATGATGTAGTCACCATCACAGAAATGTGGTGGGATGACTCACATAGCTGGAGCACTGCACTGGATGGCTACAAGCTCTTCAGAAGAGACAGGATAGGGAGAAGAGGTGAAGGGGTGGCCCTTTATATTAGAAAGGCTTTTGATACCATGGGTATTGAAACTAATGACGATGAAGTTGAATACCTATGGGTAAGAATTAAGGGGAAGGCCAACAAGGCTGACATCCTACTGGGAGTCTGTTATCGTCCACCCAACCAGGAAGAAGAGGTGGACAACTTATTCTATAAGCAGCTGGAGAATGTTTCAGGATCACCAGCCCTTGTTCTTGTGGGCGATTCTAACCTACCAGACATCTGCTGGGAACTTAATACAGCAGAAAAGAGGCAGTCCAGGAAGTTCTTAGGGTGTGTGGAGGACAACACTTTGTCACAGCTGGTGAGTGAGCCCACCAAGGGAGGGACTATGTTAGACCTGTTGTTTGCAAAGAGAGATGGGCTGGTTGGAGGCCGCTTGGGGCATAGTGATCATGAAATTATAGAGTTCTCGATATTTGGTGAAATCAGGAGGAACATTAATAAGACTTTCATACTGGACTTCCAGGAGGGCAGACTTTGGCGTATTTAGGAGACTTATTCAGAGAGTTCCTTGGGAAGTAGCCCTTAAAAACAAAGGAATCCAGGAAAGGTGGGTGTGCTTCAAAACAGAGATCTTGAGGGCACAAGAACAGACTGTCCCTGTGTGCCAAAAGATGAGTCGACGAGGCAAATGTCCAGCCTGGATGGGCAAGGAGGTTTAGAAGGAACTCAGGAATAAAAAGAAGATGTATCATCTTAGGAAGGAGGGTCAGGTTTCTCTCGAAGTATTCAAGGGGGTTGCTCAGGCATGGAGGAAAAAAATTAGGGAGGCCAAAGCTCAGTTTGAACTTAATTTGGCAACTTTTGCAGGAAGAAGTTTTTTTATGGGAAGAGTCATAAAGTACTGTAATGGTCTGCCCGGGGAGGTGGTGGAGCCGCCATCCCTGGATGTGTTTAAAAAAAAATTGGACGTGGCGCTTGGTGCCATGGTCTAGTTGAGGTGTTAGGGCTGGGTTGGACTCGATGATCTTGAAGGTCTCTTTCAACCTAGTGATTCTGTGTCTTCTTCCTAATTTTCTGGTCAATGCACACATCCTGGAACAGGGATCCCAGTTGCTTGGCTACCATCTAGTTTCATATAATGGGCCACCATACCCCAGCATCAGAGCAGCCAGGTCACCATGGGCTCACCCAACTGGCAGCTGAAATCTTTTCACATATCTTGCAGCTCATCCAGGGATAGGAATCAGGTGATTATCTCTGGCCCTGCCTCTTCCTCCTGTTGTGTGGGCCCTGCTTCATCTTTAACCCCCACTAAGTGAAATTATTCGGTCTTGGATTTTTTTTTCTGTATAGGTATGACTGATACCAGCATGGGTTGTTCCTCTTGTTCAACTGCAGTTTGAGTGGCCACAGTGTCAGTTGCTCTGCTTTCCTCCTCCTCCCCCTGAGGGTGCTGTCTAGTGACGAGCAGTGTCCAATAAATAGTAGCCAGGGCCCAGCACACTGCAACAAGTTGCTCCCCTGTGGAGCGGTCACAGCATTGTCCTTGCAAATATTCTGTCACTTTAACAGGGTCCTATATTTGTTCAAGGGTGAACTTCCAAACGATTGGTGCAGAGAATGTCCCCCAAAACTGGCTCATTTTCTCCCACATTCCATGCCACTCATGATTATCCATCTACCCTTATGGCAGATCTCTGAATAACCTCCCTAGATAGCTCTTTCTTGATTCTGAACATGGTGTAGACCGCACTGAGGAGACCTGGCAGACTTAGCAACAAGAAGAGGCTTTCCTTAATATCCAAAGGAAATTGAAAATTCTCAAAAGCTGATGTAACAGGCCTGAAGGAGGAAGAGGGGGTAAAAAGCTGGGGAAAATCATCCTTCCCTGTTTCCCCCACAGGCTAGGTATGATTATTAATGAATTTCCAGAGGTAGCACCCAAGGCCATGGCAGGAGAGCAGCACTAAAGACACATCCCTAATGGCCCTCATTGCCCTTGATGTTATAATGTCATAAACTGATATCACACAATACAGCAACAAAGCAATCCTGATCCCTATCCCTGCTCTGAGAAGGAGCACTGTGATCGGCACATAGTGCATATACAGAAATACATACAGGGTTAAGTACCATAACCATGTGAACAGACCAAGCAACATTGTGCCCAGTGGCTCCATACAACAAATTCTTAGATCAAAATTGCTTCCCAACAACTCTGGGCAAGTCTGTTATCTCAACCCTTCATGCCTCACACTGGGTGTCAGTTAAAGACTGTTGTGGTTTAGGAGCAGCACTCCTTAATTTAGTGTGTCCCATTTCCCCCCCCCCCCCACCCCCCCCCTTCAGGGGGGGG
>NW_024524645.1:54223-85244 GCF_017590135.1 Pyrgilauda ruficollis
GGTTTTGGAGCCGCCCCCCTTAATTTTGGGTGTCCCCTTTCCCCCCCCCCCCCACTCCTCCCCTTCAGTGGGAGATAAGAATGGCAGAGATTACAGGTTGAGATAAAACTATTTACTGGAAAAAGCAATGAGATAAGAAAATTAACAGTAACAGCAACAATACTACTAACAAAAGCGTACAAAAAAAGGGTGATTTGCATGCAAAAAACCCCCAAAATCCCCACATTCATCAACCAACCCAGCACTGCATAACTCCAAAGACAATGAACAAAATGGTGGGGGGACACTCCATGTGCCATCTTTTTCTTCTCGACCATAAACCATGCTGCCCCTCCTTCTCAGAAGTGAGAATCCCTTACTTCCACCCCCTGGCAGTGATGTGAGTAGTATAGAATAACAACCTAGGCATGCCCAGATGGCTCCAGGCTCTTCTCTCTCATGGCTACTGCGATAAAAATAACTGTCCTGGCCAAAAACCACAAGAGGTTTGCATTAAAATTTAACTAGGTATTTCCTGCCACAGAATACACATGCTTGTAATATAGTAATACTGAAGTCAACCAGTTTATCCCAGACAGTTGAAAACATTTCATTAAGATACTCTTCTCACATGAATGCACAGTCTAAAATACTTGGTAGAGAGATACAGTAATACTTTGTACACCAAGCCAGTGAATGAAAATTGGTTGAAGTTGTTCCTATTTCTTCAGTCAGATAGGTCAGTGTTTTGGCTTAAGACATGATATTAATCTAGAGAGCTACAGTGTTGACAACAAAAGCAGTGTATTGTTCATAAGGTTTCAAAGCAAAAAACAGACTGCATTTAAAGTTAACCTCTACGTTTCACCCAACAATTTAAAAAACTCCTACCTTTATGATTTGAATATAAAGGATTATTTTATAAAACAATTAACTGAAATACTTACATTCCATCTATTAACAGTGCTAACATACCAAAAATCTATAGCTGTGAACTATGCCACACCCTCCCCTGCAAGGCTACCTCTCTACACATGCCATTTGGTATTTGCTGATTCACGGGTACAACTGAGTCATTTTTGCAATCCTTTGGAAGCTACATGTCTTTGCATGTTTCCATTCCTTCAAGATGCAGATCGGGAGACAACAAAGTTGGATGTGCCTGTCTTTGAATGCCTCATTACTGAATATTTCAATGAAGAGAGCATTTGAAGGCAGAATTTTTCACCAATCAGACATTACTTAAGTACATTAGCTCTGCTATGCACTTTCTCAATTTAATTCATTTAATGCCCACTTCCTCACACAATCTGCACTGTACCCAAGTTATTCATTTTCATTACTCCTGCTCTTAGAAGAAACAAGCCTCTTTCCACTTCAACACATGAAAATCAAACCAACTACACATCCCTTGATTCCACATCAAATCCATTATCAACACCTTTCCTATATCTTCTACAGGAGAAGATTGTTGTACCTAAGACTCTGCAGTATTCTTTTTCCACAGTTCTTCTCATCAAGTCCTCTATGCTGAATTCCTTCTCTTACCAAAAAGCCTCTAAGGTGGCTTGTACTTTCTCCGATTGGCTACCAAAAACAGAAGACAAGCCTGACAACCAGATCTACCCCAAAAAAACAACACAAGTACACATCAAACTCTTCCCTGAGAGCCATACAGATGGAATCTTGTGCTCTCCTGCTGCCAAGGTACATCCTGCAGAGCCCAGCATACTCCCACTCTCAAAAGGCTGACATGAGTCAATCTGGGAAAACAGGTCTCCATAGCCAGAGCACACAAGCCTGCTACACAGGAAATTACCATAGAAGTCATCTGTGTCAATTCTTTTAAGTTGTTCTGAGACCAAGACATAACAAGCAACAAGGGAGAGGAATGTACTTAAATTAAAGGTGGATGAAATGCTTATGGAATCAAAGGATAACCAACAAATACTTAAAAAGAAGTGTTTAAAGAAACAAATGGGAGAGTTCGATTTCAGGATATGAAATCATTGGTGCCAGTCCTGCACCAATACTACCATCTCACCTCTCCCATGGCTACGTTTCCCACGGTCTGAAGGCCTGTCTCCTTGACTGTTGTCCACTCCATTCTCTTCAGCTCTGACTGTGGAGAGAGGACAGCTTAAGAGACTCATGCATGAGACAGTATAGCAATCTGCTTAACCTAAACCTCAAAAAAAAGTGCAAGATTTTCAAGCGGGCTGGTTAACAGATATCAGTCAGCCCTGTTCTTCTGCAGCCTAGCTACAAGCAAGTTATGTTTACTTTGCGCTAGACCATTAGGAAGCAAAATATCTAAGAGGAAAATGCCCTTCAGCAGACACATTTCTGTTGGGTTGGGGTTTTGGGGGAGAGGAGAAAGGCAGTGTTTTGCAGCCTACACTATTAATTATGGCCTCACCTCTTTAACAAGGTCGGAAAAAAAGCTGCCTCATACTATGCTTCCTCAATAACAGGCTGTGTGGCAACAGTGAAAGAATAAGGAACAACCAAGAACACCAACTCTTTTGTCTGCCCATACCATATACCTGTACAACCAGGGAAACTTAAAACAACTCTCCTTTGTATTTAAATGAAAAGGATAACAACCAGGTGAAGGTGAGGCATTAGAAAAGCACACTGCACTTTAACTATTTCACAGAAAACTCCTGAGGAAGTACTCCAAAAGATGGCTGGCTCTTTGAAGGAAGGAGAGGAGAAAAAAAAAAGAAAAAAGACTGACCACTTAAAACACTCTTGAGATTTTGTACTGCACAACTTTTCCTAACAGCAGCAACAAAACAAATAATGCTTGCAGTGGGAGGAGATATCAAGACTTGGTAACAACTTGAAACAAATCTTTAATTCCAGTTTCCAAAAAGAGGCAAGCAGCATCTGGCTCTGTCAAAAATGTTGCCCTTCACTTTCATTTTGATGGATATGAATTCAATTTTTCTAAGCATAGCTGCAAGTTTTATTACTAATTTTTCCTAACTTTGACATTATTTTACAAAGATTCACAATGTCCTCACTGGCACAATATTTGAAGATATTACAATAAATAAAAGAATTTACTAATATTGTAATTTTTTTTCCTGCTTTTAAGTAAAAAGCTAAAGATATTTTTTCATTGGTGTTTCTCTGCTCATCTATCAGTGTGTATGGCCCTTACAGGCAATTTATATAGCTTTGATACTGCTGATAAATAGAAAAAAGCAATGCGCACCCAATGGCAATCTAATGTGATGCTACCTAACTTGGAAACATCAGTTTGCTTTTGTACAATGTATTTTTGCACCTGTATAAGCTGTAGAAAAATTTCAAACATTTCAACCCACAAAGAACTTTCTGTGTTGTAGAAACTCACATTTGGTTGGCTTATGAGTAACATATGCTAGAGAGTAATAATGATCCCAGTCTTGTCATTCCCCTTTATAAAAAGAGGAGAACATCTTCAGGTTCTCCCACTCATAAAAGGAGATGTAATCAAAACTGGATAATTTTTTCATTAAAAGAAAAAAAGCGTATCAGCTGTGCAGCAACATACTTGCTTCTCAAGCAGTTTTACAGAGTCAATTATAAAACTTAAAAAAGAACAGCAATTTGTACAAGATCAATTATTCAAAAAAGCACATAAATTTAAATTTAGTGTCTCTGAATAAACACAGACCATCTCAAAACCAAGTAGACAGATCGAGCATACCTGTTGTATAGACGATCCCTTCAGTGCTGAGCAATAGCTCGGACAGACTTTACTCCATTAAGCATTTGCTCTTAACCAGTTTCAGCTGCAAAAAAAGCATCTGAATCTTTAAAAATGAACCCAAATACATACACTCTCGGCCACGGCTGCCTCCTCTTCCCCGTCTGTTGGAACTTCCCCATCCACGGCTCATTTCTCTGTCCCCTCGTTTCTCTCTGTTCTCTTTGTTTTCCAAACCTTCTTTTCCAAGGTTTTTCTTCTTTCCCCCTACAGTCTCCCAAGAAGTCTATTTGGATAGAATAGAATTAGATACAAAAGTCAAAAAGGAAGAGACAGCTCTCAATGTATGCTTCTACCTCACATCCCTCTAGTTCATGGGAAAAAAACAGCCACACATACATATTACACTGATACAAATGGAAACATAAGTTGGTTTTTTTTGAAAGAAATGAAAAAGAAACACGTTTTAAAAGTTGGATTTTCTTATGAAATGTGAGAATCCCAAATATTTCTGGCTATAATGGACTTTTACTAGTTCAAGGAAGCCTAGATATGACCACAACATAGAAAATCTGCAAAGCAAGCAACAGTTTCCCTCTCAACTACCTCTATAAATCTAGCAAGGGAGCATGTACAGAGCTATTCTTCTCTCCAAAGGAAATGAAAAAATGTTTATAAGTATCATTGAACAACAGACAGTAAGTACGTGGCCAGGGGGAACTGCTATCCAGATGTACTAGAATTCAAGCACCAAGAGACAGAATGGCAAAACAATAACTTGGGAAAACTGGAGCTTTGGCTTTAATATTAAATTCCACCTTTAAAATAAATTCAGGGATCATATCAGCTCTATAGAAATTGAAAATAAAACAACTAAAACACTCATCAAGAATAGCACAGCAACTCATATTATGCAATTGCACAGTTAGTCTATTGAACTGTTAGCTGCAAAAGAAAAAAGAAAGGTATTATGAGCAAACCATTAAGATGGCAGATAGGTTTATATATATGCCCCCATCTCTAGGAGCTTTTTTTCTAGGTAAGGTATTTGAGAGGTAAAATTGCACATGCAAATGAGATGGCATCAACCGTGAAGCACTACAAAAAGCCATGACCTCTGACAGGCACCTGCATTCAACAAAAAAGGTTGGCTATCAATAGTTTCAAGTTCTGTCCTATCTCTTCTCAATTCAGACAACAGCAACTCAGCAGCCCTCATAAGGCAGGCAATGATCAGATAGTCCAAGATGCCTAGAATTGAGGAAACTAATTCTATTGAGAAAGCAGGTAACAAAGCAGTTTACAAGTATAAACTCAATGTTTCAGTATCTCCTTTGAGACAATAAGTACTACAAGAATAGTTATTCTCTTTTTTTTTTTTTTTTTACATGATATAGGTGAGAAAGAAGGCTGAAATCACTTTTCAATTTCATGCCCAGTATAGAAGACTATATCACCATAAACCAACTTAGGTGAAGCACAGACAGCACAGATTACAAGTACAAAACTAGGTGTTTGAGCAACACCACATTATTTGTGAGGCAGAAAACTGTTTCCCCCAGTAACTATCACATGGCTTCATCTGCCATAGCCTGTGTAACTGTATTATGTACTAAAATACTCCTAAAACTTTAGTTATTTCACAGGAGAAAAAACCCAACCTGCACTGACAACTCAAGAACCAAATCTATAAATTTCAGAACGCACGACTATTTTACTGATGGGCATGGTGCCAAAAATCTTGAACCATTGCAATAAATACCAAAACTGGGTGAGTCTGCAAAGTTGAAGAGGAAGCAGCCTCTCCTTAATAAGGTTTTTCATGACTTAGGAAGGATCAGTAAAAGGATTACTCCAAAAGCATCGGATCCGTGCTTTCCCACAGTATAATTTTGAGGAAAGCCTCAAAAAGTTGGGCATGTCCTTTCAGATACAGTATGATGCTACCTCTGGGCATGGGAATCCATCACAGACTATTGAATCTGTCTCCTTTTGCAATCAATTAGCTCGCTTACAATTTCAGCTGAGGATGCCTGAGGCAACCCAAATGACAGCTGTGGGCCTGACCTTCAAAAATATGTAACAGAAACTGCCTTGCTGGCCTGGTCTTAGATGGAAAGAAGAATAATCTGAAACGTCCCCTTTGTTCTATCTTAAAAGGCTTAGGAAGTAACACACGGTCAGACATAAAATGGATCTTATGACTGTACGAAGTTAAATGAATAGAAGTCTTGGGCAAAGAAACGTGCCCTTCTCAACTCTCATCCACAAGCCTCTGTCTCTCCAAAGACAGACTGACACAACTGTTGCAAGTGAAGTCTTCATAAAGACTAACAGTCACGGAGCATAAAGCCTTAAACATTACAGCATTTTAAAAAAAGACAAAACTGGCAGAGTACCAAAGAAATTATAAATGGACATTCTAGTTATCACTCCTTCTTCTTTTAATTCCTCAATTTGGATAGACATGTCTTCTTCCAAATGAGGTAAAAAAACCCTCCAGTGCATCAAAGCAGTGAAACTAAAAAAAAAGAAATTTGGGAATCTGCATTCAGAACTAGTACCACCTCTGTTTCCAACCTTACATCAAATCCACAGTTAAAGTGTTCTGGAGTATAAAGGCCTTCAAGTTGGAAGCCCACAAATTTGCATTAAGTTTATTTACACTCTGATGAGAACCCCTTCTAATTAATACTCCTTCCTTCTTGAGTCCTTCAAATTGTCTGTATTTGTTTGAGTTGCATTTTGTCTACAAAGTGCAGTGGGTTCAGAGGGACTTGTCAAAAGAACAATATATGGATATGCTGCTTCTAATTGATGAATGAGTTCAGAAAGTTTCTTCCATGCCATGATCACTTATAAAAAATTTGCTAAAGTAAGGAAGCATTTAAAATTCTCTATCAGTCAGAAAACTATTTTCAACTAGAAAATGGCAAATATGAGAAGTGCAAAAGAACACAAAACCAGCATATTACCAACACAGATTTAATCATGAGATGCTCTCTTCTATTCCCAACTTGACAGTTTGTTCAGTATTATATATTTCTGTGTTTTAGATTACCTCAACTCTGATAAATGAAAAGGGGATAGGAAAGAAAGTCCTCTCAGTCAGAACAGTACGTGTTCTAGATTTAGGGTGTGTGGGGGTGGGTTTCCTCATTAACAATAAGACAGACCACACTTCCTGACAAATCACAGGAAATACAGAATGTTCAGCATTAAGAAAGGAAGTCCAGGTTTCTTTCCCAATTTAGATGAGATAGAAACTAGCTTACTGTCTTAGACAAACTGTAAGAAGTCCCTCCAGCAAAAGCTTGAGCTGCAGCAAGACATTTTCCTGGTATCTCTTGGGATAGAAAATTGCTGTGTAACATTCTAAACAATATTATTTGTTGTTATATACACATTGTTTAGTCTCCTCTTTCTGGTTTTCAATTAAGTTATGCAAATGAACAACAGTGAAAGGATACTTGTATTCTCTTTTGCCGTTCATAGTGCTGCCAATGCAACTTTCAGATGTGGAAACCTCCTCCAAATTTAATACTGACAATGCAAACCTACATAAGCTGCCCAACTTAAAATGTCTACCTGCACTTTAGGTTTATAAAGATTATCCTTTGAGGCAAACAGACTCGGGTCTCATGGTTGGGAGGTGCTACTGATGCTTTAAGTTTTAGCTTTCACATTTTTCAGATTCTGTACTGCCTTAGTGTGTGACTCTGAACTTCATATAAAGTGTTAGTAAGTTCTCCTCACAGTTTAGTTAAGACAAAACAATCCTTTCCCAGTCTGAGAACCAAGGACAGCGTTGCAGCTTCGGGCCCAAAAAAGTATAAACAACAGCAAATTGAGGCAAGCAATCTGGGAGGATGGGACTTCATAACCTGAAGCTGTAATTGGACAATTAATCCCAATGTGTAAATGGACCAAAACTTATAAAAGTGTGAAAACTTGTGACCAGTCGTCCATCTTGCGTCCATCTTGGGTAGAGCCACAGCCGGGCTCTTGTACTGCCCAAGGTGTATCCTTTGAAAGCCTTTTAATAAATACTTACTTTATTCCTTTAACACTGTCTAGCCTCTGTTCCAGGTAGCCTCTCTAGGCATCACTACAAACATTGGAGCAAAAAAACAGGCCTGTGTCTGACAGAGCAATGATTTCTGCTGCAGAGTTAAAATTATTGTATGTAAATGAAAACCAAAGGATTCTGCAAGAAACCAGCTAAACACCTACAACATTTTCAAGGTTCAGCCTAGTCTAAGTTATGCATGCAGCAGAAAAGCTGTCCTGGTCTCCATTTCCTCCAAAAGAATTTGGAGGCATGGAAATTGAAAGCTTCCAAAATGTGACTTTCCCAATCACTTCTAAGAAGTGGAAACAAAAAGAACAGCTTAATAGGAAAGTAAAACCTTACCGTGTCTGAACTTCCTTCCAGCAATATGTTAATTGCTCTGTTCATGTCCCCATTACAATCATGTAGTGCCACTATGCACTCATCCTGGTTTTTCCCCGTCACTTCCATAAGCTGGCAGTAAGAGTCAGACATGTTAAAATATTCAAATTATCTTTGTAAAAAAATAAGAGTTAGTATCACCACAGATTCAAAAAAAACATGCATAAGCTACTGTGTCACAGCAAACTAAAATCCTAAATAAATGTAAACACTAATTAAATTATAATCAAGAAAGCACTCTCACTTTTTTTTTTTCCCTTTAACTTTATGCTTGGAGATTTCCTATGCAGAATTTATTTCTTGTCCTTCCCACCAGCACAGCTACAGGCATTATTGATGAGGGTACTATGGCTTCAGGAAGTACAAAACTTCACTTCTGGCACATCACCAAAACAAGTTTATAACAACAAAAAGCACTTAATGCTTCAGAGAAGGTTTTACAAAGGAAAAGTCATTAAAGCTGCATACACAGCTCTGGGAGGTCAAATTTATTTATTTTTTTTTAATAATAATACCTCAATTTACCTTTAAGCTATGATTCTATGATTTTCACTTTTCCTGAAAAACAACCAATATATTGGCAAACTCAGTTTACACAGGTGACATTTTTCCCATGTGTGTGTACACATGAACAACCTGAATGCACTCTTTACTCTGACAGTTATTCAATTGTGACCATACTAAAGAGATATAGTCTGGAAGAGATCAGCACAGATGAGTTTTGGCTTAAAGGCCAAAGGAAAATACACCAGTATAACCATACAGTCATAGCTATATTACCACACAATTTCTTGAAAACAGACTTTACAGGGCAATAAGAGCACCTTCTTCTAGTTAAACTTCTATCCTAGTGAAAAAGGTTTCATCTAATCAGAAACATGCTCTACCTCCAAAACATAAGTCAGCATTGTTACAGGGCATAAAAACTCTATCATAAGAAACATACTTGTTTCACTTTATCTTCAAAATCTGTGTCATTCTTATCGTAGATCATCTGAGCAAGGCGAATCTGTTCTGCTGTTGCCTGAAAAACAAACATAAAATAAAGTACACAACATTTAACTATATTTTTTAAAGTATCTCCTAGTTATCACAATCACAGAATACACAGAGTTGGAAGGCACCCACAAGGATTATCAAAGTGCAATTCCTGGTCCTGCACAGGACACCCCAACAATTCCACCCTGTGCCTGAGAGCATTGTCCAAACCCTCCTGGAGCTCTGGCAGCCTTGGGCCGTGACCATTCCCTGGGAAATCAGTTCAGTGCTCAACCACCCTCTGGGGGAAGAATCTTTTCCTCATATCCAGCCTAGCCCTCCCCTGACACAACATCAGGCCTGTCACTGGTCACTAGAATGTCACTTTATTTTTTTTCTCTCAAGATTCTCAAAAAGAATATACACAACAAGCACAGCGGTGCTACAGGGAAGGGATTAACATCTCTATGCCCATTTTATAGTTAAAAAGTTAGCTAGAACAGAAGCAATTTCAACATATTCTAATGTGTTTGAACCACAGTTAAAGCTCACCACACAGACAAGACAACCATATAATAGAATTTACCACAGAAGCTTACACTTTGATATTTCTTTTATTTAGTATCTACCACTCCAGAGATAGTTTTATCATAACAAACTGACAATGGTATTTCTAAATTTACCACATCTGATGATCCCTGTTCACATCACCTTCCACACCTCTCCCAATAACCACCTGACTGTAGTTTTATGAGCACGAGACTGAGTCATGCCTCAAGATTCTGCTCATGAACAGCTGAACTTCCTTTTTTTATAACTGAATACAAGTCTCTGAAAACTGCTAAAAAATCTTGCTCTTGACAAAATATTTGGTGCTTTTGTAACATTTCTGGACAACAAATCCATGCTGGCAACTTCTCCAAAAGCTGAAAGACTAAAATGGATGGATGCAGTAAAGAGCTATAAACCCAAATAGGCTATGGCTACCCTAAAAACTACTCAAAAACATTAATGGCACATCATACAGGCTGCTCTTCATAGTATGGCATCTGCAGCCTACTTAACTGCATTCCCATGAAAATACCAAATATAACTGTATGCTACATGAACTTGGACCTCATTTGATTTCTGCCCAAACAGAAGAGGCTACTATCTCATGCTAGAGAAGGCTGATACTGAAGAGAGCCAGGACCCAAAATGCAAGTTGATGTACTGCAGATTTCATTACTGAGAAGGGGACCACATCATCCCCTGAAATTCTTGACAGAAAGGATTCATCCTAGGCAGTCTCACTTCACAGGATACCCACATGAAATTCTGTACCTCGCGAGTTCAGACTTAATCAGTCTCAAACTGCTTCACTTTTGGAGTTTACCACAAATGCAAGCTTTAGAGAAGATCACCAAGTGTAAATCCTGAGTCTAAAAAATTATTCCACCATAAAACACCAGCTGCTTATTGGCTAAGAAGTTACTGCAGCTGTCCCAGTTCCTTGAGGGAAGTAATATTTGCTTTGCTCAATGTTCCAAGACAATCAGCATTTGTAACTGTCCTAGGTGACCTAGATGACCGAAAAAACCTCATGTATTTCATATCTTCTCCATGCCAACCTGCTCAAGATTATTAGTCTCTTTAAGACCTGACAACCCAGGAAGTGGAATTTGTGTGTTTTACCCCAGTTCAGGGAAAGGAGGGGGGCTGGGTCCTTTTAAAAACAGAGAATGCACACCAATGAGCACTCTTGTTCGCTCTGGGCTCCCAAAGGGGTTGCCTTGGGCAGGTCTCCCAGTCACAACCCACAAAGCTGCATTTCGCAATCTGTAGCTACTTCAGAGCAGATTTTGAAACACCTTTGCTACCATTGCCTGCTGTTTCATGATGAGGGGTCGAGATCCTTTCGTCATGAGTTTTTCAGCTGCTACTCCAGTTCCAGCCACCTGCCATTTGCCAAGGAGGAGTCAGACCCATTCTCCACAAGTTTTCCAGCTGTTGCTCCAGTTCCAGCCATGCCAAGGAGAGAAGTTTCTTCCAGCATTTTAGCAGCATTGAAGCCTTTTGGACAAAAATGGGTTTTTTCCCAGGTTTTGCTTTGTCCCTGTCCCCTGTCAGTTGTTGTTTGAGGGAGAAGGGAGTTGTGGAACAGCAGGCTCAGTTGCTGTGTTGATTTTCCTTTGTTTTCTCTCTCTGCCAGTGGTCCAGAGAAGGGGGCTTCTCTGCCATCTTGTCTTTGTTCTCTAGGCCACATGGGCTGCTATGGCTGCCATCATCTTGGGAGGAGAGGGCTTCTCCACCATCTTTTCTTTGTTCCCAGGGGATGAGGTGACTCAGCACCTTTGTATCTAGTGGTTATTGCTGTTTTTTTCTTTTTAGTAAACTGTTATTTTTTCACTTAGATCTTCTCACATTCATTTCTCCTTATTGGTAAAAGGGGAGTGATTAAAACTATGAGAAGGTAACTCATTGTGGAGTCTCCACCCCATATAATTGCCTTAAACTAAGACAGTAACAGAGTTAAATACTCTGCACTACTTCACATTTTCAAAGTGTCACGCTGACAGCTTCATATGCCAATCAGTAATGTGAAATACAAAGCTGTGTTTCGTGTCAGGTACATACAGGCAACGTGTATTTGTGATTGTGATATGTGTGGAAACTGACCATGGGACAGTTATAAAGACAATTCTAATAAATAACTGAGGAAGTAAAGCATGGAAGAAGGCCTTTGAACCTATCCTTTGTCCACAATTAACCTTTATAAGTCTTAAGGTGATTTAGGAGCATTTGAATTAAAACTGTAAGGATGTTGCTGTTTGACAGGAACTTTCTGCTTGTAGCTAAGCCTTAAAGAGTTTTGCAATAATAACCTTTTGAAGTATAATTTTAGAATATTGCTTGTAGTAAGGATCTTTGAAACTATAGCTTTAGAATATATAAAAAGGAAACATGCTTATCTCGATGCCTTAACAAAACAGTGAAAAGCAGCTTGAGAAAGGAAGATGAACATCAACTCAAGGACTAATAGTTTCAACCAAGGGAAGCTGGACATCACTGTTATGAGATTTATAGTCCTTGCAATTAAAAGGTGGACCCACATCTGGAATCTGGACCTCACCAGCTGGAAGACTTCTTTCTTCTTTCGGAAGTCGAACCCCACCATCTGGGGATACTCCTTTCTGGGATACATCCTGAGAAAAACTAAATCACAATAGTGTATAGAATTGTGACATAAAAATTGGGGATAGAAATTGCTGAGAAAGCTTATGATTACCCCTATAAATATCTGTAAGCCCCAACTATTGGTGTGCAGTTGGAGGGAAAATTTCCCCCACTGTACCCAGTGCTGTATTGCTGATACTTTACCATATTAATTAATAAATTGATTGCTGCCTGACTATTGGCCTAGTCAAGCTTCTCATTTATAGCAGTAACACAAGAGGAGAGCCTGCTCTGGAATTCCTTGTGCCAGCCCTGGTGCCGCCCTCCACAAAAGCTTCCCACATCAGTGCGGTGCTCTGTGTAAAGGAGCTTACTCTTGGTATCTATTGAGAGCTCAGCAGAGAGCAAAAATAAAAGGTCTGCTGGTTTCAGACATTAAGTCCTGATGATCCATCTTCTTGCTCTGACTTCAGCCTCCTCATGCCCACAGCAACTTTTTAGCTAGTGAAAAGATTTCCTTTAAAGATATCCAGAATACAAACATTCAATGTAATTTCTATAGAGACATGATAGGATATTTGACCAGAAATGGGAAACCATTGAGATTTATTTCTTCTGTAAACCAGCCTTTTTCAAGTCCATGTTAGAAGACAAAAATATACAAACTTTATAATACTATCAAATGAGTAACAATATCTTTAGTTTTCCTGTGTAAGGAGAAAGCTTAGAAACACAAGCAGGTGCAATATCACTAACATTTATGCCAGTGGATTGCACACAGATAGAATTGAAGATTCAGAAGAAAAAAAAAAAAAAAACAAAACCCCACAAGATGTGTTTACTACACAAACACCAAATTAGTGTCACAAAAAGTCTTGCTTTTTTTTCCCCAGTGAGTGTTTCTTCTTCATTTTTAAGACACCATTGTTATAAGTGTCATTGTAGTATCCTATAAAACAGTATAATTAAGTTTTAATTGCAACTAAGAAAATGGTAGCATCTTAAGACGGCTAGAACTTTACTCAACCTTACAAGATACATTATCTTTGCAGCATAACAGAGTGAAGAAAATTTTTAACAACTTTGAACTACCAGAAAACAGAAGTATGCAAAACAAAGTGACAGTAATAGGCCCAGATCTTAAAATAAAATAGTATATTTATTATCCAGAAACAATGAAAAAGAACTGTGATGTAATTTCTTAAATAACTTAAATGATGTTCAATGTGACTACGACAATGAAATCTTCATTTGAGAAAGTAACATAATTCTACATTCCAAAAATGAATCAGTGGTAATTGAATAGTATCATCCCACATGTTTCTGTTGATCTATAAAGCATAAGGAGGGAGGTTCATCTGATCTAAACAATAAAAATATACAGTGCGCTAAAACATATCTGCTGTATATTAAATAATCATCTTTTCCACTGAAATGACCAAACCAATATCTATTATGCAAGAGGTAGAATAAGTGGGAAAAAAATGCAGAAAAAGGTCTAAGACTTAATGCTTAAAATCAATGAATCACATTATTAAGTTGTTTGTCCTGGGGCCAGTTCTCATAAGCCCTAGAAAAACACTTAATACACCCAAGGATAGCTCAGCTACACTTTGGGGGCATAAAATAAGCAGGATGGCTTCTGCTGTGGTGTTAGAAACAAAAAAGGTTTAATAAAGGTAAAATAACAAATAGAAAAACTCGAGCTAGGTACAGAGGTCTGCCCCGGTAGAGACACTTCACACAAAAGCCCCTCTTCTCTTTTGTTCTGTTCTTTTCTACTTGATTGATCAGGTGGGACTTTTTGGCTTCTATCCAATTAGATGTTCTCTAGTGTTTGGTGAAGTCCCTGAGGCCCTATAAGGTGGCTTTCCACCTAACAGTTGAGAGAAGCTTCTGGGCTTCTTTCCTTTTTTGGGGGACAAAGGTTAGTTTTGCCACTCTGTCATTAGGGGGCGCATTCCTACATCACATCAGTTGCAAATATAGTCTAGTGATAATCAGTGCAACCTCCCACTGAGAGCATGTCCCATCAGAGCAGCTGCTTGAGGCCAGATAGAGATCCCACAACCTCTCTAATCCATGACAGTGTTTGTGGTAAACAATTTTTTCCCATTTAACAGCTGGAATTTCCAGTGTTCCAACTTGTGCCATTGTCTCTGAGGCTGGCTTCACCTTTTTTATACTCTTTCATGAGGTATCTGAATAGAAAACCTGGCCTTGACTTCTAGGGATGACCAAATCCAGTTCCCTCAGTCACCACTCATTCATCCTGTGCTCCAGCCCCTCAACCATCTTCACAGCTCCTTACTGGGCTTGCTCCCATTTGCCAATGTCTGCCTTGCATTAGGGAACCCAAAACTGGGCAGAGTACTCCACTGTCTGGCAAACATCAAAAAAGGGGAACCCATCACTTCTGTCAACCTGCTCATTATACTCCTGCACACTTACTTGTTATAAAGCAAAACCAAATTCAACTTCATTTGTTCAAAGTCACTTTCTAAACCCACACATTAGCATGAATCAGCACTATGCAAAGCACTGTAACACAAGGAGATCAGGGCTTGAGGTCACATAATTAATATTGTACAGAGCAGAAGAGCCTCTCCATGTTAAAGATCAGTCCAGAAAATAAGACAATTTCCCAGGGGAGCACCTCTAGACTGAGAACTGAGGCAATTCTTGAATTGAATAAAATTTTGAAAAGTACCTGACAAAAGAATAATGAGTTGCCAGGAACAGAGACATTTTGCACTTTAACCCAGGCAAGCACACAACTTGAATATTCTGCTGCTGAGAACCAAGACAATGGGGTAAGAGATTAATTTCCATCTTGCAGATACTCAAAATAACTTTAGTCTGCTAGTGGACAACCATCTTCATTTCACTTTGTGAAGGCAATGCACAAGAAGTTTAGGATTTTGTGACTTCTAAATATGCTGAACCATGCTGTAGAACACAATGTGGATCTAACAAAGCTTTTCCCACCCACCCACCTAAATCCCTCTATTGACCAGAAATTTTCTAGCATCATGAGGCTGGCATATGAAAGAGCTGAGCTCTGAAGACAGTAAGGTAACAGGACAGAAATCCTGACAGGGATAGGCATAGAATTCCTCACTCATGGGAAATGTTGCTGAAGAACACAAAGCTCCTTCAGAGACAAGAATACAGGGACAGCTTAATGTTGTGCTGGATAACTAAGCAATTAAAGCAAGATATCAAACAAAAAGACTTTTCCAAATAAGACCATAGTCCCCCCCATCTTTTCCCAGTTTTTACTGACTTAGGGAAGAAACAAATCATTGCATGCTCACTTTCAACTCAAAGATTATATAGTAGCACGTACCTGTACTACTTGTTTCTGTAGTTGTGTTGGCTGAGAGGTTGAAATTTGCATTTTGTCCCTAGTACCCCGGGTACGTTCACTGACCACCGAAGTCATCATATACAGTATATACAAAACAACGTATGTACAAAACAGAAAATCTGAAAGGAAAAAAAGAGTTAAGGCAGGGTACTGATTCCATACCCTGATAATATACAAATGTAGTAGATTGAACTCTTCCTGCCTTTACCACAAACTCTATACAGAGACTCCTGAGAAAGCAGCTTCAATACACTATTTTTGGATTTATTGCAATCTTTACAGTAAAGGGGTAAATGAAGTGGATAAAAAGCATTTTTGTTAGCTGACTTCGATCTGTCTAGATCTCTACTTCCAGACAACATCTGGATCTCAGCTTTTCCCAGTTATTTAACATATAGACTTTTCTATCTGCTACTCTGCTGAAATTCCAGCTCCAGCTGGATCACTCCTTAGATTTCTTTAATATCTGCTGTCTTGTTTTGATGCCTAGAATTTAACTACTCATACCCACTTAGAATGCTAACAGAAGTCACATTCACAACACAGGCCATTCTTTTCTTCCCTATCATTAAACTGCTTTCCTGCACACATACATGAAGTCATAGACAATGCCCACTCTACTTCCCACTCTCTCATTCTCTCTTATAGAAAAATTATGATACTTACCTTTAAATACAGCCTTTGTAGCCAATATTTTTATGTTCTCCCTCACACTTAAAGAAATTATTTACAAAACTACCTATTACCCTGCTTTAAACATACATTGGTTGTATGGCAACAAAAGAAAACAAAACTCAAACCACACATACCCACCAGTGCTATCCCATTTGTGGTAGTCAGCTTTCATTCTAATTCATTCTCTGTCATTACAATTACTTTGAAACAAGAAATTTATTATTCCCCCTGTGTTTTTACAGCATCTGACACAAGGTTAATTGACAAGTATGGCTTATAGTTACTATGATAACAGGAAACAGATCTCATGACTGATCAGGTCAGATTTGACTGCCTGGTTTCTGCCCCATGACACTGGGAAGTAAAACCTGCAAATTTAGGGAACTAAGGACAACCTACAAGTGGTGTACCTGGGCAGGAGAAGATGTGCAAACAAGCAGCAAAGTGCTTTTACTGCAACCCAGAAATATGAATGTGCCTCAATGTGGTATGTACATTCTCTGATCAGAGAGAGACATAATTCTCTCTCCCAGGATTTTTCCCGGGGAAGGTAGTGAGAAACTCAGAGAGGAGAAAACAATTCTTATCTCTACTTGCTGCTTCTGTTGATTGGCACATATGCAATGTGTTATGGAGATTTTTTACCGAGAGTGATTTGTTAATTGGATTCTGCTGATAGTTGTTTAGATTGATTAATCAATTGGGTCAAAGCTGTGTTGTGACTGTCTCAGACAGTCACAAGTTTTTCTTTAGTATCTTTTTAGCATAATTTTAATATAGTATTAGTGTAATATAATATAGCTTAATAAAGCAATTGTTCAGCCTTCTGAATCATGGAGTCAGAGCACATTATTCCCTATGATGGGGATGCCCTAAATCGATACCTCAGCACACAACTTGCCAGGGCAGCAGCTTTGGTGCAAGCTGCTCACTGGCATTCCCAAGGAATGGGTACTCAACAAATAATGTATCAATCAACTCATCACAATTTGAGTATACCACAATAAGCAATGAAAAAAATAAAACCAAGCACCCTTAATAGAGAACATGACAGAGAGGACTAGCCTCTCTGAAAGACAAGCTAATAACTTTGATAGTATAAGGGGTAAAATGTTTCTAAAAGCATGGAACATTCAGGGGAGTTAGGAAGGAAGGATAGGCCTGGTAGGCCCTGGGAAAATGTTAAGGTAGACCCTGGGAAAATGTTAGGCTGCACCTGTATAATCATTTAATGACTATGATAAATGACATGATTGTTAGATGCGATGATTGTTTGGTAATTGTATATAATTATTGTTTAATCGTAACAAGAATCATGAGAAATTATGTTGAGGGGGTTTGATGGAAATTACAAAAATCCATGCTTGGATGAAACCAATGTGTACGATAGAACAATATAAGTTTAATAATTAATATGTAGTTATATAACAATAAGGGTATAAAAACATGTTCATCCCGAACCCATGTGGGAGTCAGATTTGGGTCTGTACCCCTGACACCCAGAGCTCTTCAATAAAAGCACCTGCATATAATCATTCCGTGATTATGTGTTTCTGAATACTAACAACTTCACCTATGATAGTCTGGAGTTAGCCCACTGTGATTTAAGATATGTTAACTCCACGGGGTCTCAATTTGTTGTTCAATCCAGGTTTGTTTTTCAGGATGAAAGGGTACTTTAAGGAAAAATACATGCACGCAAATATTTGAAACACTCCTGGGGGGATGAAGCAGCACAGGAAGATCAGCTTGCTGTGAAAACAGCCCAAACAACCTGAATATAACAAGATCTTTAGAGAATGTCCTCATCTTGCTGACTGCAACTCATGAGCAGCACAATTTGGCAACAGGTCTGAAGCAGAAAACCAGTGATGGTAAGAACCTCTTCCTGGCAGCAGTATGAACTTGCACTTGCTTCAGACAACTGTGGAAACACACCCCCAGTTTGACGGTCTTCATCAAGCCAACATGGGCATGTTATAATCCATTTCAGATGTAATACAATCATCTTAAAGCACAATTGGCAATAGACACAACAACCAGCCCAGCCCCAGCACAAGAAGCAGCTGAAGGGCCCTGCTCCACCACCAACAGTGCACTAACCAGGGCAACATTACACCTCCCTGGCATGGACATACCTTTACCACATTGGGCTGAGGTTTCACACCTCACCACACCTACTTTAAAGTACCAAAGCAACAGGAAAAAGGAGGGCAGTTAGCAACTGCCTTCGAATTACCATAGTAACTAAAATTTTGAGCATTAAGTGGGATATTACTAATAAGATAGGGATGTAGCAGGATGCTCTGTCTGGAGTGGGGGTAAAACAACTTGAACAATACCCTATTTGCAAAGCTATCACTGGTGAATGGAGAAGCGGGGGTCATGCAGCTTTTGGTGTTGAAGAAATGCTAAAATCAGCCTGACTCATCAGCCCCAAAGTTAAACATCCTGATAGTGAGGTAAAAATATGGCAGACCTGGTAAAGTACCTGAGATAAAGGAACCAACAAGTGATAGTACTGATAACTTATCTAAAGTTGCTGAGCTGACACAGCTGGCCCAGAAACACAACTGAAAGTCGAACACTAGTATAAAAGCCCAGTCCCCCTTTTTAGTGGTGGGGTCTTCTAACATATCCTTTCTTGGAGTACGTGTGGAGATTCCTTCCTTGAGCGGGGATGCCCCCCAAGGTTATTCCTTGAGACTGAGCAACAGATTTGCCCACAGTCATTGGTATGGGTAATATCAATTTCTACTTAATAATTGTTTTTTCTAGCTTTAATATAATTGCTTTAAAGATAGTGCACTATACTAGAGTGTGGTGGTACATCCCCTCTCCACCCTCGGGCCACACTATGATCTGAGAAATGCTCATTAGGCCTTGGCCTTGACAGCAGCACCTGGGCTGAGTTCCTCTTGAGCTTATCAAAAACACTTGTCTGCTCCCAGAAACTGGGGCTGTTTAAAGAGCTCCTGCTCTTTAACAAACAGCTTTGGAAACTTATTTTTCCTGCCTGAATAACCATCCAAGTGGACTAACATTTGTTATTGAACTTTCTTTGAAAGTTACTGCCCCAAATTGTGGCCAAGATGGAAAATTACTATCACTAAAGCCCACTCTCTTGAAGCCCTATAAACAGCAGTCCAAAGTGAGACCCTTTGAGCTCTCCTGGACCACAGCAGGCTGTGACCAGCAACCTCCCTCTGAGTGGGGCCTCTCAGAGCTGGCAAACTCTCAAACTTGCTATACTTGGAGGATCACTGAATGCCAGTGACAGATCCCAGGCTGATACCCCCACTCCTCAAGGCTCAACCCTTCACTCACTGAGAAGATGCAAAGGCATCCAATGTGAGTACATCACTGATTTCAAAGGGAATTTTTCACAGGTATATACCTTGTACATATTCTTTAGGTCTGTACGTGTGAGTGTGAATATGCTATAGTAAATGGAATAGGAACATTGCTCTCATACATTCTCAAGTACTTTTGTTAGAAATACGGGTAGTAATTCATGGGAATATGCTATTTTTTACCCATAAAATCTATGTGCACGAAGACTCCACACGAAAAAAGGAACCATAAGTATCGCGGGGTTGGGTATTAGAGTGGTCGTGTGTGTGTTTATGAGACGTGAAATTATCACGAAATGAGTGCGGACCCTGCGACCGCAGCTCCATCCTCCCGCGAGGGAAACGGTCGGGCAAAGGGAAAGTGAATGAAAAGTTGTCCCAAAACACACACACCAACACAAGAAAGCTCCGGGAAAGCAGGGAAGCGAGTATGGGTTTTCTCGGGAACACACACTAAAAGAGCCCCAGAAGGGAGATAAGGGAAACGAAGGGGGGGGGGTCTCTGGAACCACTGATGGGATCAGGAGGAACGAAGAACCTTGCTGGATCCAAGGAGAAGGTAAGAGAGCTCAAGAAATCTGTTAACAGAAAGTCCGTGGCTCGGTTCTCCATGTGATCGATAAGTTAACAAGAAATTTGTTGTTTTTGGTTGTTGTCTCGTTTCATTGTGTTCACCGATTAAATAAGGCAACTCTGATTGAAGGGGGGAGGAAAGAGGTCCCAAACATGGGTTTGAAAAAGAGTAAAATTCAGGAAAAATCAGGGGGCAACGGAAAGCCAAACCTCCCCGACATCCCGAGGTATAGCCCTTTGGGATGGATATTAGAACATTGGGAGGAATGCCCCATGAGAAGGCAAAAATCTAAAGAAAGAGCAGTGTTCTTCTGTATGGAAAAATGGGCTCATGTAGAGATTAAGAAACACATGGTTTGGTCCATATTCGGGTCATTCAATAGAGAAATCTGCCGGGCTCTGGGGGAGTTTGTACTCGAGGGGGGGGCAACATGAGAGGAAGCAGAGTATGTGGGGATATGGGAATGTGCTAGCGTCTCACTGTATCCTGTTAAGACATATAAGCAACCAAAGGGGTTGGAGAAGGTATGGGAGCCCCTGGAAAACTTAACCCCCCCCCCCCATATCCAAATCATCGGGCATCCCGATCCCTCCCCGAGCCCGGGATTCCTGGCCATCCCCCGGTGATGCCTCAGGCACCTCCACCAGAGGAGCCAGGGGAGACCGAGCCCGCAGTTCCTTCCCCGTCGGGGCTCGCCCCGTCCCCCGGCCACCCCTCCACACCACCCCAGGGATACACCACACACGCGCCATTGCAAGCGGGGATGGGGTCTCCGCCCGCAAGCCGCACAAGACAGAAAACACGGAAAACACATTTGGAGGATGGCTGGGAGGAGGAGGGACAGCAAGGGCTCTTTCCACTTAGGGAGGTCCCAACCGCTCCGGGAGTCATCGGTTATGTGAATGTACCAATAAATTCCGGGGATGTGCGGGCTTTTAAGAAGGAGATGGGAAAAATTATGGATGATCCCCTGGGGGTGGCGGAGCGATTAGATGAGTTTCTGGGAAACAGCATCTATTCATATGACGATATGTGTGCTATCCTGAAATCGCTGTTTAACGCTGAAGAGCGGGATATGATATGGACAGCGGCGATTAAGGACTGGGAACACAGAAACCCACAAGGGGGAATGGGGAGGCTAAGTGGCCCAGCCAAAGGCCACCAGGGAATGCCCAACTAGAGGAGGATAGGCAGAAGATGATGGAATTAAGGAACATGGTCATCCAGGGTATACGGGGGGCTGTGCCAAAGGGGCAGAACTTGGGAAAAGCTCTGGGGGAGCGTCAGGGGAAGGATGAGACCCCTACAGAGTGGCTGGAGAGGCTACAGAAAAGCCTCCAAATGTATTCAGGCACTGACCCTGACTCCCCGGTAGGAGCCATATTGTTAAAAACCCAATTTGTAGCGAAGTCGTGGGAGGATATACGGAAGAAATTGGAGAAATTAGAGGATTGGCAGGAAAGATCCCTACAAGAGCTATTACGGGAAGCTCAAAAGGTGTACATGCGGAGGGAGGATGAAAAACAAAAAGTACAGGCAAAGGTCCTGGTGGCTGCAGTCAGGGAAGCCCAAAAGCAGGAAAAGGAGCCTGCCAAGGGGGGGGCAGAGAAGACCCGGAAATCGGTAAAAGAGTCGGCGCGTCCGACAAAAACCCCAGCAGCTAAGTCACGGGGGGCTCCGGAGTGTTTTTACTGCAAACAGAAGGGGCACTTTTGGAGGGAATGTAAGAAAAGGATGAAGGATGAAAAAATGTTTCAGGAGGATTAGAGGTGTCAGGGGCTCTTCAATTTGGGGTCCGTAACACCAAGAGAGCCCTTGATAAAGCTTAAAATCGGACCCCATAAACAGGAAGTAACCTTTTTGGTGGACTCGGGTGCTGAAAGGACTACGGTACAGCACCTTCCACTGGGATGCTCACGGAGCAAAGACTCCATGATGGTAATTGGGGCAAAAGGGGAGCCGTTTAAGGTTCTGGTGATAAAAGATGTCGAAATTGAATCGGAGAATAAAATATGTTTGGGGAACTTGTTGTTGGTAGAAGCAGCTGATTATAACTTATTGGGGAGGGACCTGATGGTACTTTTGGGAATAAGCCTTATCGCACAGGAATCGCAGCTCGTGGTAAGTTTGTATAAGCTCACAGTGGAGGACGAGGGAAAGATTAACCCTCGGGTATGGCATACGGGGGAGGAAGCGGGGAAATTGGAGATAGAACCTATACATATAGAAATAGAGAAACCCGAGGACCCCATCCGGGTGAAACAATACCCAATCCCTCTCGAGGGTCGGTGGGGATTAAAGCCCATCATAGAAGATCTCATTAAAAAGGGTATGCTAGAACCATGTATGTCGAGGCACAACACCCCCATCCTGGCGGTCCGAAAACCGGATGGGAATTATCGCCTCGTACAAGATCTTAGGGCGGTAAACCAAAGGACCAAGACCCTATTTCCCACGGTCCCCAACCCATATATACCCTGCTGAATAACATTTCACCAGAGGATGTTTGGTATAGTGTAATTGACTTAAAAGATGCCCATACGGGGGAGGAAGCGGGGAAATTGGAGATAGAACCTATACATATAGAAATAGAGAAACCCGAGGACCCCATCCGGGTGAAACAATACCCAATCCCTCTCGAGGGTCGGTGGGGATTAAAGCCCATCATAGAAGATCTCATTAAAAAGGGTATGCTAGAACCATGTATGTCGAGGCACAACACCCCCATCCTGGCGGTCCGAAAACCGGATGGGAATTATCGCCTCGTACAAGATCTTAGGGCGGTAAACCAAAGGACCAAGACCCTATTTCCCACGGTCCCCAACCCATATATACCCTGCTGAATAACATTTCACCAGAGGATGTTTGGTATAGTGTAATTGACTTAAAAGATGCCTTCTGGACCTGCCCTCTGGCTGAGGAAAGCCGCAACTACTTTGCCTTCCAGTGGGAGGATCCGGGGACGAGCTGTAAACAGCAACTCCGCTGGACCTCCCTGCCCCAGGGGGTTCGTAGACTCACCCAATCTATTCGGCCAGGCCCTTGAACAGCTCCTGAGTGACTTCATCCCAATAAGCGGGACTAAGCTGTTGCAATATGTAGACAATCTTCTAATAGCCGGACCCAAGGAGGAGGGAGTAAGGGCGACTACCATCGCCCTGCTAAATTTCCTAGGGAACAAAGGTCTAAAAGTGTCCAGGGCCAAGCTCCAATTCACGGAACCTGAGGTAAAATATCTGGGTCATTGGCTGGTAAAAGGGAAAAAGAAACTTGACCCTGAGAGAATTGCGGGAATTATTTCTCTGCCATCACCTCAGACCAAACGGGAGGTGAGGCAAATACTGGGGCTGTTGGGCTTTTGCAGGCAATGGATAGAGGGGTACAGTGAAAAGGTTAAATTTCTATATGAGAAGTTAACCACGGAAAAGCCCAAGTGGGGGGAGCAGGACGAACAAAGCCTCAGAGAATTAAAGGAGGCTCTTGTGATGGCTCCAGTTTTAAGTCTGCCAGATGTAAGAAAGCCTTTTCAATTATTTGTAGATGTAAGCAATCACACTGCATATGGGGTATTGACTCAAAATTGGGCGGGATCGAAGAAACCAGTGGGTTATGTATCGAAATTACTGGATCCAGTCAGCAGAGGATGGCCCACTTGCCTCCAGGCTATCGTGGCCACGGCCATGCTGGTGGAGGAAGCCAAAAAGGTAACGTTCGGGACCCCTTTAGAGGTTTTTTCCCCGCATAGCGTAAGAAACATTTTGCAGCAGAAAGCGGAGAAATGGCTCACCGATGCCCGGCTCCTAAAATATGAGGCTATTCTGATCAATTCTCACGATTTGGAACTTAAGACTACTACAGCCCAAAACCCAGCTCAGTTCCTATATGGAGAAGCCTCGGGCAACCCCGTCCATGATTGTGTTGAAATAGTTCAATTACAGACTAAAATCCGGCCCGATTTAGAAGAAGAAGAGCTGGAAACAGGGGAAAAATGGTTTGTGGATGGGTTGGCAAGGGTCATAGAGGGAAAAAGAAAGACCGGTTATGCAATAGTAGATGGGGGGACCGGAAAAACAGTAGAATCGGGACCCTTAAACGCGGGATGGTCAGCCCAGGCTTGTGAATTATATGCTGTACTAAGAGCTCTCCTGAAACTAAAAGGTAAAAGGGGCACAATCTATACTGATTCTAAATACACCTACGGGGTGGTACATACCTTCAGGAAAATTTGGGAAGAGAGAGGGTTAATCAGCACCAAGGGGCTGATACATGAGGAACTAATAAAACAAATACTAGCAGCTATCCGGGGACGGGAGGCAATTGCGATAGTACATGTAAAGGGGCATCAAACAGGGATGCAATTCAAGACACGGGGTAATAATCTAGCAGACCAAGAGGCTAAACACGCAGCATTACTACAGGTAAGTACCCCAGAAATTTGTACAAGGGAGACTCAGGAACTTCCTCCCCGCCCCTCGGAGAAAGAAATTGAGGAATTCAAAAGGTTGGGCGGGGTGCTCAAGGAAGGTAAGTGGAGACTGCCTGATGGCCGAGAATTAGTTTCCAAGGAATACACTCGAAAAATTCTGGGGAGATTACATGCACAAACTCATTGGGGAACCCGGGCTGTGGCTGATCAATTCCTAAAATTCTTTGGGTGTAAAGGTATTTATGAATTGGCAAAACAAGAAGTACAAGGATGCTTGATATGCCAGCAAATAAATAAAGCCCAGACAAAACAAACGGCTATGGGAAGCCGCCCGGTGGCATATCGACCCTTCGAAAGGGTCCAGGTCGATTTCACCGACTTACCAAAAGTCGGAAGATCTCGATGTCTCTTAGTGACAGTGGATAAATTGACCCACTGGGTGGAGGCATTTCCAAGCTCCTGGGCAACAGCCCAAGTGGTATCTAGGATACTATTAGAAGAGATAATACCAAGATATGGGTTGGTGAAATTCATCGACTCAGATCAGGGGACTCATTTTACCTCAAGGGTGATAAAACAAATAGCTGAGGCACTAGGAATTCGCTGGGACTATCATACCCCGTGGCACCCACAGAGTTCCGGGCAAGTGGAGAGAAGTGGCTGATCAATTCCTAAAATTCTTTGGGTGTAAAGGTATTTATGAATTGGCAAAACAAGAAGTACAAGGATGCTTGATATGCCAGCAAATAAATAAAGCCCAGACAAAACAAACGGCTATGGGAAGCCGCCCGGTGGCATATCGACCCTTCGAAAGGGTCCAGGTCGATTTCACCGACTTACCAAAAGTCGGAAGATCTCGATGTCTCTTAGTGACAGTGGATAAATTGACCCACTGGGTGGAGGCATTTCCAAGCTCCTGGGCAACAGCCCAAGTGGTATCTAGGATACTATTAGAAGAGATAATACCAAGATATGGGTTGGTGAAATTCATCGACTCAGATCAGGGGACTCATTTTACCTCAAGGGTGATAAAACAAATAGCTGAGGCACTAGGAATTCGCTGGGACTATCATACCCCGTGGCACCCACAGAGTTCCGGGCAAGTGGAGAGAATGAATCAGACACTTAAAGGACAATTAACGAAATTAATGTTGGAAACCAAAATGTCCTGGGTCAAATGCCTCCCCTTGGCCCTGCTCAATGTCAGAACGTTGCCGAACGCAGACTCGGGGATATCTCCTTTTGAGATGCTCTACGGGATGCCTTACGAACATGGGATGCCAAGTGGGCACCCCAAAATTGAGGATGGGCAAATAAGGCCCTTTCTGATAGCAATAAACAAAAACTTGCAGGAACTAAGGAAACAGGGGATCCTAATGCAAGGGACCCCTGTAGGTTTTTCCATCCATTCTGTCTGTCCTGGGGATCACGTCCTAATCAGGACCTGGAAGGATACACCATTATCCTCTCATTGGGAAGGACCCTTTCTTGTTCTTTTAACTACAGATACGGCAGTAAGGACCGCGGAAAAGGGATGGACACACGCCTCGTGGGTTAAACGGGTAAAACCGCGGGAGGACACACCGGAGTGGGAGGGCGTCTCTCCTCCTGGAGACTTGAAACTGACCTTACGAAGACCTCGCTAATGACTGAGATTGACAGGATTGAGTGCCAAAAGCCTACCTGCCCTTGTCGCCCATTTGTAACGTTTCGGTGCTTCTATTGTAAAATTTTGTGGGTAGCTCACTGTGATGGTGGAGTAAGACCTAAAGGGTTGTGTGAGGATTGTTATAATTCTGAAATACGTGCAACTAACCTATTCTTGGCGCTCCTCACAGAACTGCGGGTAATCAAAACTGATTCTATATTGTGCTCCCTGGGTTCTCCTCTGTATGAAACTCTGAGCAGACATAAAAGAGGGATAAAAGGGAAATTCCCCATTTTCAAAGGTGGCCAAAAATGGGGGGAAGAAGAATGGCCCGCTGAAAGAATAATTGAATACTACGGGCCAGCAACATGGGCCCAAGACAGTAGCTGGGGTTACCGTACCCCAGTTTACCTTTTGAACTGCTTGATCAGACTCCAGGCAGTGGTGGAGATAGTATCAAATCACACCTCAGATGCCCTGGAATTACTATCTCGGCAGCATTCTCAGATGAGAGCCTTTGTGCATCAAAACAGGATAGCGCTGGACTATCTCTTAGCCGAGGAAGGGGGTGTATGTGGAAAATTTAATGAATCTGAATGTTGTATTGAAATTGATGATTATGGGGAAACCATCCGGGATTTAGCTACCGAAATAAAGAGGGTAGCTCACGTTCCCATACAAAAGTGGAACTCGATCTTGAACACCTCCTGGTGGGATAATCTATTTGACGGGGCCTGATGAAAGAAACTAATATTCTTCATTTTATGTTTGATAGCAGGAATCATCTTTCTACCCTGCCTGATTCCCTGCTTCATCCGACTAATTCACTCAGTAGTACAGGAGATGCAGGTTGCTGCAATGCCCATGGATCCCGAGTTGGCCGTGAAAGGCCACTCGGTCCCAAAGATCATGAAGTTGGAGGAGGATCCCTCCTGCAAAAGGGCAGCAGAAACATTAACCCAATTCGAGGAACAGATCGGTTCCAATATCCAGGAGTACCAGGGAATCCCATTAGATGATTGGGAGCCAAAAGAGTAGCTAAAAATAAAGCACGTAGTTTTATTCTTAGAGATCCCACGAATTAATAAATTTATAAACAAGGGGAGGGAATTGTTAGAAATATGGGTAGTAATTCATGGGAATATACGGTGTATTAAATAGATATGAACAAAATAAACCGGGGAGGAAAAGAGGGGAGGGGGAGAATGCCTCTCATTCCCTTCAGGTTAGAAAAACCAGCCTGGTGACAAACTACGAAACCGCGGCAGATGGACATTTGCATCAGAAGGGAATTGCAGCTGCACCAGGGGCAGGTGGCCAACAACGCCTACGCCCAAAATCGCCAAGTGATGGCACCAGATAAGATGCCTATCTTGGGACCATTGGCACCTTGAATCTGAATGCCCGAGTCCAGGGAAACCAGGATGATGCCTATCTTGGGACCATTGACGGGAACCCAGGAAAAAGATCATTCTACTCCCGGACCGAGGTTTTTGTGCAGCCCGAGACAGAGAAAGAAACCAGCTTGAATATGGAGAACTCTGAAAGGAACAAAGGACTACTAGCCGCGGGCAAATTAAACTGTATAAGAACTGCGTCTTCGAAGCAGTTCGTGTGGACGGGGAGGTCAAAGTACCACCGGGTCTTTCCTCTCGTTCACCCGCATCACTTCCCGGGAGTGATACGCTGTCCGTTTTTGGTGGTGGCTGTCGGACTGTTTTTACGGTCGCGAAATAAATTTTATTTTTCATATTTTCAGTAAAATTGGCTGACTCGCAATTTTCATTTATAACACTTTAGATTTGTAGGTAAATTGGCTGGTGGCTTACTATTCTGCTATAGTAAATTCTACATTAATCTTTAGTTAAATTGTTTAACTTAAGCTATCAATTAAGTGCAGTTAAAACCTTTGGGCCTATACTGTTGGTCAAGTCTGGGGCACAGTGTAGCAAGGGGGTCTACTCTCAACTTAGTGACTTAACAGGAGAGTCCTATTCCTTTTTATCCTTACCCCTTGGGTAGCACAGGTTCCAAGTCAGAGGGAGTGGTCAGGGTGAGGATTTTGCATGTGAATCACTCTCTCTTTTGTACACTTTCGTTATTAATATTGCTGCTGTTAGTCTTCATTTTTTTCCTCTCATTTCTGTTTCCAGTAAATTGCTCTTATCTCAACCCTTGATCTTTACCTTTCCTGCCTCCAATTCTCCTCTACAGTAACCCACAGGGGGGAGAGGGGAAAGGGAGGGGGGAGCAACCAGCAGCATAGTTTTAGTGGGAGCACTAAATTGGAGAATACCATTCCTAAACCACAATACTCTAATCACAAAGTTACTCAGGATTTCTCACAATGACAGGGCTGGGAAAAGGCTGCAGGACACTGCTTCATGATAGCATGACTACTGTACATGTACAATGAGTGTAGATTTTACTGCTATGCAGCAGCATGATATAAGCATAAGAAAAAAAGTGGAGTAAAACATACATGTCTGTAGCTGTTGTCTAAAGCATTTCACCACCTTTATTACTGCTTGAAAGGGAAAAAGTTTCCAAGAGTCAGATGCTCCTCAGGAGTGGTGCTGATTACTCAGTGTCTGTAATGTCCCAAGCCAGTAACACCCAAACCTGAGCTTATGGATCCTGGGAGGATTTCTGTTTCATCTTAGTTTTCTGTAGTAAATAGGAAGAATATTGATGGCCAGGAGCAGACCTGCATCACTGGCAGAACATCACAGGAGTGAGAAAATGTATTATCAGTACACTTTCATGTTTTACCAATAAAAGAAGATTGCTGAGAGTGGTCAGAGTACCAACACAAACATATGAACTAACATATACACTTCCATGTATGTTAGCAAAGCATACTGAATAAACAAGTGAACACTCTTGAAACCCACTGAGTTGTTAGTTAAAATTATTATTCTGTCAATTCAATCTATAATGACCTAAGAATGTTATGAATAAAAAGTTATCTATTTTTGTTTAAGGTTGCAGAGTTAAAACCGGTTGGACCAGTTGCTGTTAAGTTAGCTTCATTGTTACGAGTTCTTCTTCAATTACCTGTTAATGGTTGCTGATTAGCCATTGTCCCCCTGGTGCTTACCAGGGAGCGACACTGGGACCCTGCAGCAGCAGGGCATGGGAGTGGCATCGGAGCTAGTATGCAGATGAGAAATGCATTGCACCAAATCTTACAGTTTTCCAGGAAAACCCCTAAAAACAATGAGCCAACATAGAATTAGGGGACCTAGGTGATGTCTAAGGATGGGCGCGTAGTCCAGTGCCTGCTTGGATCCTTTTTGCTTCTCACCCTAACCTGACAAGATGTTAACTAGGGAGAGGACCCGAAGTGTTGGACCAAAAAGCAGGAATCTGCTAATCTCTCGTGAGGACACAGTCCCCAGCTCTGCCTGCACACCAGCGGACAAAGCTGCATCATCATCCTCCTCCTCCATGCCACCCCTGGGAGCAGCGGCGGCGTGGGCGCGACCCGTCGATTTCTCCCCACCTGAGCTGATTCTCTTTAATAAAGGCATTAAAAAAGGAGAAAGATCTCCTGACCACTTATTACAAGAACACCCCCAATCTACAGAAATCAATACTTTTTCACTACCAGCAAAAAAATGTTCATTTCAAGGATTACTATTCCTAAACAAATGTTATACAGAGGAAGACAGAAATATACAAATAGGTCTTGCAAATAAAGACAGCATTGTTTTGTAAGAGAAAGAAATGTTCACCATCAAAAGACTGGAGTTAGGCAAAGGCTGATTCCTGATGTGCAAGGGGGACTGAACAGGACAGGTTTTCCACTAGTAGAGCAAGTTTCAATCACAAAAGTCAAGCAATATGATTAGTATTATTTAAAACATAAAATTGTCTAATCTCACAATATCTATCTTTGCTATTATCCCAGTGTCTCTGCCTAACAGATGCTTTACATTTTAGTATATACTACTGATGATTATCCTTGTTTTAATCAAAATCTGCCAGCTACACCCAATAAACATCCAACAGACTTGCCCTCAACTTCTTCATAAACATTCAAATTTCAGATGCAACAAGTACCCTTATTCATACAGAAATTTCTGAATGAGGAATCTAAACTTCCCCAAAATCAACTTTCACTGGTATTAAAAAAAAAAAAAAATAACTAAGGACAATTGCACCAAAATTGGAGAAGCCTAAATAACTTCAACCTAGGGCTTTATCTTTCACACAACCAAGGCAATCTTCAGACTACTAAAAACCTCGCTAGCAAAACCCACCTAGCTCTGCTGATGTCATAAAACAACACTCCTCATTTGCCCTGATTCTGGAAAATCAAACAAGAGTGAATGTCCTAGAAGATTCAGAGGACTCAGCCTTATGTTTCAAACATCAATATCTACAAAGTCACTATTGTCATCTTTTGATGCCTTTCTGCAAGAACACCACCATTTTAGATAGCAACCAGCTGAACTTCCACATGCCAAAAGAATAAAATCCTGATCCCTGTCCTAATTATAAGCCTCATGTTTGCAAGGACCTGCAAGATGCACTAGTTACCAGCACTTACCATTGACTGTAACATAACTTTAAGTAACACAGTTAGAAAATAACATGCAATTAGTCTATATGTCTAATCACCACTCTCAGGACCATCAGAACTAGAGGATCTTACTAGCTTACTAGACCATAACACAGACCAGACCATAGCTATTGCCATGAAA
>NW_024524645.1:85314-92391 GCF_017590135.1 Pyrgilauda ruficollis
GGGGGGGAAGCTGAACTGGTCCACATAGAAATATAATATATAGAAAATAGGAATTCTCTTTGAGAGGCAGCCATCATGGGGAGCATGTGAGGAAGGGGCAACAGCAAGTTCATTTTTAAAGTATGTTATTTTTGCTGAGTAATAATTGAAGAAAACGTCTTGGCTGTCTGATATTCCAAGACCTGAAGGAAAAATTAAATACATGTTCCTGTCATCTTTGATTGAAGGACCTAATTTCTTGTTCTCTGTCATAGAAAAGGCTTTTCTTATGCAAACCCTCTCTGAAAGGAGGTTGTAGCCAGGTGAGGGTCAGTCTCTTCTCCCAGGTGACCAGCAACACAACAAGAAAGTCTTAAGGTACACCAGGGGAAGTTTAGGCTGGACAGTAGGAAGTAGTTCTTCACAGAAAGAGTGATTGGGCATTGGAATGGGCTGCCCAGGGAGGTAGTGGAGTTACCATCACTGGAGGTGTTTAAGAGAAGACTGGATGTGGCACTTAGTGCCATAGTCTAGTTGACAAGGTTGTGTTAGGTCATAGGTTGGACTATGATCTCAAAGGTCTTTTTCATCCTAGTTGATTCTGTGAAAAACTACCAAAGTAGAAGAGAGAATGTATTCCCATCACTCAGCACACCATATGCTGTCCTGAACTGACTCAGTATCTCAGGTCAGGAAACAGAGAAGCCACAGTGGCTCAGAGGTGAGCCCTGGTGCGTGCACAGCCATGCACACATTCTACTTCCTCTTGCTACAGGAGGAAAGGAACACCTCCATTTCCAAGTCCTCTGCTTTCTTATTTTCTAGCCTAAGGAGATAAAATACTAGCCAAGTCAACACACAGTATAATTGCTGTTTATTCCATCACTGCTACATTCACTGGTAAAGAACCATCAGTATTGCAAATTTCTTCATACCTGTTTCTTAACAAAGAAAAACAGAAATGGTAAAGCCCTTGGTATTTTCCCTCCTAGGGTTTCTTTAGTAGCATTCAGGGAAAGGGCACTACAGTGTCTACAACTTCCAACAAAGAAGCAGCTAGCAGAACTACAGCCTGGTCATTCCCTGCAACAAATATTCAGACTGAATTATACACTGCATTAACTAGGAGGCTTGTAAAAAACATTAACTAGTTCTTCACAAAAGGAAAGGTTTTTCTAGCTGAGGAAAAAAAAAAAAACAACCAGGTTTTTCAGGGATGAAAATAATTACCCTCTGCAACCAGAAAACATCCTTCCTGAAGTCACACACAAGTGAAGGATGGCTGAGCAGAGTTTGGGAGAAAATATCGTGACAAGAGTTTTAGTTCATGTTTGGGACCTGGTTATATATTGATTCAAAGTTCAATCCATAGCGCAGGTAGAACCCAAAGAGTTTATTCTGTTAAAATCAAGTTTCAGCTCATATCTAATACAGCACAACTGCAAGCTGTCACCACAGAAACAGTACCAAGAACTGAAAGCTGTAAGAGATCATTTTTATTTATCTGCCAACTCTGGACTGCTCCTTCTGTTGTCATAACCATTGTTAGCATTTTGTCTAGCTTTAAACAAGGTGGGTTTTATTAATTTCTTTTGATACTAAACCTCATCTTGACCTGCTTCAGTCGGAAAACTTGATTTTACTCCCAGCTTTTCCTACTTTATTTTGAGCATTATTTTTCTCATGATCACAACTTCTCAACTTGGTGTCACATGTAAATTCACTTATTATGTTGCCCTAGAATTTTCCATGAGGCCAGGGCTATCCAATTTACACCAAAATGATACCAAACTATCTAAAAGAGATGAAGGATTAACAATCTTTACAACTTCAAACATACTACACGCTAGAAAGGAGCAGATAAATCAAGTGCCCTCCATGCAATCTTATAAAAAAAAATTAATCCAAGCTGTTCTTGTGTGTTTAGCATAAAAACAATTAAGAAACTAACTAGGAAGCGAGAGATAAATTTTATTTTGCTTTTTTAAAGATACCAAAGAGACAAGTTACATATGATGTCAAATTGCCAAAATTCTTACTGCGCATAATTCAGTATTTATTCTTTCCAACAGAAGTGAGGGTGAACCACCCTTAAACTTCTCCTAGACCCACAGTCACTGCTCCAGCTCCCCATCTTTACTTTTTTCTGCATGTCTGGGCTTATATGTTGTTTGGCTGCCATGTGTTTTCTGTCTCTGAAAGGAGGTTCTCACTCTCCTCTACCATTTCTTTCCAAACCAGACTAGCTTATAATAAAACTTAATGTGCAAAGAATCTTTTTTAAATTTGAAAAATCCGAATTAGCAAATAATTTTTCTTAAAAACTTCCTTCCTATTGATAGAGCATTAAGAAACTTTTTTCACAGGAATTTATTCATTCTTTTTAAAGCTTACATCTCCTTTTAAGTATATTTTTGTATTCTACAGGATCATTCATTACCATGCTGTACTAAACTAACAGCCCTTGACCCCACAGATGTATGCTGACTTTATATGCTGTGCAGCACAACATTAAAATGCCTAAGTAGAAAGCATGTTTTCTAAAACAAGCCAAGAAGATGAGTCACTTGTTTCACCATCAATCTATAAGACCAAGCACTCTGCTGCAAGATCGAGTTATTCATTTTGAAAGAAAAAGGACTTCTCACATCTCAGCTTATTTATATTAATTGCAGCACCTCACCCTTAGAATTCTGAGACTGTTGCAGCGTGCTTTTATACTTTGTAATACTTTTGAGACTGCATCTAGACTATATGCTTTGCTAACTATGGTGTTCAATTCTAGCAAAAGTATTAAAATATTACAAGTATCAGCTTTAGCGATCATATTGCACCTCAGCCTAAATTATCCTACATGCTGTATGTACATTAAACCATCATTTACAGTCCACACAATTCCAAGATAGAACATACACATGACTTAGGCAATTTTATCACTATCATACAATTAAATGTTTGACCTGTTTCTTTCCTTACAGAACCACTAAATTATATCCTTCATTTCAGCTAGAGCAAAGTCAGCCAATTACTCATTATTTGCAATAACAGAAGTTATTTGGATTTGAAATATGCATCTTATTGCATTTTCACAGCATTTTAAACACACATCCCAAACCCACCCACCTCTCCACCTATCAAGAGTCAAGAATTACTGTTACCACCACCCCCTACACTAAATTCAATCATTAATCCACCTCCTTCTCAAAGGCATGTAAGAGCATATGACCTTGAGTTTGTCTGAAAGACTACAGACTTGACTATGTCAAGTAGCTTAACCTAGAGAAAAAGAAAGCTTTGAGGAGGGTGTCTCAAAGCATATAAATACCTGAAGGGAAGGTACAAAAACAGAGCCAGGCTTTTTTCAGCAGTACCCAGTGACAGGACCAGAGGCAATGGGCACAAGTGTTTTATGATAAAAAACCACAATTCAGTTAACATTTGAAACCAAATAGAGGAAACAAAAGGGTTTTCAGAAGCCATATGCTTCATTCTATATTATTATATCCATCATCCTCAAAACACTTAATAAATACAGTTGAAAATAACAAATTATTTTCTTTGCTCAAATACAGTTACAAATAATAATTCATTTTCTTTGCTCAAAAGCAATCTCAATATGGTCTCTAAAACATCACCCTTCTTCCATGAACAGTATTTTAGTCATAAGAAAGACAACTGAAATGTTCTAGATGAAGCCTATACCACACAGAAAAAAACTGCAGAAAAACTTCCTCTCTCTACAGCTAACCATTAAAAATGTTTAGGAATATGATCATGGCTACTGAATTTAAAGTTTACACCTTCAACCACAGGGCTCCACAGGGCTGCCTAACAGATTAAGATGGACTCCCCCCCCATTAAACCAGGTCAAAAAAAGTCCAACCAAGTAATTTAAATCTAGAGGTTAAGAAAGTGTTTGTGTTTTCTCCATTTAACTTTGGATTCAAATAGTGAATGATCCTGTAACACAAATTCCACTGAATCTGCATCTTTTGCAGATCTATAATAACCAGTGGTTCCTGTACAATAAAGCAAAAAAAAACCCACCCCAACCATGAAGTTTACAACATAAATATAACTTTGAGCAAACCTTAAGTCTTGAGAAAGATCAAAGATCTCTCAATTTGGAAAACATTTCATCGTTTTTAATGCAAAACGCTACACACATGAAGGTTAAGAACTCCTCCAAGCTCATCTATTGGAGGACTGATTTAAGAAGCTAGGGAGGGAGGGGGAAAAAGCTTGGCAATTTTACCTTCAAAAGAAGCCACAGTGTCCTGCAGCTTTCACAAAGACAGCTGAACAAAAACCCAAAAATTCAAGAGAACTGAGAGTAGAAACAAGTCCAAGGGAGCTGAGCAAAGTTGTTCACATAAGCTATCTTACAAGCTTTAGTCTAGAGGAAACATAAATAAAACAATATGCTCAGCAAAATAATTATGCTACAGTAAAAGCAAGCTGAGCAAGCCATGAGATCTTAGGCATCAGACTGTATCACCTCTAATCTGTCTTTAGTCACTGTTTACTCTTTGCAGCATTGCAAAGTAATGGGAAGAAAAGGGCTGAGGGTACCACACCTGAAACAGCCTGCAGGAGCCCCAGGCAGATGGGTAGTTCCAACAAACTCCCAATTTGGATGGCCAAAATTAAGGCGTATGGACTTGCACGTCAGAGCAAAACAGAAAAACCCTCTGTATTATTTGTAAATTATGAACCTGAGGCAATTATAAAGGGGTTACTTCACCTTTCATCCTGGCACTCACTTTAACAAGCATAACCTGATTAGGAAAGTTATATGAAAAAGCAGTACAAGTCAAAACTAGGTCTCTGAGAAGCAAAGAGGACATAATGGGCTACAAACAAGCAGATTGTATTAGAAAAAAAAGAAACAACTATGAATTCAACAAAATGCTCTGGCAGAATAACACATATTTCCTCTAGCACCTTCCATTCAATAATTTTGAAGTCTACAAATACAACACTAAATTTCTTTGTCAGCTTACAAAGGGGATAAGTCACTTGGCTTCTCTTTTACCAAGGTCATATGGGGCTTTTGCAAACCCAGGCACAGAAAACAGGTCTTCAGAGTCCTGCTCATGTGCTTTAACCAAATAAGAGTCAAAGATAAATTATTAAAAATTATTAAAATATATTCGTTTGTATTCCTAGTCTTTCATGAAGTACCTATTCAAGTACTGGTACTAAACATCACTTAAATTGCAACTAAATATTACTATCATTAGCAATACTATCAATGGTAATCATTAACAGAATATTAACAGTCCATGATACATAAATTCCTCAAACACTATTAATCAGCATACTATTCTGCTACAATCAGTATCACTAGGAGGACACCAACAAATGTAAAACATACCAAGAAATGGCATTCTATGAGGAAAGAATCACAGAAATCCATGAAAGAAATGTAAAACAACAACATCTACTCCTAAGTTCTATAAAAATAGCTTAAAAATGGGAAAAACTAAAAAAAAAAACCCACAAAAAAAAACCCAAAACAAAAAACAACACACCACAAAAAAAAAAGGCAACCAAAATACACACACACACTCCTGATAACAGACAGATTTTTTGGTTGGGTTTTCCCTTAGCTTCCTTAGATTTTAGTGGTGAATCTGTAACTCCAAAGTCCTCCTGAATTGTCAAATCCTTTCGCAATTCATGGCACCAGGAGCTTTTTTGAGGGCTGGCCAAAACAATGCAAGTGAAACAGTCTAAATTTCTGAATTTACATGCCTTTGTTTTTATTACTATAAACACTTTTTTTAAAAAATCAACATACTGATAAAACTGCAACTAGAACAGAGCTTGCCCCATTCCCACTCCTCCCTACCTCCTTTAAATTGCTGAGGTCATAAACACAGCTGCCTCATTTTCCACAAAATTGATTTACACTAGTTAATCCAGTTTCTCAGTGTAACCTTCCAGGAGTCCCAAACATCATTAATGCTACAAAATTATTTAGCCTTGCTTGCTTTCAAGTTACCTAGTGTAAGGTTAAAAATATATTCTTCAAACAAGTTAGATCAAACCACCACAGAAAGATCAAGCCCAGGTATCAATATTGAGGGAATTACTAAAAGGCCCTAGTTAATATTAAAAAAGCAGAGCCTCGGAAGGCTGAATTGCTACCATTTGTTGTGAAGAGCTCTGCTTCAATGGCAAGTGCTACTTCCCCTCCCCTCACATCCAGCTCCAATTTCTCTTTTTGAAAACAGCTGCTCTCACACCAGAATAGCCTCTTCATTTCACCAAGCACCACCACTACCCCAGAGGCTATCACACCTTGATCTGCTGCTGTATTATAAGCATTCAGTATTCACTCAAATTGAGATTACTAAAGACTGATTACTGCTTGGTAGCTAGAGACAAAGCAGGCTGACCCTTATGAGCTTCCCCTTACATAGCTCCACACCAAACTAGAAGTTTCTGTTCCACTAGACCGCATGTTCCTTTTGAAGGTAACCAAGCTACATGTCCATGCACCAAGCTCAAAGGTGCACCAGGTCCCTTTCTACATCCAATTTCTTGCAGAAGGGTTTCTACCCGCTCACTTTTCTGCTACAATTTTCTTCAGCAACAAGAGCAGACACAGAAGAGCTTTCTTTTTTGGTTTTTTTTAATGAAAAAAAAAAGCCAGTCCAATAATAAAGCCATGCACTGACTTGCAATTCTCAACAAGCACACATAGTCAGGTGTGAGGAAAGACTAAGCAGAAATGGATAGCAGAAATCTCGAGTAACCTAGTGTTGCTGCCAATAAGTTAAAGTCAGTGAATTCTGTAGCTGTGACTGCGATGCAGCTACCCTACTGCACCAGTGAGGGAGCACTGGGGAAGGAGGTAAAGAAAACATGAAAGTAACACCCTACACAAGGCACAAATTAATAGTTATTCACCTACTTGTTCCTTTCCCATGATGCCAGCCCTCCTTTGGCCCAACTCAAGATTAGAAAGAGACCCAAAGACGCCTCCCTCCACCAGATACACTTATCTGAAAGGTCCACTGCAGCCCCCACCCTTTCTTCACACCCACAAGCCCAAAGAACCTGAAGCACAAATCCTTCAGGAGAGAACCC
>NW_024524645.1:92398-113839 GCF_017590135.1 Pyrgilauda ruficollis
CAGCTATAACGAGATGAGAAATGAGGAGAAGGGGGTACAAGACCTCCTCTTCAGAATAGAAAATGGCAGAAAATGAATCCACCTCTCCCGACACCCATCAGGTGGGCTTCCCCTCCCCACACGAACCCCGTCTGGGGCAGGAGCTACCCACACCCGCGGCCTACTCAGCGTCCCCTAACCGCGCCCCTGAGAAAATGGGGGGAAGGGGGAAAGGTGGTAATCTAGAGCAGGACGAAGCATACCTCGGGCGGCCGCCAGCATAAGTAGGGCAGAGCCACCTCCCCTCACGCCACCACCCTCATTCCCCCCGCAGCTGGGAAGGGGCAGAAGGCCCGGCGGGGAAGGGCGGTCCTAGCAGACAGCCGCCGCAGGACAACAGCTCACACCAGAATGAGGAACCGGCCCTAAGCGGCAGGCCCGTCCCAGGGCCTCAGACCGCTAAGGGTCCAACAGCCGCCCCCAGACCGTTAAGATGGGAAGGGACACCAGGCCTCCCTTGAGCGCGCAAGTCCACCACAGCCACCACGCGCACGGGGCAAGCAGCGAAGAAGGGGGCAGACGCGCGCGTATTCCCGTCCATCCATTCACCCCGCGCTCCCCGCAGGAGACAACCCAAGCCCCCCTACGCGATACCTGCCCAATGTGCTCACAAAGCAGCAGTGGCCTCACCACAGTCACGTGACCACTTGCCTGGCTCCCCCTCCTTCCCCACGCACACGTGAGGCCGCTCCCCCACCACGCGACATCACATGACATCACATTGCGCACTCCACTCCTCACCAGCCCTTCCGTCTGCCCTGGCACGCATATAACCAGGGCTTTGCCCCTTCCCCCCAAACGCCCGCGCAGCGGAAGGGTTGGCTAAACCCCTTCAAAGCTGCGCTGAGGGGAGGTGGTGTAGGGTGCGTCTCTGTGAGGGGTCTTCTCTGCAATGGCTCGTCGCTGTTGCCGGCTGCTCCGCAGATGGCACTGAGAGAAGGCCGCAGCCGTTCCTAGGGTCGCTCCGTGGAGGGTTGATGCGTTGGCGGAGCCCGAGAGGGAAGGGTATGTGCGGGGACGGGCAGCCCCACCTTAGCTATCTGTCAGGCTGTGGGGAGACAAAGACTTAGCACCCTAGGAAACAGCCTGGGCCATGGTGGAATGGGTTTAGGAACAAGGTGAACGCTCAGAATCATGGATCAGTACCTCTTACTGGTCGAAGGAGCAGTTCAAACTAGGAGCTCTGAGTTTTTTTGGCTTCTTTTAAAAAGTGGCCTTTATTTTCTGCCCTCCAGGATTTTGGCAGGAGTCATTTATGTCACAGATTAAAGCTCATTCAGATTGCCAGATTATGTTTATCAGGAAAATTAATCCATGATGTCAGAGATTTATGTCCAAAAAAGAGACAGAGTAGTCCTGTAACTTTATTTGAATAAAGGGAGAGGCTATGGGCCATTTCCCCTGGGGTCTCTCAAAGTTTTGGAGGACACAGCCTCCTTTTTATCCTAATTTCCCAGCCGCATGTCCCTCTCTTTCCCCATTGACTGAGGTACTTGAGGGGTACAGACTTCCCGAATCTCCTAATACCTAAGACTCTCTTCTAATGTGCCTCCCCCCCTTCTTTTTCTTTGTATCTCTGTTCTTTTCCCCTAAGTCAAATAATTTAGTATGGCCTTGAGTGAGCAACAGTCTGTGTCAATTAGTGAAATTGCTATGGAATTGATGGTTCCCCCCCATTGCTTCTTTCACCTATCAGTCAGTATCTGGCTTTATCTACCAGCAGGCCCACAGTTTGTGAAGACACATCCCTCTCATTTCTTTCAAACCCCCCTCTTCTTGTTTTATAAATAATTGTCTTAATTTTTTCTTCCTGGATTTTTTTTTTGTGGTTATTTGCAGTGACCTCATTTTCTGTCCTTTTGTAGCCATTTCTGGATCAGTAGACATGGCTACTACTGCATCCCCTTGATCACATGCTGAATGAGCTGCACTAGACAAGGTATCATGCACTGTAAAAAGATTAGAGTTGCTATAGCACATAAGAGGAAAAACAGCATTGGTTTAACCCATAGTCCACAAAAACATGTCCATCTTTTCTCATGTATTCTATGTTTGGACTGGAACTGATGCCTTGAAAAGGCTGACCTGGAACAGAGACTAGACAGAGCTAAGAGAATAAAGTAGGTATTTATTGAAAGGCCTTAAAAGGACACACCTTGGACAGAACAAGAGCCTGGCCAGGGCTACACCCAAGAGGGACCCAAAATGGTCACAAAATGGATGACCGGTCGAAGACACATCCCTCTCATTTCTTTCAAACCCCCCTCTTCTTGTTTTATAAATAATTGTCTTAATTTTTTCTTCCTGGATTTTTTTTTTGTGGTTATTTGCAGTGACCTCATTTTCTGTCCTTTTGTAGCCATTTCTGGATCAGTAGACATGGCTACTACTGCATCCCCTTGATCACATGCTGAATGAGCTGCACTAGACAAGGTATCATGCACTGTAAAAAGATTAGAGTTGCTATAGCACATAAGAGGAAAAACAGCATTGGTTTAACCCATAGTCCACAAAAACATGTCCATCTTTTCTCATGTATTCTATGTTTGGACTGGAACTGATGCCTTGAAAAGGCTGACCTGGAACAGAGACTAGACAGAGCTAAGAGAATAAAGTAGGTATTTATTGAAAGGCCTTAAAAGGACACACCTTGGACAGAACAAGAGCCTGGCCAGGGCTACACCCAAGAGGGACCCAAAATGGTCACAAAATGGATGACCGGTCACGAGGTTTCACACTTTTATAGGTTTTGATCCATTTGCATACTGGGGTTAATTGTCCAATTACAGCTTTAGGTTATGACATTCCATCCTCCTTGTTTTTTCTCTTCAGTTCTCTGTTGTCTATGCTTTTTGGGCCTGAAACTTGTAATGGTTGTCCTTGGTCTCAAGCTGGAAAAGGATTGTTTTGTCTAACTACCCTGTGAAGAGAACTTACTGACACTTAATATGAAGCTCAGAACTACATACCTAGGCAGCACAGAATCTGAGGAATATGAAAGCTAAAAATTAAGGCATCAATACATGAGCTTTCTTAATTTTTTTGTTATCTGTTTTACTACTTTTCCGTTGTCATCTATTTGCAAACAGATATTTGAGTAATTTAATTTTTCATTAACTTCTGCTAATAGATCATATACTTTGATCCCTAACTGATTTTCCTGAACTTGTGGTAGTAAAAAAAAAACAATTGTGTAATATACCCTGTATAATATATCCCTGACCAGTTTGGAGGTAGCCTTCAATAAGCATGTTCGTCACAAATCCAACAATGTGCTTTCAAAGTCCAGGTTCCATTGGCAAAGGAGCTTTTCCATTTTTCATCATGATTTGGTGGGTCAAAATACAGCTTGCTTCCTGGGCCTAACAGTCCTCCAACAATAGTTGCCCCACCATAAGAATCACAATATTTGCATTTCCTAGCTCCCACATGAGGTTTCCTGATGCAGCCCACTGGAGCCTGGGCTAGCTCTTAGAACTCTGATGCTGTGCCAGGAGTGGGGAACTGCCTCAGTATGGGGATTTACCAGAGGCAGAACCTTTAGAGACACTTGCTCTATGGTGCCAGATACAAGCCACGACAGGGACCAGGCAGAAGAGAAAGGAGGAGGCTCTCCATTTTGAGGTTCCACAAGGAAGGGTTTATTCTAAGTAAAGGGAACATAAGGAAAAAGCACTGAGCACTATTGTGCAAGGGGTTTTATACAGATACAACTCAGGGGGTGGATACAAACAGCTAACCAATAGGGAATCCTCAGGGGAGGAGTGAGGGGATTACATCAAATGTCTGGGGCCAATTGGGTTAGGAGGGTGGAGAGGATGGGTCACATGGGCCAATGGGGCTTCAAGGAATAGGGGCATTTCAAAGGGGTGGTGTAGTCAGGGATTGGCCCAAGGTGAGAGTGGCAGGGAAGGTTTGGCAACAAAAGGGCTGGGTTGCCTTGACATGCAGGGAAAGAGTTGGAACAAGGGGTGGGGAATGATATGAGGGGCTTTGAGGGAGGGTAAAACCCAGGGGTAAACCAACTCAGGGAGAACATGGGGGCACAACAGAATGAACCACTTAACAAGGAATCAATAAAATAAATTCAAACCACAACAGTTTTCACCTACAGTTACATCCCAGATCTGTTTTGTTAGATCTGGACCAGAACCTATTAAAAAGGGTTCAAGTTCCATTCTGGTGTTGCCACTTCCACTGATAATCATGGACAACATGTGTCCTACTTGTGGAATTATCTCGGGGGAGCTTAAAAATAAGGGATCAAAAAAACTGTCTGTTGCAGTGTGCTTTTTGTTTTGTTAGTAGGTTTATTGTTTGATTTGTAATTTGGTAGTTTTCTTTATGCTGTTTCCCTTTTGTCCCCGCCTTTTCCCAGATTTTTCGTCAGTTAGTTGCTAGTTTCTATTTCCCCAAATTTTGTCAGTTTACTGAAACTGTTCTCCTCCCTTGGGATTTTTATTGGTTTATACATTGTAATCCCCGCCTGGTTTTTTACTTCCAATTCTTCTGATTTGTTAAAGATTGTACCCTCCCCTGAGACCTGCCCCACATATAAGTTCTTGTCTGCCCCTTGTTCGGGGTCCTGGGAGAAGAAAAGGGGAAGTTTACCATCAAATAAAGTTACCCTGGGACCCGTGTGCGCCCCTGTGGTTTATGAGGCGCCAACAGCTGACACCTGGGATTCAACGGAGCTCGAGGGGGGTTCTGCCACCTCCCCGCCTCCTGTCATCAGCTAGCCGGGGGGAAGAAGAGCGGCACCTGTCCCTCCCCACTGCTTTACAGCCTTCAAAATCTCTTCAGTAATTATGGTAGGAACACCTTACCCAGATACCATTAGTGAGCTTAATATGTGTTTGATTCCATCTGCCTTGATATTTGGAACAATCGTAAGGAGAGCAGTTGGGGGTCCAACAGTCTAAACCCAAATATAAAGTCCAGTCACAAATACTTTTTTCCATGTATATGTCCTCTGTTTTATTTAGACAATAAATGCCTTTTTCAGAAGAATGAACTCACCATGGACTTCCTTCCTCATCCCAAAATCCCATCCCATTATGGACTTTACTCAGGGTGCTGACCCACCATTTAGGTTCGACTCGGCTGGCCACCCATGGCCAGTCTTCAGATCCTCCTGGCCTATCTGCAGACCCAACAATTGCTCAGGTTAAAGGTTTTTGTTACTTCTTTTCCTAGGACTAAAAAAACAATTCTTCTACCTCTGGCCTGAATCTAACTGACAATATAAAAGTAGGATTATTAATATTAAGAAAAACATTCTAATGGTGTAATCTAATTACCTAATCTAATTCTCAAGTTGTCATCCACACCACCTGTGATGAGTGAAGGCACAGAAAGCACTTAACAGAAAACAATGACAGCAAGGATTTGTCCCCCAATGGCTGGATATTTGAAGGGAAGGATGCCCATACAGACTATTTCAGCAGGCAGTTTGTGGGTAGGCACACAGGCCTTCTCCTGATGTCAGCGCATTGGCTACTGCTCCGATTCACTCCTGCGGAGTGTCAGTCATGGCCTCCTGTCCTTCTCCTCCAGCTGAGATGTCTAAATCTCTGGGGCCTTAGAGACCTTCACCCAGGTGTGATGGGTCCACCCATGTTCAGCTGTCTTGACAGCTGTTTCTGTGGTCAGCAACACTTGGAAAAGTCCACACCACTTTGCCATCAGTGGTGCTTCTTTGCACTCCTTAACTAGAACCCAATCTCCTGGTTGGATATTACAAACAGCCAAGTCCAAAGGCAGGGGTCTGTGCCAACTGAGCTTCCTGTCAAAGAGATTTCACAAGAGACAGTACCCTGGCCTCATATTGTTTTAAATATACATTACATATTTCTACCCCCCACTAAGTTGAGAATTACAAGGGTAAGGAATTCCAAACATCAATTCAAAGGGAGATAATTGAGTATCTCCCCTGGGTCAGGCCCTTATTCTTGCCAAAGCCAGTAGCAAAAGCTGTACCCATGGCATCTTAGTTTCTATCACCATCTTCAAAAGGTGTTTATTTCTCCATTCATTCTTTCTACCTGACCAAAGCTCTGGGGGTGCCACAGGGTATGGAGGTTCCATTGTATTCCTAAAGCAGTCATAACCCCTTGAAGGATCTTTCCTATAAAATGAGTTCCCCTATCTGAGTCTATTGCTTCCACAATCCCATATCTTGGGATTATTTGTTCCAAAAATACCTTAATAACTGATCCTGTAGGTGCTGAAGCAGTTGGAAATGCTTCTGGCCACCCTGTTAGCTGACATACTATTACCAGAAGATATTTAAACCTTCCCACTCAGGGCATTTCAGTAAAATCCACCTGACATCTTTGGAAGGGGCATACAGCCCAAGGCCTCCCTCCTCTGGCAATTTTCTTTGTAACCCTATTATTTGCATTAGCATAAATCAAACAACCCTTGTCAGCGATGGAGAGAGACAGGGAGACTGATTTGATGATCAGAATTCGATTTTATTGTGGGATACAAACGCTTATATACTGTTTCAGGGAGACTAGTAATGTGTACTACAATGATTAGGTTACACCCTTTCCTTTCGACCAAAAATACTCTTTTAATAGCCTTATTAATTAATCTCTGAGATTAGGTTACAATCACATACACAAACATGCATATAACAACATCTCTTTCTTTCAGAGTTTAATGGGATTTTCTTTTTTCAGTAAACCCGTTTGATTTAATCTTCTTGCAATCTAGGTCTAATTTTCAAAGTTCCGTTTGCTTTTGCCAAGGCATCCTGTTATCAAATCTCTTATGTTAACCAGGTCCAAAGTCCATTATCTGTCTTGTGTCCCCCAACATTCCAACAGTACCAGACACCCTAAACAGGGCCCAGGAGCTTTGGGAACACAGACACTGGGCTGCTCCTGACCTGCTGCTGCAGGGCTCAAGATCCAGACAAGGATAAAAATAGACCTTTGCATCCTGTCCCTTTCAAACTGGTCATTAGGATGGCTTGCAGGCAAGGGAGAAATGAAAAGAGACAAAAACAGAGCAGTATGCTCTGCTACACAGGTATTGAGCTGCTTTATCACCTGCTTAGTCATTGGTACTTGGGTATGAGCAATGGAGTGAAGAGTTTGAATTGTGGAGTGTGATGAGCATTGTAAGAACATGGTGTAGCTTTTGAGCATGTATTTAAAATTAACACAAAAATCCAATTTCACAGAACCCAGGAACTCTAATTCTTGGGTTCCAAGGGTGTTTCAGGAAGGTATGGGATTCAATTTGATATGATTTGATTTGCTTTCAAAAAAATTTTTTTGTTGTTTTTAGTGTAAAGTTCTGGAGGAGCTATATTCCCCCTAATTTTTTGGTTTTTAATAACGTGTGTTTCTCCTTATGAACATGAAGGTAACATAAAAGCTTAACAATATGTAACAAAAAACTTATACTAAGTAAAAATAAATCAGATAATATATACAACTAGTAGCACATGAAAAATAGAATAGTGATTTAAAACAATACATTATCAATTTCCTAAATATTGTACTATTACTTAGAGCCTGTAGTAATTGGCAAGCTTTATTTTTTAAAGTGAGGGCTTGGAAAATCATTCCCAGGTAAGATTTCCAAGTTCACCTTAAAAGGAGGTTTAGCTATTATAGGACCAAATTCGGTAAGTAAAAATTATTTGAATATAATTTTGGTACAGAAAATTTTCTCTACTAGTTAAGGCCAGGACTTGGCCAGGGTCCAGGCTTTTAACTGGAAGAGTCTTTTTAATACATTTTAGAAACCTCTTAGTAATAGTAGTTAGAAAAATAACATATGTCTTATAAATAGCTATACAACAATAAGTGAAGGTTTGTAAAGTAGCTGGCTTTCTCATTTATCGTTAGTTAGTCAATGGTACCATAGACAAATAGCAAATTAATAAAGTAATGCTTGTTATAAAAAGTCAGTGAATTCACATCATTAAATTAACAGCATAATCAGGGTTACTTAATATATCAGTAGAAATTGTCTTAAGAAATTGAGGTTATATTTTCCTAGACGTATATGACATTAAAGCAAAAAAGTAAAAAAGAAAGCATTAAATGACTCATAACTAATAACAGTCATAATATGGAGACTCATTCTTCAGTACTACTTATAAAAAATAAAATAGCAAAAATTTTTCTTCTATAAAAAAATCGTGTTATCTTGTAATTTAAATGAGCAAATTTTGACAAAAATTCATTCAGACTTTGTCATTCACTAGTATAGCAAAGGAATTATAACTCAAACAGGTATACTTCAAGAAAATTTAAAATCAACTTCACTAAAACTTAACCTTAATAAAGTATCTCTACAAGAACTTAAAGTTAATATCACTGAGACTAAACAAAAATCAATCTTAACAATGTGAAAAATGCCAATCACTTTTTAAAAAAAAAATTTAAAATTTAATAGTAATAAAATGGTTATAAAATTAGTAATATAATTAGAGTAATAAAAATTTGGACAATTAGGATTTAGGACAATACGAGACAATAAAAACAAAGAGTTACAGACAGTCTGGGTACCTCTTTCTGGGCAAAATAAGCCCAAAAAAGGACACACGTTGACAGAGGATTAACCCTTAGAAGCAATAGCCTGTTGCATATCCATACATCTCATACATGATGCACAACTTCCATTCAAACAAAGGATTCTGTCTGGTCAGTGTCAACTTCTTCCTCTTAATCCTGATGGCATCTTCAGAGCTGAGTGAGGCGGGAAGAAGTTAGTTTCTTCTGATAAGGGAGCAATAAATTCTTTTTCTCTGAAAGATTTAGGTGTCCTGTGACAGGACTCAGTGTGAGTACCTCATTCCTCTCTTTAAAAAAAGTATCTTACATAGCATAGTTTCTATTTTAGCATTATGTTATAACCTAAAACTATATTTAACACACTACTTAAGAAAATTAATACAGCATAACTTTCTAACATAACACATACAATACTCATTTTAATATTTGCAAAAAGCCAATCATAAAATATGCATTTTTCACACCCGATATTGGACACCCTTCAAAATCATGCTCGGACCGACATTGATTACGGCACCGAGGGCAAATACCGGGAGTTTTGGATCTGGCCTCCCCCTTTTCAAAACAGTCCGTTTTCAAATGCTGAGATTTCCTGCAAGTTTGGGGGTCCCCCTCCTTAAGGGCCTTTTTCTTTAGTTGCATCCATTTTGCAAGAGGGTCAGGAGGGAATGGAGAAGTCTCATAATCTGAGTCTATCGGCCCTGGATCAAAGGGCTCCCCCTTCTCGAGCCATGGTCAGCGATATAAACTGCTAACAACCATGAGAAAGGATACCTTCCCCTCCTTTGTCTGGGCAGGGGCGAGGTTGATGGCTACGGCCGCTCTTCAGTATCAGAGGTGCCAGTTTCAAGCGGGCAGGGAGAGTCAGAGTGAGGAGAGACAGAACTGGATAGGGGGCCGGCAGCATCTGAACGCTGTCTCTTTTTCAACGTCTTAAAAAGTATTCTCCAGGACATGAATAAAAGTGACTTAAGGTCCTCCTTTAGGATGGGGAAGTCATGCTTGTCCAGAAGGGCAAGCATGGTTTCATAGATGTCTCTTTGGGCATTTCCCATTCCTTTAGTTCCCTTGGCTCACCTGTCAGTCGCAGCAGACAGGCGATTGCGGGCCCAAACGCGGTTCTCTCACCTTCACGATCAGTTCCAGGGGCTCGCCGACTGCCGCCAGTCAGGCTGGTTAATTTCCTCACATGGGGCACCAATCGTTGGCAATGGAGAGAGACGGGGAGACTGACTTGGTGATCAGAATCCGATTTTATTGTGGGATACAAACGCCTATATACTATTTCAGGGAGACTAGTAATGTGTACTACAATGATTAGGTTACAATCACATACACAAACTTATGCATATAACAACATTTCTTGCTTGCAGAGTTTAATGGGATTTTCTTTTTCCAGTAAACCTGTTTGATTTAGTCTTCTTGCAATCTAAGTCTAATTTTCAAAGTTACGTTTGCTTTTGCCAAGGCATCCTGTTATCAAATCTCTTATGTTAACCAGGTCCGAAATCCATCATCTGTCTTGTGTCCCCCAACATTCCAACAAACCCTCAATTGCTTGCTTTGCCAGAGTAAAAAGACCCACTGCAGTGTACATTTTGATGAAGGCTTCTGCCAATCCTTGAGACCCTCAATGACTTCCTTCATGGAGCTTGTGAAAAATGTGTATTTTATGAATGGCTTTTCGCAAGTATTAAAATGAGTATTGTATGTGTTATGTTAGAAAGTTATGCTGTATTAATTTTCTTAAGTAGTTTGTTAAATATAGTTTTAGGTTATAATATAATGTTAAAATAGAAACTATGCTATGTAAGATATTTTTTTAAGAAAGGACTCCCACCAGATAGCAGCCACAGGACACCTAAATCTTTCAGAGAAAGGGAATTTATTGCTCCCTTATGATTTGTTTTAATATTTGTAGGGCCAGAGCTTTTGGTATTGACTGTTTATCATCCCTTGTAAACCAAGTATCCCCTCTTTCCTCTGCTCTACTATTTTTAATTATCTCAAGCTCCTCTGGTGGAAAAGAGTTTCTGTGGCAGCAGTGGGGCTACTGAGAGTAAGAAGAGGATCTTAGAAATTTCTGGCAACAGTGCAGTTTTCTGAGTCTCTTCATTAGCCAGTCCATGACCTATTGCCTCCTCTGAGCACATGCCTGGTGTCTCCTGTAGCTATGATATTTTATTAAAAATCCTTTCCTAGGATTTTTTCCCTCCTGAGGAGCTGGGAGCCTCAGGAAAGAAATGTAAACAATAACTATCTGCTGCTGTGGAATGCAACAGGTGCATCTTCCATTGGTCCATGTGGATTGTTTTCAATTGATGACCAATCACAGCCACCTGTGCCAAGGCTGTGAGCAGTCACAGGATTTTGTTATGCATTCTATTCTATTCTTGTTCTTTGTAGCCTTCTGATCTTTCTGTTCTCTCTGTTCTTTTAGTATAGTTTTAATGTAGTATTTTAATATAATATATAACATAATAAATCAGCCTTCTGAAATGGAGTCAAGCCTTGTGTCTCCACACACAGAGTTCATCACAACAGTCTCCTAACATGTATTATTGCCACCCCTTTTGGTAAATTCACCACCTTCAATAGGCAAGAAATTAAGTTCTCATGAGCTAACATTTTTCTCCTGCAGGTTAATAAACCTCTTTCTTCCCATAATTTCCCAAATGCATGTATCACCCCATATACATATTTAGAATCAGTGAAAATATTCACTATCTTGTCCCACTATAATTCACAGGCTCTCACAAGCACATACAGCTCCGCTGTCTGAGCTGACCATGTGGGTGGCAACCTCCACCCTTCCTCTAATTCCCTTCCCTTAATGATAGTGTATCCTGTAAATCACTTCTATCACCCTTGAAGACCCATCAATAAACACATTTTTTTCCTCAGGCCAGGGAGTGTCTTGTAAATCTTCCCTAGTCCATGTCTGGAGATCTATCACTTGAATGCAGTCCTGGGTTTCTTCCTGGCCCCTCTCTCCAGGGCCGTTCAGTCAGGAGCCTGGGTTAAACCCTTGCCCACTTGTCAATTCTAAATCTTCCTGTTCCATTAAACAAGATTCATACTGTAATAACTGAGCACTGGTCATCCATTTAGAGGCTCTTTCAGTTAACAAAGCTTTAATTTGATGTAAAGCTTTAACAATCAGATATTTTCCCATTGTCACTTTTTGGTACCATCAAAATCATGTCTGCATGATTCTGCAGACAATGAGGGCAGCCTCTGGCTACTGGGTCTAACACCTTAGAAAAATAAGCAACAGGCTGCCGTGTTCCCCCGTGTTCTTGTACCAAAATTCCTTTAGCATGGCCCTGTTTAACAACCACATATAACTCAAATTCTTTTTCTGTGTCTGGAAGAGCTAAGACTGGGGCATTAATCAATTTGTCTTTTAATTTTCTAAAGCTTCACTCTCCTTCTGGTGTCCATACCACAACATTAGAACTGTTTTGGGTTAAAAAGGTCATATAAAGGTCTGGCTAAAACAGAAAAATCCTCAATCCATGCTCTGCAGTACCCCACCAACACTAAAAACTGCCATAACTTTTTTTTTTAGTCTGGGGTAATGGTACTTGTAAAATCCCTTATATTCTTTCTGGATCAATACACCATAAACCTCCAGTCAAAATGTGTCCCAAATATTTAACCTTTTTCTCTACCATCTGTGCTTTCTTTTCAGACACTCTAAATATCTTTTTAGCAAGAAAATCAAGCAACTTTACAGTAGCCTCTTCAACCACCTTTTCTTGTTCCCCTGATAAAAGCAAATTATCTACATATTGCAACAACCTAACTCCTGAGGGTGGTGTAATCTTAATATTTTCTGCAAGGCTTGCCCAAACAAAACCAGTGACTCTGTATATCCCTGTGGGAGGACTGTCTATGTCAATTGTTTTACCATTTTCCCTCCTTCCTCCTGTTTCCACTCATAGGCAAAATACTGTTTACTGTCCTTGGTAATTGGACACCCCCAGAAAGCATCCTTCAAATCCAGTACTGAATAATACTGATGTGAAGAAGGGATCTAACTCAGGATTGTATAGGGATCCAGAACTGAGGGGTGCCTTGGTTTGTCAATTTCATTTATTATTCTTATGTCCTGCACCATTCTGTAAGTTTCATCTGTTTTCTTAACCGGCAGGATAGGGGTGTTATAGAGAGACATATCAGTGTTAGCCTCTGTATCGTAGTATTTTACAAAGCTAATTTGCATTCCCACTTCAGTCGTCAAAGCCCTTCCCAGTTAATTACAATCACAATTAGGAACAAACAGGAATTCATGCATTTCAAACCTGTCTCCCACATCTACTAGTAGTGGTTGAATAAAATACACCCACTCATCTTTTCCACTCACCCCCTGAATAATCAATGATCTTTTTGACAATTCCCCCCTCTTAGGGATAAAATTCAAGGTGGATTGAGAGGCCTTTGTGTCTACCAGGAAACACAGCTCTTCTCGGTCCAGACCCACCTTAAAAGTTACCAAGGGCTCCAGTGTGGTGGGTCCCTGGTATAATGGGAGCCCCTGACACCCCTAACAATCCATCTCCATTATCCTCTGGACTTCCTCCTCCTGTGGATCCAGCCGTTTCTGTGGACATTCTGTAAGTTTCATCTGTTTTCTTAACCGGCAGGATAGGGGTGTTATAGAGAGACATACATGGCTCCAAAAGACCTGCCTTTAGGAGGGACTCAATGATAGGCTGTAACTGCCTTCCTTCCTTCCTTCCTTCCTTCCTTCCTTCCTTCCTTCCTTCCTTCCTTCCTTCCTTCCTTCCTTCCTTCCTTCCTTCCCTCCCTCCCTCCCTCCCTCCCTTGAAATAAGGTATTGCTTTTGAGACACTACTTGTCCTGGTTGCTTCAAAGTAATTTGGAGAGGCTCCATATCTAATTTTCTATATTTCCCCGGGGCTGCCTACACTTCTGGGTTTATTTCAGCATAAGCCTTCTCAGACATTTTACACAAAGTTACCTCAGTGTTAGCCTCTGTATCGTAGTATTTTACAAAGCTAATTTGCATTCCCACTTCAGTCGTCAAAGCCCTTCCCAGTTAATTACAATCACAATTAGGAACAAACAGGAATTCATGCATTTCAAACCTGTCTCCCACATCTACTAGTAGTGGTTGAATAAAATACACCCACTCATCTTTTCCACTCACCCCCTGAATAATCAATGATCTTTTTGACAATTCCCCCCTCTTAGGGATAAAATTCAAGGTGGATTGAGAGGCCTTTGTGTCTACCAGGAAACACAGCTCTTCTCGGTCCAGACCCACCTTAAAAGTTACCAAGGGCTCCAGTGTGGTGGGTCCCTGGTATAATGGGAGCCCCTGACACCCCTAACAATCCATCTCCATTATCCTCTGGACTTCCTCCTCCTGTGGATCCAGCCGTTTCTGTGGACATTCCCACTTCCAGTGTCCCTCTGCCCTGCAGATAGCACACTGATTCTTTCCCTAACGCTGTTTGTGTTGGCTCTCCCCTGCTGAGGAGGGAATGCCTCTGCCACTTCCTTGTGGCCAACCCGGTCTCCTCTGTCCTGGGAGCTCCCTTGGGCCCTGCAGTTTATTTCTCTGGGGCTGTAATAACTCTGCCATCACCTTTGCCTTTTCCTCATCCCTTGTTACATAGACTTGCTGTATCTTTCTAACCAGTTCGTCCAGGGGCTTATTCTGCCCTTCCTCTAATTCCCCTGCTACTGCCTGTAGGTACTCATTCTCCCACAGCTCAAAATAATTTCTTTCTCCAGTGACGCAACAAAATCCTTACAAGAAAATCCTAATCTTTCCACATACAATCCGCATTTCCTAGATATTCCTTCCTCCTCCTCCTTGTGCTCACCTTCCTTGCCACACACCATATATTAGAGCCAGTCCCCATCCTGCCAGTGTCCAAACATGTCCCCCCCCAGCACACCTGGTGGTCACAGCTGGCAGCACCACAGGAAGCCAGGGTGTCCCAGAGGCCCATGGGGACCAGGGGCCTCCCTGCCTGGGAAGGCAGCAGGGTCAGGGACTGCCTTGTGCTGAGCCTGTAGCTGTCCCACAGCCCCAACCTGGCCCCACACCTCCCTACAGGCCCCCGGCCCGTGCTCCCAGTCACATACCTCCATGCCCAGTCCTGCTGCTCCTTGCATTAACCATATTTCTCCACACTCCCCTTCAACCAATCCTTTCCCAACATACCAACACCATCCATCCATCCATCCATCCCCTGTTGCCAACACCCCTTCTAGACTCTCCTTGTTGTCCCCCCCGGGCATGGATTGTCGAGACCCCTTCTTGATTTTCACTTACTGCCCCCCTTGGTCATCCATGTCCTAAATTACCTCTGGGAGAATGTGCAAACCAACTCAACATTCTCCCACGGAACTCTTCAGAGACATTTTGGGATCATCATCCCTTTTGCTGGGACCCCTTCCCGGCTTTACCTGCACTACCCTCCATTTGTGCCCTTTCAGGTTTACTCCCCAAAGTTCACATTGTACTCACCAGTGAGATTTTCAGTGGTCCTTCCCTGCAGACTCTTCACAGAGCCCCCTGGTCCGCCACTCATCTGTCTCCTGGACAGTCTTGGGACCCCCAATCTATCACCCAGTGCCAGCCGCTACCAAGCGGAGCTGATCACCAAAACTGAGTGAGGCATGCCTTCAGCTCCACTCACTGCCCACCACCCCCAGCTGGTGGAAGTATCCTGGACAAATCCACAATTTGTCAGGAAAATTAATCCATTATGTCAGAGGTTTATGTCCAAAACGGAGACAGAGGAGTCTTGTAACTTTATTTGAATAAAGGGAGAGGCGATGGGGCATTTCCCCTGGGGTCTTGCAAATTTTTAGAAGACACAGCCTCCTTTTCACCCTAATTTCCCGGCCACATTTCCCTCTCTCTTTCCCTATTGACTGAGGCACTTGAGTGTCGGAACCCAGGACACTCCTCTGGGTGACCTGGATGGCTTGGGCCCCTGGCAGAGGGCTGATGAGCCCTGGCAGAAGGCCAAAAACACTTGGGGATTCTATCTTGTCCAGAGTTGATGACTCATCTTCCTCAGCTTTTTCAGGCAATTCAAGGTGATGCTGCTCCTCATCCGGAGTCAACGGAAGCACAGATGCCGCTGATGCCAGTGAGTCCAAATATGGGAGAGGCTGCAGCAGGGCAGCAACCACAGCAGACGACTCCACTCTACCAACAGGTATCCACGGTAGTGGATTGGACAGACATCCAGAAAAAAGTAATGAAAGAAAGACGTGGTACAAGACGCAGAAGCTCTTGTGATGCCGGTGACTTATGATGCACAGGGCCATAAACCCAAGATGGGAACAGTTAGATCACAAAATAGTTAAGGATTTAATGAAAGCGGTCAGAGACAATGAACTGAGCTCTCCATATTTTAAGCAGCTTTTAAAGAGCACTTTCAACATCTATGATTTAACACCTTATGATTTTAAATGTCTTGTGGCAATGATTCTTACAGATACACAGTCCCTTGTGTGGACTGCAAGATGGAGAAGGATGCTCGAGGAGCTGAGAGCCAGATACCAGGGCGGACCGAATGCGAATCTCACCTTGGCACAGTTGGCAGGTGATCCCCCGGAGGACAATCCAGCGCAACAAGCGGTGAGACTTCCATGAGATGTGTTGGCAGACATCAAAGAAGTGGCACGAAGAGCAATCCTGCAAATCGCACCAGCGGGGGTTCAAGACACCATTTACTCAAGCATTAGGCAAGGTCCTTCAGAGCCTTTCTCTTCGTTCACAGATCGTCTCGCGCAGGCGATGGATCGACAAGTGACCGATGAGGCGGTGAAACCACATCTACTCAGGAGTCTCGCCTTTGCCAATGCCAATCCAGAGTGCAGGCGAATCATCAGCGCGATGCTGGACAATGAACCCTCTCTGGTGGAGATGATGGAAGCGTGCAGCAAGGTGGGGACACCTCAGCATGTTACATCCATCGTGGAGGAACGGGTAGAGCAACGGATGGATCAGCGGATGGAACAGCGGATGGAACAGCAGATGGAAACAATGTTCAAGGAGCTTCTTGCAACCCTCAACAAGGGCAACAACTCAGGACAATGCTACAAATGTGGGGCCCATGGACACTTTAAGAGAAACTGCCCACAACTTATAAAGACACAAAAGCCAGTGGACATTTGCCCCAGGTGCAGGAGAGGGAGGCATCTTGCCAGTGACTGCCACTCGCAGACGGATGTCGATGGAAAACCTCTGCCGCATCCAGGAAACTCGAAAAAGAGCATGAATCGTCAGCGCGCGATGACACAAGTGATGGTGGCAACACAAGACCAAACAGGACAATCATCGGGGAACGACAAGTTGACTCCCTCAGTAGGACAATCTGTGGGGTCCCCAGTGACCCAGAGTTACTGCCACCAGGAGCTCAATGCACCCTGGCAAGTTCCAAAGTGACATGCTTTTTAGACGAGGGTCATGCAGTGATATCCATGGGTGTCACTGGAACTTTACAGAAAAGACAAGACTTTTTAATAATAGGGAAAGACAGAAGTAGTACTCTTGGACTTGTTGTTTATCCCTCGATCATCTCAGCAGATCAAAACGAAGAGCTGACAGTTTTGGCCAAAGCTCTTTGGCCACCAATGACTGTTCCAGAAAATACTCCAATAGCTAAAGCTATTGCCTTGCCACCTCATGCAGCGGAACAGGTCATGTCGGTGTTTGATCAGTGAGGGTGTTCTTTTGCTGACCATGTGGAAATACATGCCTCATGGGTGAAACATATAGGTTGAGATCGACCCACAATCATCTGTCAATTGACTTGTGGTGGAAAGTCGATCGTGATCAGGGGAATGCTCGACACAGGGGCCAACCTCACAGTAGTTTCATACATCTTTTGGCCCCGGGAATGGAAGTTAGTCGAACCCTTGACCTCTCTCTCAGGCATAGGAGGGAACTCCCTATGTCTGCAGAGTGAGGAGGCAATTGTTGTCTCAGGACCAGGGGAAAAGACGGCAATCATCCGTCCTTTCGTTGTGCGGAAGCCCATCATAGTTTGGGAACGGGATCTTTTGATACAATGGGGCACAAAGATGGAAGTGGATTTTTAGTGGGGGTCACTGCAGCACTCACCACTCTGAAAATGACTTGGAAAATGGACAATCCTGTCTGGGTGGACCAGTGGCCCCTTGGATGGCAAAAATTGAGTGCTCTGAAAGATTTGATTGAGGAACAGTTACGGAAAGGACACATCAAACCAACAACTAGCCCCTGGAACTCTCCAGTGTTTGTCATCAGGAAGAAAACTTCAGGTTCGTGGAGATTGCTTCATGATCTCAGAAAAATCAACAAAGTCATTAAAGACATGGGACCACTTCAACTGGGACTTCCTTCTCTTTCAATGATTCCGAGAGATTGGCCACTTGTGATCATCGATCTCAAGGACTGCTTCTTCAGCATTCCACTTCATCCAGATGATGCTCCTCGATTTGCATTCTCTGTCCCAAGCATCAACAGGGAGGAACCTCTGCAAAGGTACCATTGGGTTGTTTTGCCACAAGGCCTGAAAAACTCGCCGACTATCTGCCAATGGTACGTGGCTCAAGCTCTGTCTCCAGCATGGAAGAAGTATCCAGAAGCAAAAATCATTCACTGTGGGATCTCAGCACATCACTGTGGATGTGCAGAGACACCAGGGGAGCCCCTGGGGGGCTCGGAAACCCTGGAATGATGCCAAAAGGGTTTGGTGGTTGGATTTCGATCCATCAAAAGGAGAAGAACCTGTGAAGGAGGAAATGGGAGCTTCTTGGGTGTGAATGGTATATTTATGGAGGGAAATATAAATTTTGGAAAAATAGGTACAGGGGGGTCATGAAGGCAAGATGGAGGGTTCAGGGCGTGGTCCTGTGTTCTTCTTTCTTCTTCATGTCTTCCATTTTGTATGGTGATGTTGGCACTTGGGGATTGGTTCATGGTGAAGGTAGACTTGTCTATAAGGGTGAATAGTATTGGGAAATAAAGGTAAATATGGCACACGTAATTTTTACTATAAAAGACACAACCGCCCTGTGGGCGGGGGAGAGTGCACTTGACTGTCCTGCTGAGCGGACCTCGGCTGGGCACAGAGAAAACTTTGTAGATAAGAGATAATAAACAAGACTGAAGACCGAGAATCTGAGAGTCCAGACTCATCCTTTGCGATCGCGGCCGCCCAGAACCACCTTTCCCCGTGTCGGGGCAGAGACACATAACAGCGGACCCTGACAATTCACTATATGGATGATTTGCTCATTGCAGCATCAACACAATGGGAGTTGCAGGAAGCTCGTGATTGCGTGATTGCAGAAGTGCAGAGAGCAGGACTGGAAATCAGCACATCAAAAATTCAAGAGGTCGCACCATGGAAATATCTGGGATGGAAGATCACAGAGCAAACAATAAAACCACAGAAACTGGAGATCAGCTGGGAAGTCAAAACTTGGCAGGACCTGCAACAGCTTTTGGGAGAAATCAACTGGATGAGACCAATCTTGGGAATCACAAATGATGACATCTCATCATTGTTTGACCTTTTGAGAGGGAACGATGACATCAAATCTCCCAGAACTCTCACACCTGAAGCACGGAAAACTCTCGAGAGAATTGCAGAAATCATCGAACAGAAACAAGCACATCATTTTGTAGAGACACTGCCTTTCTCTTTGGCAGTGCTGGGGGAAAAAAACACAGTTATATGATTTGATTTTCTAGTGGGATTTGTCTCAAAGAGACCCTCTTTTAATCATAGAGTGGGTGTTTTTATCTTACAGGTCTCCGAGAACCATCCTCATGGATCTGGAGATGGCTTCACAAATCATAATCAAAGCGAGAACAAGGTTGCTGACAATGTCAGGCAGAGAATTTTCAACAATTTATCTACCACTGAAAAAACAATACTTTGATTGGGCAATTCAGAAATCAAAAGATTTACTAATCACATTGTTAGGGTATCCAGGTGTTTGCACAATTCATTTCCCAAGTCACAGATTGCTAAAGGCAAGGGTGACTTTCAGGGAGAAACCAAAAGTAAGTGAGGAACCCTTGGACGGGTTTGACAGTATTCACTGACGGCTCAGGGAAGACTCACAAATCAGTAAACACATGGAAAAATTCAGTCTCAGGGAAATGGGATTAAAACATAAAAATAGTACAAGGGTCACCACAAATTATGGAATTGGCAGCAGTGGTCAGAGTTTTCCAGTTGTTTCAGCAACCACTCAACTTGATCACAGATTCAGCATACGTTGCAAATGTGGTCAAACGGTTGGAAGGTTCACTTTTAAAAGAGTCAGACAATGAAATGTTATGTTCATACTTGTTATGTATGAAGGATTTGCTAGAAAGCAGGGAACACAAATATTTTGTCGCTCATGTTAGGGCACATTCCTCTCTTCCAGGATTTCTAGCGGAAGGGAATGCCCAGGCAGACAAATTGACAATGTCCATCTCACAACCTTTACAAGACATTTTTGAACAGGCAAGACTGAGTCATGCATTTTTTCATCAAAATGCACAGGTGTTGATAGAATCCTTTCACATTTCAAAAAGTCAAGCGAAGGAAATCATCAGTGCATGTCCAGATTGTCAGCTTGTGCAGCCACCTGCGTCCTACTGGAGCAGTCAATCCAAGGGGATTGCAGAGTCTTCAATTATGGCAAGTTAATGTCACAAAATATCCATCTTTTGGACAGCTCAAAACATTCATGTCTCAGTCGACACCTTTTCAGGAGCGATTTTTGCATCTTTACATACAGGGGAAACTGCAAAACATGCCACACAACATTTTCTACAAGCATTTGCATCATTAGGGGTGCCACAGGAAATAAAAACAGATAATGGACCAACTTATATAGGGAAGGTGCTTGACAGGTTTCTGAAAGAGTGGGGAGTCAAGCATACCTTTGGTATTCCACACTCTCCCACAAGTCAAGCAATCATTGAAAGAACACATCACACCCTGAAATCCCTCTTGGATAAACAAAAAAGGGGGGAGGCAGAAGTAACACCTCACATGCGGTTGAACAAAGCTCTGTATGTGTTGAATTTTCTAAATGGCTCTTTTTCAGATCTGACTCCACCAATTATCAGACATTTTACAAATAGTACGCAGGCAAAGCTAAGGGAGAATCCTTTTGTTTTGATCCGGAACCTGGAGACAGGGCGAGTTGAAGGTCCTTTCAAACTAATTACGTGGGGCAAGGGTTTTGCTTGTGTCTCCACAGAGCAAGGACTGAAGTGGGTGTCAGCAAGACACGTGAAGCCCTACCGGACTCAGACGCAGACAGACACAGATCAAGGAAACAGACAAGCGCGCAGGCAGAAGGAGATGACAAGACTGTGGACACCTCCTCGACCAACATATAAGGAGTTCATAGACTTGGGGTTTCTTTCGGGACTTGGGTATCATTGCATTGCAAAGTCTCTCACAGGGAGTGGGGCCATGAGCAGGGGGTTCAGTCAGGTGTTGTTCATGTGCCTCATCCTTTCACCTATTGCCTTGAGCAATGAGGCAGATTTGCCCGTGGCCCAGCCAAAAGAGAATGTTTGGGAGACTTTGGCCAATGAAGTGGGTTTGGACAGCATTTGTTTGACACTTCCAAGGCCAAAAAAACCCCATTTTCAACATGCTTGGTAGGCTTGCCAGTGAGTGAATGGCCGATCCCAAAGAACATCCCTCCAGGGGTTCTGCAAGCCATCACGAACCCTGTGGATGGATGGGGAATTTGGACACAGTTTCTCCCTGTGGCTCCTTTTGAGCCTCAGGAACTGGAAATTCTCGGTTCAGTGAGAATGAGTTTTTGTATACAATTTAATCATTCGGGAGTGGCACAATCAAAA
>NW_024524645.1:114072-115896 GCF_017590135.1 Pyrgilauda ruficollis
CCATTTTCAACATGCTTGGTAGGCTTGCCAGTGAGTGAATGGCCGATCCCAAAGAACATCCCTCCAGGGGTTCTGCAAGCCATCACGAACCCTGTGGATGGATGGGGGATTTGGACACAGTTTCTCCCTGTGGCTCCTTTTGAGCCTCAGGAACTGGAAATTCTCGGCTCAGTGAGAATGAGTTTTTGTATACAATTTAATCATTCGGGAGTGGCACAATCAAAAGACAAAATAGTAGATGTCACCCCAAATCAATTCATCTATAGAAATGCATCTGCTTGGTGTAATTACACAAAGGTATCAGATAAACCATCCTTCCAGGTTCCAGCACAAGTGCCAAAAGGCATCTTTTTTATCTGTGGGGATAGGGTTTGGCCTGCTATCCCTGCAAATGTCAAAGGTGGTCCATACAGCATTGGAAGGCTTTCATTGTTAACGCCCGATTTGAAAATTCTGAAAGAACAAAAATGTAGAGGGAAAACGATCAATCAACAATATGATCCAAATTGTGATGACAAGGTCCACACATGGAACAAGGCTCAGAGAATTTCAGCTGTGATTTTTTCACCATAGGTAGCATCAGGAGTAGCCTTGACTCATTTGGATCGAATGGGTTGTTGGCTGAGCAAGCACGCTGGTGCCATTTCTCTTGCACCGAGTGACATGCTAACAGACATCAACAGTGTAAGACAGGCAACTCTTCAAAATAGAGCAGCAATTGATTATCTATTGCTGGCACATAGGCACGGGTGTGAAGAATTTGAGGGGATGTGCTGCATGAACCTGTCGGATCATTCAAGATCTATCCATGAAAATATAGAACAATCACAAGAAGGTATCTCCAGACTTGGAGAAGTTACTGGATCCTGGTTGGATGGTGTGTTTGATTTTTTCAATTTATCTTCACTATGGAGGGAACTTTTAAAAGTAGGGTTTTATATTTTGGTAGGACTTGTGATTCTTCTGCTTTTTGTGCCGTGCATTATTCAATGTATACGGCAAGCCATAAATAAGGCAACCAGATAAGTGTTTTTGGTGCAAAGAGACTTAATAGTTAACTCATGCTTACATAGGTTAACTATCAGTCAACTCCTTTTAGCCTAATACAGACCCCCTTTTTCTTTGTATCTCTGTTCTTTTTCCCTAAGTCTAGGAATTTAGTACGGCTGTGGGTGAGCAATAGCCTGTGTCAATTAGTGGAATTACTGTGGAATTGATGGCCCCCCCCACTGCTTCTTTCACCTATCAGTATCTGGCTTTATCTACCAGCAGGCCCACAGTTTGTAAAGACACCTCTCTCATTCCTTTCATGTTCATTACATTTGTTGCCTTAGTCCCAGATAATGGTCAAGATGAAATTACATGGATTCTGTGTTTTCTAGAGCTTTTTTGTTGTCCCTAAAAACTGGATTTCTCACCCAGTGTGCAGTAAGACAATCTCACACACAGAGCTGAGGCATTTGTCTATTTCATATTTGATGCGTGCTAGCACACTGATTCTCAAAACTTTACAGTAGCTATACATTTTAGCAAGCAGAGAAATCATGGTTCATTGGCTACAAGTTACCTACTTCTCTTATTAATTAGTATTCAACTTTCTATTGGTTGAATGATTCTCTGGCTTCTCATGCTAATTAGTTCACATGTTCAGTCTTGAGTCAGTGGGCTTCTTGAGTTGGTGGTCCCAATCTCCCACTGCTGGAATTACCTTTAACCCAGTTGGTTTGGTGTGCAAATTGCAGATTGAGCTCTGGGTGGTGGAAGCTGTCCTGGTTTAGGACAAATTTGGGAAAAACGTCTGAAGGGGTTCCTCTAGAAAGCAGA
>NW_024524646.1:0-1935 GCF_017590135.1 Pyrgilauda ruficollis
CAAGGTGGCAGTTCCTATGGACAGGTAAATGTTAGTTGGAATAGAACACTTGAGAAAGTGAAGTGCTATTGCCCTGAAAAGTTAACAAATTTTAAAATATCTTTCTTCAATTCACATTGAATTCTTAACGAATGTAACTCTGAATCCATTTTAAATGGTTTGTTTTGAACATGACCGTTGTGTTTTTCGTAGATATATACAGGAGTCTTAGATTTCTGCTGCAATGTTATCTTTTCCACAGGTGTGGAACTTAAAAAAAAAAAAAAATTTATGGTAGAAATGGTCTGTTTGATGCTATTCTCATTCCAGTTGATGGTAGAATACAAATTTATTGTCAGTTCTTTGCTGCCTGCTTTGCTGTCAGCAGAGAAGTAACATTGAGAAATTGAAGTACCTTAGGTCAGATACTCAGCTGAATGAAGAATTTATCTTGGAGCCTGCAACTAATGAATGTCTACTTCACTTCACAGTTTTTATTTACAATAAAGCAGCCCTAAGAGAGCTATGAGTTTTGTCAGGATCTCTATGTCAGATAGCAAAAAATAGACCAGCATACTTCAAATACTTTTTGGTAATTCCTGTCTTCATAACCCTGCCAGGCAGCTGTGGCACAGGTCTGCAGGTACATGAAAAAACTGCATTTTTTAAAGATTATATTAAAGGCAGATTGCAACAGCAAATTATAACCACAGTAATTTTATATTACTGAGAATTTTTTTTAATACAGTCATCCTTGGCTAATTCATTTGACCTGCTACTTTGAATTTCGTTATTTTGTTTCCATTTTATGAAGCTATATTTTTTTCTAAGATTGTCTTAACTTTTAAAAATTATTTTTCACCCTAATTTTCTCTCAGATGAAGGAAATTATGCAACTGGGGCCAATGAAAAATAAAAATAGGTTAAATCAATATTCACCTAGTATTAAGCATTAGCCATCCAAGCCCAGTGTCTGAAAAAAGAAGGAGAAATAAACATAATAACAAAATGTTGTGTCCCTTCCTGAAAAACTCTCCTAAGACTGGAGAACTGTCTGAGACAGATGTAAAACTACTCTGTGATTGTCATTCAATACACACAGTGTGATCACCTATTTCTCCAGAATAAGAAATATGAAAATAAATCTAGTCAAGCAGTAGAGTCTGTACATTCTCTTATTCTGTTTTCTTATCCCAACAATAGATATTAGAGAGGCAACTGCTTCACAAATAGAGTAACTGTGGCTCAATCATTAATTTCACACAGGGGTACCAGCCTCAAGGTGGCAGTTCCTATGGCCAGGTAAGCATCAGTCAGAATAGAGCATTTCAGAAATGGCACTGTAAAGGCAATTAGCAAAACTCAAAATGTGAACTTTAAAGGACATTTTCTCTGAAAGTGTCCATTCACACTCAGCGTGTATGCACGTGCTACTTGTTGTTCGGGAATCCCAGTGTGTGAAATCATCCCACTCAACATCCTCAGGAGAGCCAGGAGATGCCTGGCTCTGCATTCTGCCCTGCATGGCTTTAGCATGTAGTTGCTTGCTGCTGTTGCTAATGCAGGCTGGACCCCTTACTGAAAGGGAAGTAACCAAATGGTGTCCTTGTCTTAGGGTGGACCAGGTTTCTCAGGCAGCAGCAGCAGCTCCTATGGCCAGGTAAGCAAACTGGCTACTCTGCAGAAAGTTCTTCACTGGTCTCTGTGACTGGCATGACTGGAAGACTTTTGGGAGTGATGTTTCCCCTGGCACTCTGTGCCTCAATTTGGGCCACGGTTTCTGCTGAGAATAAGACAATGTGCTGCACAGATGCACAGCTGTTAGCACACTGCTCTGTGTCCTTTTCTTCCCTAAAAGGAAGAAACCTTTTAGGGAATCCCACATGCAGCTGTTATTTCCAAAGATATCATGCTCTATAAAGAAGCCTCCTTGTCAAGGTGGTAATTATCTTCTCT
>NW_024524647.1:0-1931 GCF_017590135.1 Pyrgilauda ruficollis
CCCTCCCAGTTTGTCCCAGTTTGTCCCCATGTCCCCGGTCACCCTCTGTTCCCCCTTGGCGGCGGCGTGCGGGACGATGATGGGCGCCTCGAGCTCGGCGGGGCCGATGACGGCGCCGCGGTTGCCCAGGGTGAACACGGTGTTGCGGCTGCGCAGCGACGGCTTCGAGAAGAAACGTGCGCGGGGGAGTCAAGGAAAACAGCCCAGAAACGTCCTGAAATCAGCCCGGAATAGCCCCAAAACATCCCACCAGAAAGGCCAAAATAGCCCCAAAAAACGTCCTGAAATCAGCCCAGAATAGCCCCAAAAAATCCCCCCAGAAAGCCCGAAATAGCCCCAAAAAATCACCCCAAAAAATCACGAAATAGCCCCCAAAAATGTCCTGAAATCAGCCCAGAATAGCCCCAAAAAATCCCACCAGAAAGGCCGAAACAGCCCCAAAAAATGTCCTGAAAAATCACGAAACAGCCCCAAAAAATGCCCCCACAAATCCCAAAAAAAATGCCCCAAAAAATGCCCCCAGAAATCCCAAAAAAACTCCCAAAAAATCCTGAAATAGCCCCAAAAAATTCCCCCAGAAAGCCCGAAATATGCCCAAAAAATCCCGAAATAGCCCCAAAAAATCCCCCCAGAAAGCCCGAAATATGCCCAAAAAATCCCCCCAGAAATCCCAAAATATGCCCAAAAAATCCCAAAATAGCCCCAAAAAATCCCCCCAGAAATCCCGAAATAGCCTCAAAAAATCCCCCAAAAATCCCCAGAAAATTCAAAAAAATCATCCAAAAAAATCCCCCAAAAATCCAGAAATATCCACAAAAAATCCCCCGAAAATTCGAAAAAATCATCCAAGAAAATCCCCCAAAAATCCCAAAATATCACCCCGGAAATCCCAAAATATCCCCAAAAAATTCCCCCAGAAATCCCAAAATAGCCCCAAAAAATCACCCCAAAAACATCCCAAAAAATCAGCCCAAAAAACCCATAAAAAACCCAAAAAATCATCCCAAAAACATCCCAAAAAATCCAAAAAAACCCAAAAAGTCATCCCAAAAAACCCACAAAAATCCCAAAAAATCACCACAAAAAACCCATAAAAATCCCAAAATATCATCCCAAATAATCCCAAAAATACCAATAAAAAATTCCCAAAAAATCATTCCAAAAAAAACCCAAAAAAACCCCAAAAAATCACTGCAAAAAACCCCTAAAAATTCAAAAAAATCATCCCAAAAAAACCCAAAAAATCCCAAAAAGTAATCCCAAAAAACTCAATAAAAAATTCCCAGAAAATCATTCCAAATAATCCCCAAAAAATCCCCCAAAAACCCCAAAAAATCCCCAAAAATCCTCCTGAAAAATCCCCAAAAAATCATTCTGAGAAGGCTCAAAAAATCCCAAAAAATCATCCACAAAAATGCCCAAAAAAATAAAAAATCATCCCAAAAAATCCCCGAAATCATCCCAAAAAATCCCCAAAATCATCCCAAAAGAGCCCAAAAGATCCCAACAAAAATCCCAAAAAATCTTCCTGAAAAATTCCAAAAAATAATCTGGAAAATTTTTACAAAACCTAAAAAAACCCCCAAAAAATTCTGAAAAAATCCCAAAAAAATTATCCTGAAAAATCCCAAAAAAATTCCCAAAAAATCCCAAAAAAATCCCCCAAAATTCCAAAAAAATCCCAAAAAATAATCCTGAAAATTTTTAAAGATCCTGGAAAATCCCCCCAAAAATAATCCCAATAAAAATCCCAAAAAATCATCCTGAAAACTCCCAAAAAAAGCCCAAAAATCATCCCAAAAAAAATTTTTAAAAATCCCAAAAAAAAATTCCCAAAAATCCCAATAAATTTTCCAAAAAAAATCCCAAAAAATCTTCCTGAAAAATCCCAAAAAATAATCCTAAAAATCCCCCCAAAATCCTGAAAAATC
>NW_024524648.1:0-1931 GCF_017590135.1 Pyrgilauda ruficollis
CTGAGGTGGGGCCCAGGCCTGATGGGTTTCCACTCCTCCGGCAAAGTCTGGGCTGTCTGCTAAAATGGCAAAGATTAATAAGGTGGCAGTATAAGTCAGCCACATCGCCCTGACCTTCCCAGACACTGCTTCTAACCACCCGGGTATTTCTGGAAGCTGACAGATTATTCATAAACTGTTAAGAGTGTCTCTTCTTTCCTTTTCTCTTTTTCTTCCCTGATTTGCTCAGATTTAAGCTTCTCAGACCTCTCAGGCAATCGTCCCACGCTTGGTTGAGATCTTGATCCCCTGGAATCGGACCTATTACATCCAACTGTGAGAGAGAGATATCCCAGCCACACTTAGATGTCAAGGTACACGACCGAGACTGCCCTAAAGCACATGTAACTAAGCACTGGGTTTCCCACCTGTACCACGTGAGAATTTTCTGTTCTGGGGACTCATACAACTGTAGTCCCTGGTGGCCGGGCAACCCTGTTAAAGGCCTGGAGTTCTGCTTGCCAGGAGCTCCGCTGCCAACTAAATGCACAATTCCTGCACCACAGCTCAGGTAATTGGGACTGATGCACCCACATAATTTGCTGACAACCCCCACAAAAAAGCAATATCCATGCAGCACATTGTTTGTCTTGACATTTAACACAAGCTAAATTCTTAGGCCCTCTATAATAAAATGAGTGAAGCACCGGAAATAAGTTTAGCAAATTATCTACAGATTTGCACCGATCAACCGCTCGGTCAATGGCGGAGCTACACTGTCCTTTCAGTTTAAGAAGTACTGGATGGAGGGTAATCAGCAGCTTCGTCTCTATACGCCGTCGGTCTTCTTCACTCAGTTGCCTGAGGCTCGGTTCCATCTGACACAGCTGCTCGGGTCCATTTAGCAGGTACCCACAAGGACCCTGTTGGGGTAGAAACACAAAGATACCCGCGTCCCCAGTATAACACCTTAACAGGACCTTGCATTCGATAATGGCGGCTGCCTTATCTATAAAAGACCCAAATGATTCATCTCTTCCTTGCTTTATTCCCATATAAGAGGGAATCCCGCCCGGCTCTTTTATCTTATCTATGGCTAGTCGTACTAGGCGCATACCTTCTCTACATTTGTCAGGACCAAGTAATGCTTGCGCTTCCGTGCGGAGAAAAGGTCCCAGACCCATTAGCTCCTGTATGGTTACTCCGTGGAGCGGGTCGCCTGGCTGCCGCACTGTGGCCACACATTCCTGACAAAGTGCTTGCCAGTGTGCATTAAACAAAAGCTGCTGATGTTGAGTGAAGATAAGCTTCACTATACCTCTACAATCAGCCGGCAGTAAAACCTGAGTTCCCCAGATATAATCAAGTATTTGCTTTGCGGGTTCATTGGTCACCCCGAACTGACTAACTGTGGCCCGTAATTGCGACAATAGCTTCCAGTCCAGCGGCAAAATTTCTGCTTCATATCCACCCCCCGCCAAAGGTGTAAATACCGCCGGACAAGCAACCTCCACAGCTGCTGCTATAGCTTCACTATCCCTGGAATCCACAAGGTATCTCGCTAGCGTCGCCCATGCCTCCCTTCGCCCCCGTGCAATGGCCCCCGCTAGGTCACTTTCCGCCCCAGGGATCGGCTCATTACGAGGAGGAGGAGGAGATAGAGGGTCTGAGCACGGCGTGGGCAGTGCAGACGGTGCTGTTACAGCACCCGCGGGGGGAGAGCTGCTGCCGCTCGAAGGAGGAGCCGATACTGGCGGCAAAATGACTGTAGATGTGGCAGGGGGTAGCGGGCAATCAGACCAGACCCCATAACTCCTGTTCTTATCATGCACCACACTAGCTTGCTGTGCCGCTTTCTTTTCTACCTGATATTGCAATAACTCATTGTGCATGACTCGCCATAGTTTTCCCAACCTTTTTGCAGTCTTATCCTCATCTATAACTGCCTCCCA
>NW_024524649.1:0-1929 GCF_017590135.1 Pyrgilauda ruficollis
AAAAAAGAAAACCAGCATAGCCTCTTTGTGTAGCACTATAATGGCATAAACATACAGTAAACTCTAAAGCAAAATTTGTTATCCCTGGGAGTACAATAGATCTGATCCATATGCTACACCATTCAATGGAGAAAATAAAGGAAAACTTCTGCAGATACTAATAAATTGAAAATGGCAGTTTCCAGGCTTTGGAAAGCTACTATTTGTGTGATTATATTGCTGGAAAAGTTCTGTAGAATATATTTATCTTACACCAACAAGTATTCTCCCAAATAGTCATCTAGTAAGTGTTGGGGATTTAACACAGGATAAGGAACTATTCTGAAAAGTATTGCTGCCATGTGGCTACCTTGTGTTGCCAAGTAAGGAAGTTTAATAATGGGCTGTTTGAGGAGTTTGACCTTAGGCTATGAAGTTGAAGAACTTTATTTTTATAGATGAAAGAGGAGTAATTTGTTTGCAAGAAATCCTAGTGGAGATGATAAATTTTTCCCAAGTTTATGACTGTGTCATGCAGAGGTCATTCAGATAAGCTACTTCTAGCTAGTTACTAGTAGCATGTTTTTCTCATCCTGCTTTTGCTCTCTCTTTGCCTTGTTCAGGTCTGCTTCTTCCTCTCCTGTTGGCATTCTATTTCTGAAGTTAGTTGTTGTGACTTCGTCATTATTCTTTCAATAAAGCTCTCCCTTTTGATATTTGAAGGGAAAACAAGGGGAAACGCATAGGTGGCACAGTGGAGCACTTGTGTCTCCATTCAAGGACAAAACCTTATAGGAACAGCAGTAAGAAAAAAAAGGAGCAAGTTTCCCACTGTTTCTTTATTTTGGTCTGCATCTCTCTCATAAGCTTTGAAAGAGCTGTATGATTCCCTCCACCCCATTTTGTAGAAAGAAATTAAATAGGAATACATAAAGCCCATATAATTTAACAGTAAAAAAATCATATCAAATTTGTACACTTAAAATGTCACAGTGACCCTGGCCAAGTATATTATCTGGATTTCAGTATGATTGCTCACCAACTTACAATACTGCATCTCCAAGGTGACAGTGTATGTGCATATGATTGTGGGTGTATTACACTTTCCTTCCATCTAGTATGAAGAAAAGCAATCAATCTGTAAAGACAAACACTTCCTTATTTTTCCATGTGTGGGAAGTGGGCAAACTAGAACATCATGTTCCCTTACTCAAATCTATGTAAATGGAAGTTAAACGCCTTTGGAACAGCTAAAAAAATAAATTAAAAAGAAAAAAAATAAAAGCAAGAGAAAGAACAAGAAGCAGAAATCACTTTTTTGGCTCTGTTTTTAATCAGGCTTGGCATTCAGAGAAGATGCTGGGGCAGATGCTACAGGAAACCAGGCAGGAGCAGTTAAAGTATTGTATAAAAAAAGAAGAAAATAACTTCTAGTTAAAAAATGCAAAGCCATAGCCATTGGTAATATACATGAAAATGTGCTTGGCAGTAGCTGCAGAAACAGGGAGAGAATGCAGATGGCTAAATGGCAGTGTTAGCGGCATCTTCTCCCACTATGCTCTCTAGGGCAAAGCACATTCCTGAGATTCATGCCTTGTATCCATATTGTCAAGGGAGCTCATGTTCTGAGACTACCACAGTGCTTGAACTGAACAGTAATATTACCTTGCATGGTAATACATATATTAAGTATGTAAATAACACAAAAATGATGTATCATTATTAAATGGATATAAAATATGTATTTTTTATAGTTCATAGCCATATATAACAAAAAATTTCTTTCCACTAACTGTTCAGGAGAGCTGAAGGTAGCAAATTCACAGGCATCTGCAATTTATGTAGGTACTGCTCAAGCAAAATGTTGTCAAGTCATTAACTAAACAAGTCTTACTACATCCCCTTTCAGATGTATCTACACTGAGGATGTGTAGAAAATAGTAAGCAGTT
>NW_024524650.1:0-1924 GCF_017590135.1 Pyrgilauda ruficollis
ATCCCATCCCATCCCCATCCCGTTCCCCATCCCCATTACCGTGTCCCTCTCGGGCCGCAGCGGGAAGGAGCCGCCTCCCGTTCCGCCTTCCCCGAGCGGCGCCCGCTCCTCCGCCCTCGCCGGCAGCCGCCGCCGGCTCCCCGGCGTCCCTCCGGCAGCCCAGGCCGGGCACGGCCAGCGGAGCTGCCTCCCCTTCGTGCCTCGGCCGCTGGGAGCGCCTCCCGGGAGGATTCGCTGCCTAATTAGTGCGCCCATCGCGCCTCGGCACTCCGTCAAGCGCTGGGATGTCCTGCCTGGACCAGCTGGGGATGTGCAGGGCTGACGTTCAGCTGTTCAGGTCACGAAAGGGTTACAGGGCAGAGTTGGCGCTCGGATTAGGCAGGGCTCAATCTGCTGTGCCGGGTTTAGGGCTCTGGTTCGGCAGGGGGGATGGAAGGCAAGCTCGGCACGGAGGAGGTGGTCGCAGCCTGGCGGAGCAAACCCAAAAGCTTTTGGGCAAAGCGAAGGGGGGGTTCCGTGCGCTCCGGCTGCCGGGGGTCTGCGGGGTCAGGGCTCTGTCCTGCGCTTTGGCCTCGGGAGCAGCGCGGGGAATCCTTCCTGGCAGCGGCTGTGCCTCTGGGCTCTGGCACGGTCAGAAACCTGCAGAGCCCCGCACGAATGACCTCGTAAAAAGTCGGGATCTGCTCGATCCCTGCTTTGAAGAGACGGCTGATGGAGGAAATAACAGCTGTGATCATCAACACCCAGTGCAGGAGGAGCACACAGAGCAGAGAACTGGGAGTGATCTTCGAATCGCAGCTGGGGACAGACCATCCATCCCTGCCTTGTTCTAGACATCCATATTTTATTGGAATTTCATCAGGGAATTCTGGTCCATTTGACGTGTTAACCTTGTGTTCTGCAGTTTGCTGCCTCCCCATCTTTCAATTAATTCGTGTCCATTCATTTGTAAAGAAGTACAAACACTTTCCTCCCTGGTTTAATACATCCTGACCTGCTCCTGAAAAACCCTACACATAATCCAGCCGTGTTATTAACTATGAAAAACGTGCAGCAGCGAGTGTGTCACTGTCATCTCTCTTTGCCCTCAATTAGTCCCGGTCTAACCCTTTTAGCCTCAAGAGAAACCAGATTATAACTTGTCTGTCAGGGCTGAGGTGGATTTTACGCAACCAATGTCGTAATTATCCAAATGATTGCTCTATCAGTCAGCAGCTTGTTACAAGGCCTTTACATCTTTTTGCTGATTCTGGACTTTCTGAAGCAAAGAGAAATGGTTTCCTGGGTGTAAGGGCAACTCCTGCAGTACTCAGGATGTGTCAGAGCAGCCCAACATGCATCCACTATCAGGAAAATAATCAGTCAATAGGAACTCATGAATAGGTGACTACATTTTCTATCTCCTCTTGTTTCATTCTGCTACTTGGAGTGGTGGCCAAAAGCAATGATCAAGACTTGGTTATTTCCTTGCTTCTTGACCCATTGGGCAGTCACGGAGTAGAGCAAAATGAAGGTAACAGGAATTTTTAAGGCAAGGCAGTGGGATCTCAGTGATGACCAGACCACAAGTTCTGTATTTAGGCTCCACCTTGTGGGGTGCAGTTAAACTCATTCGCCAACAACACAAACAAACTCCCTGAGTTTACAGCCCTGGCAGGAGGAGTCACTGAGGCAGCTGATTGGAGCAGAGCCCAGTTTTAGTGGAGTTCTCAGGGTTTGGTGAAGTCCATGGGCTGGAACTCACATTCGAGACCACCTAAGATCAGTTTGTGGGAGATGAGATGCACTGATAAATCAGCTACCTGCTCATTTTGTGGCTTGCTAAGTATGGACAAACCTTAAATCTTAAATCTCCCCTCCTCACTGCTTGTGTTCATATCTAAATGCCTTGAGAAGTTTGAGCTGGAACAGAGGCTGGACAGAG
>NW_024524651.1:0-1924 GCF_017590135.1 Pyrgilauda ruficollis
ATGAGTCTGAGGGGCTTGGGGAGAGCTGCTTGAGGGGGAGCCACTTTGGGGATTTGATGGAGGGGCTGTGGGTGTTCTGGCACGGGTGGGGGTCCCTGCGGGACCCAGGGAGGGGCTGGCAACCCCCAGGGTCCCTCTGGGCTGTGGCCTCAGTGCCCTTGTCCCACCCCCGGGCTGGGCAGGGCTGTGTGTCCCCCATGGCTGTGTGTGTCCCCCCCCGGGCTGGGCATGTGTCCGTGTCGTCTGTGACAGCGCGGTGACATTGTCGCCGCGCTGGGGTCCCCCCAGAGCCCCCAGCCCCCTCGGTCCCGTCAGCTCCGCATCGACCGCGGGGACGTGAAAGGTTCGGGGCCGGGGGGGCTGCGGGGGCTGCTCGCTCCTCCCGGCGCTGCCCTGAGCCCGGCGCCGCTCGGCCGGGACCCCCCGCCCGTGTCCCCGCAGCCCCGCGGGTGTCACAGCGCGGCCACGCCGCGGGGGACACCCCCCCCACTGCCACCAGCCGCGTCCCCGCCGCCGCTCGCCCGGGTGACAACCGGGGCAGGAGTGGGGGGCGCGTCCCCTCCGGCCGGGGCTGGCACCCTCCCGTGTCCCCTCCGGCCGAATCGTGTCGCCTCCAGCCGCGCTGGTGGCACCCCACAGTGTCACCACGGCCGTGTCCCCTCACCCCCCTGGCCGGGGATGCGTTTGCGGCTGGGTGCGGCCATCCCGGCGGTTTTGGGGACCCCCTTCTGCCACCTGTCCCCATCCCAGCACCCCCCTGTGGCTTTGGTGGCCCTGCCCGGCGCGCACGTCCCCGCCGCGTCCCTCCGTGCCTCAGTTTCCCTCGGAGCCGGTGATTGCTCCTTAATGGTAAATCCATACGGGATTAATGTCCCCGCGCGGGGGGCTGGAAAGGTCACCTCATCCGTCCTGGGGGTGGTGACAGCGCTCGATGGCGGTGGCGGGGCTGCGGTGACAGGGCTGTGGTGGCGGCTTCGTGCCTGGTCTGGGGAAACTGAGGCAGCCGTGGCTGTGGGTGTGTGTGTCCCCTCCGCTGTCCCCCATGGGTGGCTTGTGCCAGGGCCGTGGGTCTTGTCCCATGTGCCATGTTGGTGTCCCTGGGTGTGGCCAATGTCCCCGTGTCCCGCTGTCACATCCCGCGGCTGTCTCAGGGCAGGTTTGTGTGACACGGCTGAGTGTGACATCCGTGTCCTCGTGCCACGGCTGCGTGTCGCATCCGTGTCACTGTGCCGCTGCTGCCTGTCACATCTGCCATGTGCCATTTCGTGTGCCCTGGCTGCCTGTCTCAGCTGTCCGTGTGCCACAGGGACATGTCCCACCTGCGCCCATGTCCCGTGCCCGCCTGGCACTGCCATGCCCGTGTCCCGTGCCACACGCGTGTCCCCGTGTCCGTGTGTCCCACCCGTGCCCCCCCCGGCTCTGTCCTCCCCGGCCGCTCCGCGCCCCAGGCTGGGCACCGTGCAGGGGGACAGTGACAGGGTGCTGGCACGTGTCCCCTGCCCGTGGCGGGGGGGCCGCAGGGTCCTGCGTGCCCGTGGGTCTGTCACGCGTGAGGGAGGAGCCACCAGCCCCCCTCGGGCTATAAAACCCCGGGCGGGTGCAGGAGCCGCCGTGTCCCCGGCACTGTCACCCCACTGCCAGGCCCTAGCTGTCACCTCTGCCTCCGCCATCGTGAGTGCAGCGGCGGGCTGGGTTCCCGGGGGGTCCCTGAGGGGAGGTCGGGACCCCAGGGGGGACAGTCACCTCCTGGGGGGGACCTGTGGGTGCCCTGGAGGGGAGGGGTCCCTTTGGGGACGCGTGGTTCTCTGGGCTCCTTCGGGGTGGGACAGCTCCCCTGGGGACACTGAGGGGGTCTCTGGGAGGGAGATGTCCCCCGTGGGATACGGGGGGGTGCAGATGTCCCTTGAGTGGGGCTGGGGTCCCG
>NW_024524652.1:0-1924 GCF_017590135.1 Pyrgilauda ruficollis
GAGACCCCAGAGCCCCAATTTGAGACTCTGGGACCCCAAATTTGGGGGTTGGGTGGGGGTCTCTGGCTCCGGGACCCCAAATCGGGACCCCAGAGCGCCAATCTGAGACTTTGGGACCCCAAATTTGGGTTTTGGGTGGGGGTCTCTGCATCCGGGACCCCAAATCGGGACCTCGGGACCCCAATTTGGGACTCTGGGACCCCAATTTGTGACTCTTGAGACCCCAATTTAAGGGTTCAGGACCCCAAATTTGGACTCTGGGTGGGGGTCTCTGAGCCTGGGTCCCCAAATTGGGACCCCGGGACCCATTTTGGGTCTCTGGGACCCCAATTTGTGACCTGGGACCCCAAATTATGACCCTGGGACCCCAATTTGTGACCCCGGGACCCCAATTTTAGGGGTTAGGACCCATTTTGGGTCTCTGGGACCCCAAATTATGACCCTGGGACCCCAATTTGTGACCCCGGGACCCCAATTTTAGGGGTTAGGACCCATTTTGGGTCTCTGGGACCCCAAATTATGACCCTGGGACCCCAATTTGTGACCCCGGGACCCCAATTTTAGGGGTTAGGACCCATTTTGGGTCTCTGGGACCCCAAATTATGACCCTGGGACCCCAATTTGTGACCCCGGGACCCCAATTTTAGGGGTTAGGACCCATTTTGGGTCTCTGGGACCCCAATTTGTGACCTTTAACCCCAATTTGTTACCCTAGGACCCCAATTTTGCACTCTGGGACCCCAATTTTGCACTCGGGGACCCCAAATTATGACCCTGGAACCCCAAATTTAAGGGTCAGGACCCATTTCGGGTCACTAGGACCCCAATTTTTATGTCTGGGACCCCAATTTGTGACCCTGGGACCCCAATTTGTGACCTTGGCACCCCAAATTATGATCCCGGGACCCCAATTTTAGGGGTCAGGACCCATTTCAGGTCATTAGCACCCCAATTTGTGACCCTGGGACCCCAAATTATGACCCTGGGACCCCAATTTGCGACTCTGGGACCCCAAATTATGACCCTGGGACCCCAATTTGTGACCCCGGGACCCCAATTTTAGGGGTTAGGACCCATTTTGGGTCTCTGGGACCCCAAATTATGACCCTGGGACCCCAATTTGTGACCCCGGGACCCCAATTTTAGGGGTTAGGACCCATTTTGGGTCTCTGGGACCCCAAGTGGCCTTTAACCCCAATTTGTGACCCTGGGACCCCAAATTTAAGGGTCGGGACCCATTTCGGGTCACTAGGACCCCAATTTTTATCTCTGGGACCCCAATTTGTGACTCTGGAACCCCAATTTTAGGGGTCAGGACCCATTTCAGGTCATTAGCACCCCAATTTGTGACCCTGGGACCCCAAATTATGACCCTGGGACCCCAATTTTAAGGGTCAGGACCCATTTTGGGTCTCTGGGACCCCAATTTGTGACCTTTAACCCCAATTTGTTACCCTAGGACCCCAATTTTGCACTCTGGGACCCCAATTTGTGACCCTGCGACCCCAAATTATGACCCCGGGACCCCAATTTGTGACCTTGGAACCCCAAATTATGACCCCGGGACCCCAATTTTAAGGGTCAGGACCCATTTTGGGTCTCTGGGACCCCAATTTGTGACCTTTAACCCCAATTTGTTACCCTAGGACCCCAATTTTGCACTCTGGGACCCCAATTTTGCACTCGGGGACCCCAAATTATGACCCTGGAACCCCAAATTTAAGGGTCAGGACCCATTTCGGGTCACTAGGACCCCAATTTTTATCTCTGGGACCCCAATTTGTGACCCTGGGACCCCAAATTATGATCCCGGGACCCCAATTTTAAGGGTCAGGACCCATTTTGGGTCACTAAGACCCCAATTTTTATCTCTGGGACCCCAATTTGTGACCCTGGCACCCCAAATTATGATCCCGGGACCCCA
>NW_024524653.1:0-1923 GCF_017590135.1 Pyrgilauda ruficollis
GGGGGTCTCACCCCCATTTAGGGTCTCCCACCCCAATCTGGGGGGGTTTCACCCCCATTTGGGGAGGGGGTCCCACCCCGATTTGGGGGGGGTCTCACCCCCATTTGGGGAGAGGGTCCCCCCCCCCCCCGGGGTCTCCCCCCCATTTGGGGAGGGGTCACTCACTCTGCTCCTCGGGGGTCGCCGCCTCCAGCCACTCCCGCACCGCCCGCAGCCCCTCCCCCACCAGCACCTTGGGGTACCTGGGGGGAGGGGCGGGCTCAGGGACGCCGGGACCCCCCCGGGACCCCCCCCCGAGCACAACCGGACCATCGCCCACGGGAGCCCCGGTAATTAATGCTAATTAATCTTAATTAACACTGATTAATTAACCCAAACACCCCCCCCCGAGCACAACCGGACCATCGCCCACGGGAGCCCCGGTAATTAATGCTAATTAACGATAAGTAACACTGCTTAATTGTTCGGGTGATTTTTTGGGGGATTTTTTCGGGATTTTTTGGGTATTTCTGGGGAGCGTTTCAGGTGATTTTGGGTGATATTTTGGGGATGTTTTTGGGCTGTCTGCCCCAGGCAGCTGCTGCGGCGGGGCCTGGCCGAGCCCCTGGAGCTGCCCGGCAGCCGCGGGGATTTGGGGAATTTGGGAATTTTTGGGTGATTTTTTGGGTGATTTTTTTGGCATTTGTGGGGAGTGTTTTGGGTGATTGTTTGGGGATTTTTTGGGTGATTTTTTGGGTATTTTTTGGGATTTCTGGGGATTTTTTGGGTGATTTTTGGGTGATTTTTTTGGGATTTTTTCGGGATTTTTTGGCATTTCTGGGGAGTGTTTCGGGTGATTTTTTTGGCATTTCTGGGGAGTGTTTTGGGTGATTTTTTTGGCATTTCTGGGGAGTGTTTCGGGTGATTTTTTTGGCATTTCTGGGGAGTGTTTCGGGTGATTTTTTGGGTGATTTTTTGGGGATATTTTGGCATTTCTGGGGAGCGTTTCGGGTGATTTTGGGGTGATTTTTTGGGGATTTTTTGGGATTTCTGTGGAGTGTTTTGGGTGATTTTTTGGGTATTTTTTTGGCATTTCTGGGGAGTGTTTCGGGTGATTTTTGGGTGATTTTTTTGGGATTTTTTCGGGATTTTTTGGGTATTTCTGGGGAGCGTTTCGGGTGATTTTTGGGTGATTTTTTTGGGATTTTTTGGGTATTTTTTGGTATTTCTGGGGAGTGTTTTGGGTGATTTTTGGGTGATTTTTTGGGGATTTTTTCGGGATTTTTTGGGTATTTCTGGGGAGCGTTTCGGGTGATTTTGGGTGATTTTGGGTGTGTTTTGGGCTGTCTGCCCCAGGCGGCTGCTGCGGCGGGGCCTGGCCGAGCCCCTGGAGCTGCCCGGCCGCCGCGGGGGTTTGGGGGATTTGGGGATTTTTGGGGGGTTTTTGGGGGGTTTTGGGGGGATTTGGGATTTTTTGGGGGATTTTTGGGGGTTTTCGGGGCATTTGGGGGATTTTTTGGGGGTTTTGGGGGAATTTGGGATTTTTTTGGGGGATTTTTTGGGGGTTTTGGGGGAATTTGGAGGGATTTTTTGGGGATTTTTTGGGGATTTTTGGGGATTTTTGGGGGATTTTTTGGGGGAGATTTGGTGGAACTTGGGGGATTTTTGGGGATTTCTTGGGATTTTTGGGGTGTTTTTTGGTGTTTTCCATGTTTTTGGGGTTTTTATTTGCTGTGTTTCCTGTGTTTTGGGTGTTTTTGGGTGTTTTTTTTTGTGTTTTTGGGTGGTTTTTTGTATTTCCCTGTGTTTTTCGGTGTGTTTTTGCAGTTTTTGGCAGGTTTTTTGGCCGTTTTTGGGTGTTTCTTTGGGTGTTTCTGGGTGGTTTTTTTGTATTTTTGGGTGTTTTTGGCCGTTTTCGGGTGTTTTGGGTGTTTTTGGGTGTTT
>NW_024524654.1:0-1923 GCF_017590135.1 Pyrgilauda ruficollis
ATGAAACAGTGCTGAGCTCCCTGAATTCCTCTGGCAGCTCAGCAGACTGGGATGGGCTGCCTGTGTTTTCCCACCTGTCAGCACCTGCTTCCATGAGGAACAGCAGTCTCTACGAGCTGCTGCAGGTGGGCAGAGCTGCTTCCAGCCAGCCTGAGTGGGGACACTTCTCCCGGCTGTGGCGTGCCACTGGCAGCATGCTGACCTCCAAATGGAGCCTAACAGAAGTGGGTGAATATGTGGAACTCCTGCAAATGATGAAGAAAGCTCTAATCCTCGTGGACCTTGGGGTAGCTCCTGGAAAAGCATTGGTGCATCAGATTTTTAGTAATTCTACTGAAGAAATTAAATTCTCAGATCTGAGTGATTTGTATAGTTCATTAAAACTCTTTTTCAGTTCAAGTTCTGCCACAGACAGCACACTGGACTTGGAAAGAATATTTCAAGAAATACTTCCTCTGTATGAAGGGAGTGATGAAGGACTGTTCTACTCTAATCCCTATGGAAAAGAAAATCAAGATGTTCTGACTATGGCTGCAGTGATTTGGAATGAGATCATTTTAAACAGGACTCATTTTAATGCAGAGAATGCATGGGAGGTTATCAAAATGCTTGCACTCGATGCAATCTCGCTTGAAGACATTGAAAATTATCTCAGCACAAATGAGAAAGTGTCATCATTATTTTCTGACTTCTTGTTGACCCCTGAAACTTCTGAAAATTTTGTAGAACACCTTCTGTCCCTTGAGAAACTTCTTGGTGCCATGGCAAAGGTGAATACCAGTGATCATTATCTGCTGATCTCTTCTTTGTCTGAGCTAATGCAGAAGCTCCTTCCTGGAAGGCAGGAAAATGAACTTGACGCTTTCTGGCACGTTGCTGAAGGTCTCCAGTCATTGAACTGGAGTAATACAGACAGTCTCACTGCCCAGTCACTTCTAGACATGCTGCAAAATCTGCTAAATACAATGGAAAATGACTCCAGTCTTCCTTTCAGTAAGGAACTGAAGCAGCTGCTAAACTTTGCATCCTCCATCTTTGAGCTGTATGATGAAGAAGACTCCAGGGGAAACAACATCTCCATGTACTTGCAGGCCCTGCAGAGAGGTATCTTAACTTTGAAAGGTTTGCAGAAAAGGTATAACATCAGTGAGCTTGAATCTCTCAGCCTGTTACTTGACTCTTACAGTAACTATACCCCGAGACTGATGGAAATGTGGGGAGCAGGAATGAAAGTTCTTCATGACACCAACTTAAACAAAACATTTGAGGAAAAAATGGACGTTGTCTACAATTTCTCACGTTTGCTGCTGCAAGAATTCAGCCAGTCTCCCTCACAGCACAATAACTCACTACAGGCAAAAATTTGGGATTTCTTGCGATCAGCCTTGGATCCTTTCCTTGAGCACAGCAGCAATGGCTATAGGACACTCCAGAACTGCTCCTTTGAAGATGTGCTTGGCATAGGCCTTGAGGTGCTGTTTGAAAATGCCACTCTAAGGGAGTCCTCAGCCAGGAGCCCCTGCAGGCCCCTCTTGGATTCCTTGGCCGTGGAGGGTGGGACAGGGAGCAATGACACCTTTACCAGGGTGTTCCAGCTGGCCATAAGCAACCTGAAACTGTCCCCAGAGTTTGCTGCTGCCTACAACAACAGCAGGGAGAGCTTTTCCAAGGAGCTGTCGTGCCTCACGCGAGCTCTGCGTTTGTCTCTGAGTTTCCTCTCCAAGTTAAACCTTGTCTCTGAGCTGGGAAACTCGTGGCTCCAGGAGAAGGTGAGAGCTCTGAGTGCAGCCACGGAGGGGCTGGTGCAGGGTGATGCCTCGTGCCCCATCCCAGCCCAGGATGTGGGTGATGTGTCCCCATCCCAGCTTCTGAACGTGCTCCTTCCTGCCCTGCTGAATGAAACAGTGCTGAGCTCCCTGAATT
>NW_024524655.1:0-1922 GCF_017590135.1 Pyrgilauda ruficollis
AGAAATGAGGGGATTTGGGGAGAAATGCGGAGATTTGAGGAGTTTGGAGAAGAAATGAGGAGATTTGGGGAGAAATGAGGGAATTTAGGGAAGGCATGAGGGGATTTGGGGTGAAATGAGGAGTTTTGAGTGGTTTGGGGGAGATGTGAGGGAATTTGGGCTAAAGGAGTGAGAAATGAGGGGATTTTGGGTAAAATGAGGAGATTTGGGGTGAAATGAGGGAATTTGGGGTGAAATGAGGGGATTTGGGGTGAAATGAGGGGATTTTGGGTAAAATGAGGGGATTTTGGGTGAAATGAGGGGATTTGGGGGAGGTTTTTGGAGAAATCAGGAAGTTCTGAGGGATTTAAGGTGAAACCAGGAGGTTTTGGGGTAAATCAGGAATTTTAACAGGAATTTTGGGGGAAATCAGGAAGTTTTGAGGCATCTCAGAGAGAATTTGGGGGAAAATCTGAGGATTTTGGGGGAGATTTGGGAGAAACCCAGAGCTTTTAGGGGGATTTGGGTGAAATCAGGAGGTTTTGGGGCATTTTGGGGCAAATCAGGAGATTTTTGGTGAAATCAGGAGATTTTGGGGGAGATTCTGAGGTTTTGAGGAGTTTCAGAGGTAATTTGGGGAGAAACCAAAAGATTTTGGGGAGAAATCAGGAGATTTTAGGAGAAACCAGAATATTTTGGGTGAAATCAGGAAATTTTGGGGTGAAATCAGGAGATTTTGGGGTGAAATCAGGAGATTTTAGGACAAATCAGAATATTTTGGGTGAAATCAGGAGATTTTGGGGTGAAATCAGGAGGTTTTGGGGTCACTGAGGAAGCCCCGCCCCCAAATTAACGAAGCTCCGCCTCTTTCCAGGACCCTGCGCTCCCCATTGGCCCGAGCTCGGTGACGTCATCGCGGGTGGCACCAATCAGAGGTGAGGGGCGGGGCCGAGAGGGCAACAAGGGTTTGGTCACCCAAAATTTCATTTTTTAACCCCAAATTTCAGACCCCAAAATTTCATTTTTGTCCTTGAGACCCTTTAAACCTCATTTTGGGGCGATTTTAATCCATTTTGGGACGATTTTAATCCATTTTGGGACAATTTTAATCCGTTTTAAGACAATTTTAATCCGTTTTAAGACAATTTTAATTCATTTTCTGCCCATTTTCAGCCCTTTTTGTCCATTTTTACACCAATTTTACCAATTTTTGTGCCATTTAATCCATTTCTTGCACTTTGCAATGCCTTTTTTCCCCGTTTTTACCCATTTTGGGACCTTTTATTTCATTTTTTTTGCCTTTTGAGGTCGCTTTCAGCCCCGATCTCTGAGGGATTTTTGGGGCCATTTCCTTCAATTTTGGGGCATTTTCCGCCCAATTTTTAGCCCTTTTCTCCCCAAACCCGTATTTCCGACTGCTTTTCCCCCATTTTCCCCTTTTTTTACCCATTTCCCCATTTTTTTTCCCCGATTTTTCCTTTTTTTCCCGATTTTCCCGGATTTTCCCCCAATTCCGGGGCCTGCCCCAAACCCGGCCTCGATTTTGGCGCCGCCGCCGCCGCCGCGGCCGATGCGCGGCCAATCCCGGCCGTTCCCTTCGCTCCCGCCGCTTTTTTGGGCTCAAATCCGCCGGATTTGTTATTTTTTTAAATTTTTCGTCATTTATTATTTTATTCCTCCCTCTGAGGGCGAAGGACCCCGCGGCCCCCTCAGCGAGACAAGATGGCGGCGGCGCGCGGCTGCCCGCGCTCCCGCCTGCCCCGCGCGCTCCGGCAGCGCCGCGGCCACCCCTGAGCTAAGGCCCCCCCCTCCGCTCATATCTATGATGAGGCGGGGGGGGCGCTTCCGGGTGGGCGTGCGCAACGCACCCTGCTGGCGGCGGCTCTGACCAATCAGCGCGCGGCGCTGGCGGCGCTCTGCCAATGGGGAGCGAGGCGGAGGGG
>NW_024524656.1:0-33216 GCF_017590135.1 Pyrgilauda ruficollis
TACCTGGGGATACACCTGAGCACACCTGGAGATACCTGGGGATACCTCAGGATACCTGAGGATACACCTGGGCACACCTCAGGATACCTGGAGATACACCTGGACATACCTAGGGGCACCTGGAGATACCTCAGGATACCTGGGGGCACACCTGGGCACACCTGGGGATACACCAGAGCACACCTGGGGATAGCTGGGGTACACCTGGGCACACCTGGGGATACCTCAGGATACCTAGGGGCACACCTGGGAACAGCTGGGAATACCTGGGGGCACACCTGGGGGCACCTGGGGATACCTGGGGACATCTAAAGAAATACCTGGGGAGCACCTGAATCTCTCCAGTTGTCCCACTTGATCCCCTTCAGCCCCCCACCACAAAGACCCCAGATCCCCCAAACCCCCCAGGACCCTCAAATCCATCCCAAAATGCCCTAAAAAAAAAAAAAAAAAAAATCCAAAAAATCCCCAAATCCACCCCAAAATTAAAAAAAAAAAATCCCCAAAATTAAAAAAAAAAAAAAAAAAAACCAAAAATGCCCAAATTCACCCCAAAACCCCCAAACCCACACTCACTGTCGTTGGCGTTGTCAGCTCCGGGTTCGGTGCCCCCCTGGGACCCCCCGGGGGGACCCCCGAGGGTGGGGCCGTAGGGTTGGGGGAGGGGCAGGAGCCCCCCTCCCCCCCCCGGCACCAGCTCCGGACGGGGACCCCCTGGACCCCTCTGCTCGGCCTCTGCACCCCAAAAAAACCCAAAATCAGAGATTGAAAACCCCCAAAAAAGCCCCAAAATCAGAAACTGAACCTCAAAACCACCCAGTACCCCCCAGTGCCCCCCCAGTGCCCCCACCTTGGCACAGAGCCAGTCCTCGTTGATTTTGGGTTTGGGGTCGCTGTAGTGCAGGGACACGCGGTGCCCCAGCAGGGTCAGCCCGGCCTGGGGGGCACAGGGAGGTCAGGGGGGGCACAGGGACACGCGATGCCCCAACCTGGCCCAGGGGGGCACAGGGGGGCACCAGGGCACAAATCTGGGGGGCACCAGGGCTGGAATTGGGGGACACCGAGGTTTGAGGTGGGGACACCAGAGCTTGTCCTGAGGAGCACCAGGGCTGGAATTTGGGGACACCTGGGGGGCACCAGATGAATCTGGGGGGCACCTGGGGGGCACCAGGAGATGAATCTGGGGGGCACCTGGGGGGCACCAGGACACAAATCTGGGGGGCACCTGGGGGGCACCAGGACACAAATCTGGGGGAGCACCAGGGGGGCACCTGGGGGGCACCAGGGCTGGAATTTGGGGACACCTGGGGGGGCACCAGGACATGAATCTGGGGGAACACCAGGGCTGGAATTTGGGGACACCAGGACTCGTTTTGAGGGGCACCAGGGGAGCACACGGGGAACGCAAACCCATAAATCTGTGAGGTACCAAGCCGGGCACCAGGACATGAAATGGGGGCACCCACCCCTGGGTGCTCCTGGGGAGGGGTCTGGGGAGGGGGCTGGCACCCCTGGGTGCCCCCTGTGCTAGGCTCAGCACCCCTGGGTGCTCCTGGGGACAGGACTGGCACCCCTGGGTGCCCCTGGGGACAGGACTGGCACCCCTGGGTGCCCCCTGAGCTGGGTTCAGCACCCCTGGGTGCTCCTTGGGAAGGGTCTGGCACCTCTGGGTGCCCCTTAGGCTGAACATGGGGACAGTTCTGGCGTCCCTGGCTTTGGATCTGGCACCCCTGGGTGCCCCCCGAGTCTGGCACAGCACCCCTGGGTGCTCCTGAAGAGGGGACAAGCACCCCCGGGTGCTCCTGAGAAATGGACAAGCACCCCTGGGTGCTCCTAAGGGGACAAAGAACATCTCTGGGTGCTCCCTAAGGATGAGAATGGCACCCCTGGGTGCCCCTAAAAATGAGATCAACAGCCCTGGGTACCCCCTGAGTCTGGTGCAGCACCCCTGGGTGCTCCTGAGAAGAGGACAAGCACCCCTGGGTGCCCCTAAAGAGGAAATTGACACCCCTGGGTGCCCCTAGAGAAGGGATCAGCACCCCTGGGTGCTCCTGAGGGACTGACACCTCTGGGTGCCCCTAGAGACAGCACTGGCACCCCTGGGTGCCCCTATGGAGTGGACCAGCACCCCTGGGTGCCGCTAGGAATGGGACCAGCACCCCTGGGTGCCCCCCAAGTCTCGTGCAGCACCCCTGGATGTCCCTAGAGATGAGACTGGCACCCCTGGGTGCCCCTAGGGAGGGGACAGGCAGTCCTGGGTGCTCCTAAAGACAGGATGGGCACCCCTGGGTGCTCCCTAAAGAGAAACCTGGCACCCCTGGGTGCCCCTGGGGAAATGAAGAGCACCCCTGGGTGCTCCTGGGGAGGGGACAGACACCCCTGGGTGTCCCTGGGGAATGGTATCAGCACCCCTGGGTGCCCCTGGCAATGGGATCAGCGGCCCTGGTGCCCTTCCAGTCCTGTGCAGCACCCCTGGGTGCCCCTTGGAAGGGATTGGCACCTCTGGGTGCCCCTAAGGGTGGCATCAGCACCCCTGGGTGTCTTCAGGAAGAGAACAGACACCCCAGCTGTCTCTGAGGAAGGTGACCAGCACCCCTGGGTGCTCCTAGAGATGGCATTGGCACCCCTGGGTGCCCCTGGGGAGGGGACCAGCACCCCTGGGTGCCACCAGAGAGAGGAGGGGCACCCCTGGGTGCCCCCTGAGTCTGGTAGAGCACCCCTGGGTGCCCCTAGGGAGGGAACTGACACCCCTGGGTGCCCCTGGGGATGGGACCAGCACCCCTGGGTGCTCCTGAGAATGAGACAAGCACCCCTGGGTGCCCTTAAAAAGAAGATCAGCACCTCCAGGTACCTCTAAAATGAAACTCAGCACCCCTGGGTGCCCCCTAAACCTGCCAGAAGCACCCCTGGGTGCTCCTAGAAATGAGACTGACACCCCTGGGTGCCCCTAAAGATGGAACCAGCACCCCTGGGTGCCCCTAGGGAGGGGACAGGCACCCCTGGGTGCCCCTAAGGAGGGGACAGGCACCCCTGGGTGCCCCTAGGGAGGGGACCAGCACCCCTGGGTGCCCCTAAGGAGGGGACAGGCACCCCTGGGTGCCCCTAAGGAGGGGACAGGCACCCCTGGGTGCCCCTAGGGAGGGGACAGGCAGTCCTGGGTGCTCCTAAAGACAGGATGGGCACCCCTGGGTGCTCCCTAAAGAGAAACCTGGCACCCCTGGGTGCCCCTGGGGAAATGAAGAGCACCCCTGGGTGCTCCTGGGGAGGGGACAGACACCCCTGGGTGTCCCTGGGGAATGGTATCAGCACCCCTGGGTGCTCCTGGCAATGGGATCAGCGGCCCTGGTGCCCTTCCAGTCCTGTGCAGCACCCCTGGGTGCCCCTTGGAAGGGATTGGCACCTCTGGGTGCCCCTAAGGGTGGCATCAGCACCCCTGGGTGTCTTCAGGAAGAGAACAGACACCCCAGCTGTCTCTGAGGAAGGTGACCAGCACCCCTGGGTGCTCCTAGAGATGGCATTGGCACCCCTGGGTGCCCCTGGGGAGGGGACCAGCACCCCTGGGTGCCACCAGAGAGAGGAGGGGCACCCCTGGGTGCCCCCTGAGTCTGGTAGAGCACCCCTGGGTGCCCCTAGGGAGGGAACTGACACCCCTGGGTGCCCCTGGGGATGGGACCAGCACCCCTGGGTGCTCCTGAGAAGAGGACAAGCACCCCTGGGTGCCCCTAAAGAGGAAACTGACACCCCTGGGTGCCCCTAGAGAAGGGATCAGCACCCCTGGGTGCTCCTGAGGGACTGACACCTCTGGGTGCCCCTAGAGACAGCACTGGCACCCCTGGGTGCCCCTATGGAGTGGACCAGCACCCCTGGGTGCCGCTAGGAATGGGACCAGCACCCCTGGGTGCCCCCCAAGTCTCGTGCAGCACCCCTGAATGTCCCTAGAGATGAGACTGGCACCCCTGGGTGCCCCTAGGGAGGGGACAGGCAGTCCTGGGTGTTCCTAAAGACAGGATGGGCACCCCTGGGTGCTCCCTAAAGAGAAACCTGGCACCCCTGGGTGCCCCTGGGGAAATGAAGAGCACCCCTGGGTGCTCCTGGGGAGGGGACAGACACCCCTGGGTGTCCCTGGGGAATGGTATCAGCACCCCTGGGTGCCCCTGGCAATGGGATCAGCGGCCCTGGTGCCCTTCCAGTCCTGTGCAGCACCCCTGGGTGCCCCTTGGAAGGGATTGGCACCTCTGGGTGCCCCTAAGGGTGGCATCAGCACCCCTGGGTGTCTTCAGGAAGAGAACAGACACCCCAGCTGTCTCTGAGGAAGGTGACCAGCACCCCTGGGTGCTCCTAGAGATGGCATTGGCACCCCTGGGTGCCCCTGGGGAGGGGACCAGCACCCCTGGGTGCCACCAGAGAGAGGAGGGGCACCCCTGGGTGCCCCCTGAGTCTGGTAGAGCACCCCTGGGTGCCCCTAGGGAGGGAACTGACACCCCTGGGTGCCCCTGGGGATGGGACCAGCACCCCTGGGTGCTCCTGAGAATGAGACAAGCACCCCTGGGTGCCCTTAAAAAGAAGATCAGCACCTCCAGGTACCTCTAAAATGAAACTCAGCACCCCTGGGTGCCCCCTAAACCTGCCAGAAGCACCCCTGGGTGCTCCTAGAAATGAGACTGACACCCCTGGGTGCCCCTAAAGATGGAACCAGCACCCCTGGGTGCCCCTAGGGAGGGGACAGGCACCCCTGGGTGCCCCTAGGGAGGGAACAGGCAGCCTTGGGTGTCCCTAGGGAGGGAACAGGCAGCCTTGGGTGTCCCTAGGGAAGGGACAGGCACCCTTGGGTGCCCCTAGGGAACAAGACCACCCCCCTGGGATGCCCCCTGGCAGGGCAGGGACCCTTCTCCCTCCAAGGGACCCGGATGTCAGGGGGCCCCCACCCTAAAGAGAGCCCAGGTGTGATGGATGGGGAGCCCAGGTGAGCAGGGGAGGGGCTCAGGTGAGCAGGAAGGGCCCAGGTGGGCAGGGGAAGGGCCCAGGGGAGCAGGGGAGGGGATTAGGTGAGCAGGGGAGGGGCCCAGGTGAGCAGGAGGGGCTCAGGTGAGCAGGGACCCCAAATCCTGGACTCACCTGAGGACTTGTTGCGCATCAGCCGCACCTCACGGGGCTGCACCCCCTGCGCCTGCAGCTGTGCCCGGATCTGCGGGGACACGGGGACATGGGGACACGGTGACACAGTGACACAGCACCTGGGACACGGCACAGCACCCATGGGGACACGGTGACACCAGCTGGGACATGGCACAGCACCCATGGGGACATGGGGACACGGTGACACCACCTGGGACATGGCACAGCACCCACGGGGACGCGGGGACACGGTGACACAGCACCTGGGACATGGCACAGCACCCATGGGGACACGGGGACATGGTGACACAGCACCTGGGACATGGCACAGCACCCATGGGGACACGGTGACACGGTGACACAGCACCTGGGACATGGCACAGCACCCATGGGGACATGGGGACACCACCTGGGACATGGCACAGCACCCACGGGGACACGGGGACACGGTGACACAGCACCCATGGGGACACAGGACAGTGGCCGTGTCACCTAAGACACAGGGACAGTGCCTGGAAGGGACATGGAGCCATCATGGCAGGGGGCGGGGCCACAGCAAAGAGGGGCGGGGCCATCCCAAACAAGGGGCGGAGCCATCCCAGAAGTCAGAAGTGCCATTACAGCAGGGGGCGGGGCTATGACAAAGAGGGGTGTGGCCATCTGAACTAGGGGGTGGAGCCATGATGAAGAGGGGTGTGGCCATCTGAGCTAGGGGGCGGGGCCATGATGAAGAGGGGTGTGGCCATCTGAGCTATGGGGCGGGGCCATGATGAAGAGGGGTGTGGCCATCTGAGCTAGGGGTGGAGCCATGATGAAGAGGGGTGTGGCCATCTGAGCTATGGGGCAGGGCCATGATGAAGAGGGGTGTGGCCATCTGAGCTAGGGGTGGAGCCATGATGAAGAGGGGTGTGGCCATCTGAGCTAGGGGTGGAACCATGATGAAGAGGGGTGTGGCCATCTGAGCTAGGGGTGGAGCCACGATGAAGAGGGGTGTGGCCATCCAAGCTAGAGGTGGGGCCATTATGAAGAAGGGTGTGGCCATCTGAGCTAGGGGTGAAGCCATGATGAAGAGGGGTGTGGCCATCTGAGCTAGGGGTGGAGCCACGATGAAGAGGGGTGGGGCCATCTGATCTAGGGGGTCGGGCCATTATGAAGAAGGGTGTGGCCATCCAAGCTAGGGGGTTGGGCCATGATGAAGAGGGGTGGGGCCATCTAATCTAGGGGTGGGGCCATGATGAAGAGGGGAGTGGCCATCCAAACTAGGGTGCGGGCCCCAGATTGAGATGGGGCACTGCAGATGGAGTGGGGCCATCCCAGCTGGGGGGCGTGGCCACAGCAGGAGGGGGCGTGGCCATCCAGGGAGGGGGCGGGGCTCACGTCGTTCTCGGTGGCCGCCTGGGGCAGCATGCGCAGCATGACGATGGTGCTGGCCCGCGGCTCCTCCTCGGCGCCCTCCCGGTAATCCTGGTCCCGGTAATCGCCGTCAGCGCCGAACGGCAGCGCCGGGGGGTCCCGGGGGGGATCCCGGGGGGGTTCCCGCTTCCGGGGGGGCTCCGTGTTCTCGTAGGACGTCTGGAATGGGGCAGGGAGGGGTCCTGTTAGAGCCCCAGCCACTGGAAATTTTAAATTCTCTGCAATATGAAATACTAACCCCTCAAAAAATACTGCCCTTAAACTGAAATTTTAAAGAAAACGTCCAAAATAAACTAAAAAAACTAAGATCATAAGTATGTAATTGAAATAAAAACACGTAATGTCCTATGAAAAAAACCTTACGGTTTAAAGTTCTATAACACAGTAACACATACGTAAAAATGTTTTAAAACAAAAGCTGTTCTTTGTCTCTCACTTTCTTCATCATAAATTTAAGTAATATTTTAAAGTTAGGTAAAAAAGCCCGTATTACAAACCACAATTAATTAGTTATTGAATTAGAACTAAAAAACAATTCAAGTATAGCTTCTTAAATAAATATACTATCCTTAAAAAAACACAAAGAATTATTTTTATTATATTTATTAAAACTATTTCTCTATGTTCATATGTTTATGTACTGCATATTTTAAAATGCATTGTAGAATATATTTCTGTGTATTTTATACATTTGTATGTTTATATACTTAGCACATTTACATATCACCAGTTCATTGTTATTTCCTAAAATTGATTATTTCATTAGACTTCTAGTTTATTCCACTAAAACTCCATGAAACTCCCAACTTACAAAGCCACAACGTGAATAAAAAATAAACATAAATAAAATCTAACAAACAGCTAACTCCAAACAAAAAACACCATCTCGCACATTTAATCCGACAAAATAAAAAACAAAACTCCCCAGGCTCCCGGCAGCCGCCTGAGCCCCCTCCCCAGCAGCCAGCACCCACCTGAGGAGGGGTCCCGGCAGCGGGGGGCCCCTCGGGGGGTCCCCCGTAGCCGCGATAGTCCATGTCGCGATAGTCGTGGTCACGCTGGGCGCGGGAGCCGTCCTCGGAGGGGGGCGGGGCGCCCCCGTAACGCCCCGTGCGGTCCCCACGGCCACCCCTGGGGGAGGGGCGGCTGGGCCAGGGGGGGCCAAACAGGGACCCCAATATGGACCCAAAGATGGACCCCAAATCTGGACCCAAAGATGGACCCCAAACATGGACCCGAATATGGACCCCAAATATGGACCCAAATATGGACACAAATGTGGACCCCAAATATGGACCTAAATATGGACCCCAAATCCTGGATCCCAAATATGGAGCCCAAATCTGGACCCCAATATGGACCCGAAATATGGACCTGAAATACGGACCCCAATATGGACACAAATATGGACTCCAAATTTGGACCCAAATATGGACCCCAATATGGACCCCAATATGGACCCCAAATATGGACCCCAATATAGAACCCAAATACAAATATGGACACAAATATGGACCCAAATACGGACCCCAAAGATGGACCCCAAATCTGGACCCAAACATGGACACAAATATGGACACAAATATGGACTCCAAATTTGGACCCAAATATGGACCCCAATATGGACCCCAAATCTGGACCCAAACATGGACACAAATATGGACACAAATATGGACTCCAAATTTGGACCCAAATATGGACCCCAAATATGGACCCCAATATGGACCCCAAATCTGGACCCAAACATGGACACAAATATGGACACAAATATGGACTCCAAATTTGGACCCAAATATGGACCCCAAATATGGACCCCAATATGGACCCCAAATCTGGACCCAAACATGGACACAAATATGGACACAAATATGGACTCCAAATTTGGACCCAAATATGGACCCCAAATATGGACCCCAATATGGACCCCAAATCTGGACCCAAACATGGACACAAATATGGACACAAATATGGACCCAAATACGGACCCCAAAGATGGACCCCAAATACGGACCCCAAATATAGACACAAATATGGACCCCAAATATGGACCAAAATATGGACCCAAATATGGACCTCAAATATGGACCCCAATATGGACACAAATATGAACGCCAAATATGGACCCCAAACACAGACCCCAAATACGGACCCCAATATGGACACAAATATGGACACCAAATCTGGACCTAAATATGGACCCCAAATCCTGGATCCCAAATATGGAGCCCAAATCTGAACCCCAAATACGGACCCCAAATCTGAACCTCAAATATGAATCCAAATATGGAACCCAAATACGGACCCCAAATACGGACCCCAAATATGGACCCAAACGTGGACCCCAAACATGGACCCAAACATGGACCCAAATCTGGACCCCAATATGGACCCAAATCTGGACCCCAATATGGACCCCAAATCCGCATAAGAAATCTGAACCCCAGATCCTGGACTCCAAATCTGAACCCCAAATCCTGGATCCCAAATATGGACCTCTAATATGGACCCCAAATATGGACCTTAAATCTGCACAACAAATCTGAACCCCAAATCTGCACCTCAAATCCTGGGCCCCAAATCTGCACAACAAATCCTGGACTCTAAATCTGCACCCTAAATCCTGGACCCCAAAATCCGAACACCAAATCCTGGACTCCAAATCTACACCTCAAATCCTGGACCCCAAATCTTCACCCTAAATCCTGGACCCCTATTTCTGGACCCCAAATCCTGACCTCAAATCTGCAGCTCAAACGTGGACTCCCAAATCTGCAGAACAAATCCTAAACCCCTATTCCTGGACCCCAAATTCTGCATCCAAAATCTGCACAACAAATCCTGGGCCCCAAATCCTGGACCCCAAATCCTGGGCCCCAAATCCTGACACCAAATCCTGGACTCCAAATCTGAACCCCAAATCCTGGATCCCAAATATGGACCTCTAATATGGACCCCAAATATGGACCTTAAATCTGCACAACAAATCTGAACCCCAAATCTGCACCTCAAATCCTGGGCCCCAAATCTGGACCCCAAATATGGACCTAAATATGGACACAAATATGTACCCCAATATGGACCCCAAATATGGACCCGAATATGGACCCCAAATCTGGACCCCAATATGGACCCCAAATCCGCATAAGAAATCTGAACCCCAGATCCTGGACTCCAAATCTGAACCCCAAATCCTGGATCCCAAATATGGACCTCTAATATGGACCCCAAATATGGACCTTAAATCTGCACAACAAATCTGAACCCCAAATCTGCACCTCAAATCCTGGGCCCCAAATCCTGACCCCAAATCTGCACCTCAAATCCTGGGCCCCAAATCTGCACAACAAATCCTGGACTCTAAATCTGCACCCTAAATCCTGGACCCCAAAATCCGAACACCAAATCCTGGACTCCAAATCTACACCTCAAATCCTGGACCCCAAATCTTCACCCTAAATCCTGGACCCCTATTTCTGGACCCCAAATCCTGACCTCAAATCTGCAGCTCAAACGTGGACTCCCAAATCTGCAGAACAAATCCTAAACCCCTATTCCTGGACCCCAAATTCTGCATCCAAAATCTGCACAACAAATCCTGGGCCCCAAATCCTGGACCCCAAATCCTGGGCCCCAAATCCTGACACCAAATCCTGGACTCCAAATCTGAACCCCAAATCCTGGATCCCAAATATGGACCTCTAATATGGACCCCAAATATGGACCTTAAATCTGCACAACAAATCTGAACCCCAAATCTGCACCTCAAATCCTGGGCCCCAAATCCTGACCCCAAATCTGCACCTCAAATCCTGGGCCCCAAATCTGCACAACAAATCCTGGACTCTAAATCTGCACCCTAAATCCTGGACCCCAAAATCCGAACACCAAATCCTGGACTCCAAATCTACACCTCAAATCCTGGACCCCAAATCTTCACCCTAAATCCTGGACCCCTATTTCTGGACCCCAAATCCTGACCTCAAATCTGCAGCTCAAATGTGGACTCCCAAATCTGCAGAACAAATCCTGAACCCCTATTCCAGGACCCCAAATTCTGCATCCAAAATCTGCACAACAAATCCTGGGCCCCAAATCCTGGACCCCAAATCCTGGGTCCCAAATCCTGACCCCAAATCCTGGACTCCAAATCTGAACCCCAAATACTGGACCCCAAATATGGACCTCAAATCTGCACAACAAATCTGAACCCCAAATCCTGGACCCCAAATCCTGGGTCCCAAATCCTGACCCCAAATCCTGGACTCCAAATCTGAACCCCAAATACTGGACCCCAAATATGGACCTCAAATCTGCACAACAAATCTGAACCCCAAATCCTGACCCCAAATGTGGACCCCAAATGTGGACCCCAAATCCTGGACCCCAAATCCTGACCCCAAATCCTGGACTCCAAATCTGAACCCCAAATCCTGGACCCCAAATGTGGACCCCAAATGGCTCCTTCCACCCCCTGGGGCGCCCAAAGTCCCAAATGTCCCCTCATCCCTCCCCCCCATGGCATCCCCAAATGTCCCCTCACCTCCCCAAAATTTTAAATTTCATTTCCTGGGGTCCTCAACAGCTGCCCAGATGTTCCCACCCCCCTCCACCACTCCCGAATTTTGGGGATCCCCAGGTTCCCCCTCACCTGCGCTCGTACTCCATGGCGCCAGCACCTGTGAGGGCAAAAACTGGTCAGACTGGGAGGAACTGGGAGTTACTGGGATGGACTGGGTTCAATGGGAAGAGAACTCAATGAACTGGAAAGAACCGGGATGGACTGGGAAGAATAACTGGAAAATTTTATGGAAAAATGGGAAAGCCAAAAGGGGAACAAGGGGGGAGCTGGGATGAACTGAGCCCTGTGCAGGGGAGGAGGAGCAGACACCACCCTCATGCCCCGCCCCTAATTAGCATACACTGCCACGCCCCGTAATTAACATACAACACCCCGCCCCTTAATTAGCATAAGGATTCCAGCCCCGGGTCCCGCTCTCACACCCCCTCCCTCACGAACTGCACCGGGAGTTCCGTTCAGCCCCGCCCCTCCCGGTCAGCCCCGCCCCTTCCGGTAGGCCACTCCTCTCCCCACAGATCCCTCCCCATCCCGGCCAGGCCCGTTCCGCCCCTCACGGCCGTCCCGACCTTCCCCGGCGCCGCCGCCGCGTCCGCCGCCGCTCTCCGGCCCCAAAATGGCGGCGCCGCTCCCGCTCAGCCGGGCCCGTCCCGCGCGCCCGCCCTCGCCGCGCTCCCATTGGTCAGTGCTCCCGCCAGTCAAAAAACTCTGCGTTCTTATTAGTCCATACTGTAGAGGGGGCGGTGCAGCTTTACGACTGGCTATGATTGGCTGCGGAGCAAAAGTAGGCGAGGCCACAGTGAGGGAGTGGGCAGGACAAACTAAGCACAGCGCTGTGATTGGCTGTGCGGCGCGGAGGCGGGGCGAAACGCCAATGCGAGGTCGCGATTGGCCGGCTTGAACGGAAGAGGAGAGGCGGAGCGGCGGGGCAAGATGGCGGCGCTGTGGCGGGCGCTGCGGGCGCTACGGGCGCTGCCCGCCGGGGCTCGGGGCCGCTCGGCGGGGTCACCCGGGGCCGTGGCGCTGCCGCGGCCGCTCGGAGCCGACGCGCACGACGAGGAGCCGATGTTGGTGGCGCAGAAGAAGGTGAGCGGCCAAGGGCAAAGCGGGAGGGGCGGGGCGGGGTTTGTGTGGGGACGGTGGGGGCGTGGTCGGTCCTGGAGGAGGGGCTGGGACACACCTGGGGGTCCTGGGGGAGGGGCTGGGACATACCTGGGGGTCCTGGAGGAAGGGCTGGGACACACCTGGGGGTCCTGGAGGAGGGGCTGGGGCACACCTGGGGGTCCCTGGGGCTCACGGGACCCTCCCCCGCACAGAACCCCGACTATCATGGCTTCTCGGCCGACCCCGACGCCGACGTGCTGAACATGCGCGCCGCCTTCCTGGCCGGCATCTCCATCGCCATCGTCCTCGGCTCCGTCTTCGTGCATTACCTGCCCGACTACGGGTCCGTGAGCGGGGGGTCTCACCTGGGAAACCCCCCACGGTGAAGGGGGGAGGGGGGCAGCCACAAGGGGAGCTCCTGGCGGAGCTATGGAGGGGCTCTCAAGTACATTTTTGGGGTTTTTAGGATTTTTTGGGGGGTCTGTGGGTGTTGTAGGGTCTCCTGAGAGTTTTGTAGGAGCTTCCAAGGGAATTCCAACAAGGCCTTTTGTACAGCCTGTAGGGGTTTCTATTATTTGGGGCTTTTGGGGTCTGTAGGGCCCTTTGCAGCTCTGGGGGTGTCTATAGGAGCCCATAGGGGACCTGGGAGAGGACTGAGGGGTCTACAGAGCCCTGTGGGGGAGCTATAGGAGACTGGGGGGGATTAGGGTGGACTCTGGGGGACTTACGGGGACCTATAGGGACACCTGGGCCATTCAGGAGGAGGGTTTGCACACCTGGGAGGGAGTTTGGGATGTCCCCAAGGTGTGGGGCTCACCTGTCCGTCCCCTTCCCCGCAGGCTGCAGCAGTGGGCGCGGCGCGAGGCCGAGATCCTGGTGCGGGAGCGGGAGCGCCAGGGGCTGCCCCTGCTCACCTCCAACTACTACGACCCCAAGCGCCTCCCCCTGCCCCCCCCGGAGTGACCCTCAGACCTCCGGAGTGACCCCGGACCCCGCTGTTGGTTTGTGAATAAAGCTCTGGGTCCCCCCCCCGACTCCTGCGCCTTTTATTTTGGGGGTAGGAAGGATAAACTACATCTCCCAGCGGCCCCTGCGGCTCCGTGACGTCACCAGGCAGCGACACGCGGAAATGGCTCTCTGGCCCTCGCGGTTTCTCCTCTATACTCAATAGCCTACATCTCCCAGCGGACCTTGCGGCTCTGTGACGTCACCAGGCAGCGACACCACGCGGAAATGGCGCTTTGGTCCTCGCGGCCCCTCCCATGTGCCCCTATAGCGCCCACAGCCCCTCTAGGCCTCCCATGGCTCCCTACGGCCACTCAAGCCCCACATAACCTGCGGGTGAGCCCCCCTAGGGCTCTGGAGACCCCCGAGGCTCCCCACGCTCCCCCTGGGCTGCCGCAGAGCCCCCTCGGGCCCCTATAGCCCCCTCAGGTCCTCCTCACGCTCCTGTGTGTAGCCCCTGTGCCTCTGAGGGTCCCCCTCAGGCTTCTGTAGGTTCCTGCATTACTTCGGATGCCTTTATTTAATTTTTTCTCGGTAGTTCTACAAAGTTGTGTAATTCGGCATGACACTACGTAAAGTCTTCCGCGGTTTCCTGTGGGCTCCTTAACCGCTCCTAGGAACCTCTGATCGTCCCCTATAACCCCCCAAAAACCCCGCTTAGATCCCCATAGCCCCCCACAGGCCCCTACAGCTCCCAGACCCCCAGTATACACCCAGAGCCCCCTGGACTCCGCCCTTTGCAGCCCCATGTCCCTTCTCGGCCGCCGTTGGGGCGGCGCGAGTCACGCCTCGTCACGAGGCCGCATAGGAGGAGTGGCCTTCCCCATCCGGGGCCCTGCGGCAGGAAAAGGGGCGTGGCCAGCCGGGGCGCGCCCGCCCAATCCTCGCGTCGGGTAAGGCGGGCAGGGAGGGGGCGGGCGGTGGCGGGAGGAGACAACCAATCAGAGCGCGGAGCCGGGCGGCGCTGGCCAATAGGAGAGCGCGGGGGGCGGGGCCTCGCTCGCGCAGGGAGGGGGCGGCGGGTGGCAGCGGCCGCGGCCGCCATCTTGTCGCGGAGGAGCCGAGCGGAGCGGGCGGGACCCGGCGGCGGGGCCTGGACAGCGATATTGGTGCGGGGCCGGGGGCGAGCCCGGGGGTCCTCGGGGGCTGCCCCGGGCTGCAGGAGCGCGGGGAGGCGGCCCCGGGGCCGGCAAGCGCGGCCCCGCCTTGGGGGAGCCGGCGCCGGGCCTGAGGGGGCCGGGGGGGAGCCGTGAGGGGGAACCGCCCCCCCCCACACCGGGACCCGCAGGATGGGGAGCGCTGGCCGGGACCGTGACCCCCGGTCGGGCACTTCCGGGGATGGGGAACCCCCCCGGGTTGGCTCCCCGGGGATGGGGAACCTCCCGGTTAATGGGGAACTCCCGCAGGGGAGGCCCCGAGGGCGGGATCGCCCCGGGATGGGACCCCCGGGCCCCCCGGTGCTGGGAGCGCTCTCGGGGGTGGGGGGCGGGCTGTGCCTGGGTCTGCGGGGTGCTGGTGGGGTCTGATGTCCCTTAGTGCCACCTCGCTGTCCCCAAGTGTCCCTCCCCACCCTTCTGTGTGTCCATACATCCCTGCGTGTCGCCCTGTCCGTCCCTGGTGTCACCAGGGCGGTGACAACCAATGGGACAGCGCGGGGACTGTCGCACCTGCTGGCCCCGCCCGTGACCCCATTCACCTGGTGTCACTCTCTGTGTCCCCGCTGTCACCTGGTGTCACCCTCTGTGTCCCCGCTGTCACCTGGTGTCACCCTCTGTGTCCCCGCTGTCACCTGGTGTCACCCTCTGTGTCCCCGCTGTCACCTGGTGTCACCCTCTGTGTCCCCGCTGTCACCTGGTGTCACCCTGCATCGCCCTCTCCATCCCTGCGTGTCCCTCTTTGCCACCTCCGGTGTCACCTGGTGTCACTTCCAGCATCATCCCCTGTCCCTGGTGTCACCTCTCGTCAGCCGATGTGTCACTGTGTTCTGTTCAGTGCCACCCTGTGTGTCACCCTCTGCTGTGGGTGACCTCAGGTCCCCACAGATGTCACCTCTTGCCCCCAGCATCACCCCGTGTCTCTCCCAGTGTCCCCGCTGTCCCCAGCACTGTCCTCGTGTGACCCTGCCTGTCCTCTGTCCTTGTCCCTAAATGTCCAGCTGACCCCTGGCAGTCCCCAAATGTCCAGTTCCTTCCTGTCCCTGTCCCCAGATGTCCCCAGATGTGCCCTGACCCCATCCTTGTCCCCAGCTGTCCAGCTCCTCTCTGCCCATGGATATCCCTACCCTCTCTTTGTCCCCAGCTGTCCCCATGTGTCCCCTGACCTGTCATTGTCTCCAGGTGTCCCAGCTGTCCCTTGACTTGTCCCTGTCCTCAGCTGTTATCTAGCTGTCCCCTGACCCTCACCTTGTCCCCAGCTGTCCCCATCCCCACCTGTCCCTGTGTGTCCCCTCTCCTGTGCCCGACTGTCCCTGTGTCCACCTGTCCCCAATTGTCCCTGTCTCCAGATGTCCCCTGACTGTCCCTGTGTTCAGGTGTCCCCTGAGTGTCCCTGTCCCTGTGTGTTCCTGACTGTCCCTGTCCCCAACTGTCCCTGTATCCAGGTGTCCCCTGACTGTCCCTGTCCCTGAGTGTCCCCAGCTGTCCCCAGCAGTCTGTGACTGTCCCCAGCTGTCCCTGAGTGTCCCTGGTGTCCCTGTCCCCAGATGTCCAGCTCCCCGCTGTCGAAGAAGCGCCGCGTCTCTGGGTCAGAGCCACCGACGGGCTCCAGCCGCGCCCCTGCCCCCGCCGTGTCCCCGAGCGTCACCCCCGCCAACGTGAGTGCCACCTCCACCCCCTCGGGGACCCTGCACCACCCACGGGGGCTTTGTCACCCTCTGGGGAGCCCCTGGTGGCATTGTCACCTCTGTGGTGCTCAGAGCTGCTGCTCGGGGCGCGGTGTCACCTGGTGTCACCTGTGGGTCTTGGGAGTGGCGTGTGTCTCTTGATGTCCCCTTACTCTACTCAGAGTCATTTGCTGTCCCTTGTGGGGTCCCTCTTTGTCCTGAGGGTGACACTTGTCCCCCAGGTCCCCAATGTCCCTCCCACCATGGGCAGTGTCACCCACACAGTGTCGCCTGTGGGTCTTGGGGGTGACACATGTCCCTCAGTGTCCCTTTGGTCCCCTCGGGGTCACTGTTAACAATGCTTTGGTGACAGTTACTGTCCTTTGCTGTCCCTTCCTTTGTCCTGAGGGTGACATTTGTCCCCTAGTCTGCAGTGTCCCTTCAACAATGGGCAGCATCACCCACAAGGTGTCACCTGCCCAACTGTTGTCAGCACAGAGTGACACCACTCTGCCATCCCCTGCCACCCCTTGGGGGTCCTGCCCCCTGTCTCAGGGTGTCACAACACCCATTGTCACCCTCAGTGTCCCCGTGGTGACACCGCTGTCCCCTCTGTCCCCAGGGAATGGCGAAGAACGGGGCCGAGGCCGAGATCGATGAGGGGCTCTACTCCCGCCAGCTGTGAGTGAGGGGGACATGGGGGGGACATTTTGGGGTCCTCAAGGGGGGTTTGGGGTCCCCAAGGGGTTTGGGATCTCCACGGACTTGGGGGGCTCTCTATGGAGTGGGGGAGGGGTCCCCATAGTCTGGGATTTCCCCAGGGAATTGGGGTTCCTTATGGATTTGGGGTCTCCCCATAGATTTGGGGTTTTCCCATAGCTTGGGGTTTGCCCTGTGAGCTGTGGGGTCTTCGTGGATTTGGGGTTTCCCCATGGATTTGAGGTTCCTTGTGGATTTGGGGTTTCCCCATGGATTTGAGGTTCCTTGTGGATTTGGGGTTTCCCCATGGACTTGAGATTCCTTGTGGATTTGGGGTTTCCCCATGGATTTGAGATTCCTTGTGGATTTGGGGTTTCCCCATAACTAGGGATTTCCCCATGGATTTGGGGTTTCCCCATAGTTTGGGGTTTGCCCTGTGAGTTGTGGGGCCCCCACAGATTTGGGGATGTGGTGTGGATTGGGGTTTTCTTATAAGTTTGGGGTTTTTTATAAGTATGGGCAGTTAAGTGGGATGCACTCGAATTAGGGGGGGTTCTACACCTTGAGGGGTTTCCCCTGAGAGTTTGGGGTTCTCATTGAGAGTTTTGGGTTCCTATTGAGGTTTTTGGGTTCCCGTTGAGTTCTTTGGCATTTCATTGAGATTTTTGGGGTCCCCATAGACTGGGGTTCCTTATGGATTTGGGGTTTCTCCAAAGACTTGGGGTTCCTTATGGCTTTGGAGGAGTTCCTTATGGCTTTGGAGGGGTTCCATGGATTAGGGTTTCCCTATAAATTTGGGATTTTTTTATAAATACAGAGGATTAAACAGGACACACTTGAACTGGGGCGGGGTTCCTCCAACCTTGACGAGTTTCCCCTGCAAGTTCTGAATTCCTATGAGCTTTCTAGGGTTCCCCCTGATATTTTTGGGGTTTTTCCCCCCAGGTACGTGCTGGGCCACGAGGCCATGAAGCGCATGCAGACCTCCAACGTGCTGGTGTCGGGGCTGCGGGGGCTGGGCGTGGAGGTGGCCAAGAACCTGGTGCTGGGGGGGGTCAAATCCGTCACCCTGCACGACCCCCACCCCGCAGCCTGGGCCGACCTGGCCTCCCAGGTGGGTCCTCGTGGGGTTTCCTGGGATTTTTTGGGGTTTTTTACCCTCAGTTGTTGTTAATTGCTGTGTGTGGGTGCTGGAGTTTCTTCTGGGGGTAAGGGGGTTTTAGAGGGAGGTTTATTGGGGGGATTTTGGGGTGGTTTGGGGTGTTTTGGGGTTGGTTTTGTGGGTGTTGGGAGTGTGTTGTAGGGATTTTGGGATGTTTTGGGGATGTTTTTAGGGTTTTGGGGGGTTTTTGAAGGGTGTTTTGGGGATTTTTAGGGGTTCCAGCCTCCCCTACCCCTCAATTCCTTTCCGCATTTTACCTGGGGAGGAGGACGTGTGGTGTTTTGGGGATGTTTTTGAGGTTGTTTTGGGGATGTTTTTGGAAGTGTTTTGGGTAGTTTTGGGGATGTTTTTGGGGGTGTTTTCAGGGTATTTTAGGGCTTCCTGACCCTAGTTCCCTGTCCCCAGTTCTGCCTGCAGGAGGATGGCGTGGGGTGTTGGGGGGGATTTTTTTGGGGTTGTTTTGGGGTTCCTGATCCCTCATTCCCCCCAGTTCTACCTGCGGGAGGAGGACGTGGGGTGTTTGGGCGTTGGGGGTGGTTTTGGGGTTGTTTGGGGGATGTTTTGGGGTTCCTGACCCCTCCTTCCCCCCAGTTCTACTTGCGGGAGGAGGACGTGGGGTGTTTGGGCGTTGGGGGTGGTTTTGGGGTTGTTTGGGGGATGTTTTTTCCCTGTCCCCAGTTCTGCCTGCAGGAGGATGGCGTGGGGTGTTGGGGGGGATTTTTTTGGGGTTGTTTTGGGGTTCCTGATCCCTCATTCCCCCCAGTTCTACCTGCGGGAGGAGGACGTGGGGTGTTTTGGGGTTTTTTGGGGATTTTTTTGGGGTCGTTTTTGGGGTTGTTTTTGGTGGTGTTTTTGGGGTTGTTTGGGGATGTTTTTGGGGTTGTGTTTGGGATGTTTTGGGGTTCCTGACCCCTCCTTCCCCCCAGTTCTACCTGCGGGAGGAGGACGTGGGGCGCAGCCGGGCCGAGGCCACGCTGCCGCGCTTGGCCGAGCTCAACTCCTACGTGGCCGTGAGCAGCACCCGGGAGCCGCTGTCCCAGGAGCTGCTGGGCACATTCCAGGTAACCTGGCACAGGTGTGCCCACCTGGGCACAGGTGTGACACCCCAGACAGGCGTGACCCTCAGGCAGGTGTGCCCACCTGGGCACGGGTGTAACCCTCAGACGTGCCCCCTCAGGCAGGTGTGCTCACCTGGAGATAGGTATAACCCTCAGACAGGTGTAACCCTCAGGTGTGCCCCCTCAGACAGGTGTGCCTACCTGGGCACAGGTGTAACCCTCAGGCAGGCGTGCCTACTTGGGCACAGGTGTAACACCACAGACAGGTGTGCCCACCTGGGCACAAGTTTAACCCCCTCAGACAGGTGTGACCCTCAGGCAGGTGTGCCCACCTGGGCACAGGTGTAACCCTCAGCTAGGTGTGCCCACCTGGGCAGGGGTGTAACCCTCAGGTGTGCCCCCTCAGACAGGTGTGCCTCCCTGGGCACAGGTGTAACCCTCAGCTAGGTGTGCCCACCTGGGCACGGGTGTAACCCTCAGACAGGTGTTCCACTTAGGGGGCCAGGTGAGCAAGGTGAATACCCAGGTGAGCACTCAGGTGAGTGCCCAGGTGAGTGCCCAGGTGCCCTGTCCCACAGGTGGTGGTGCTGACCAACTCCCCGCTGGAGGAGCAGCTCTGGGTGGGCGATTTCTGCCACAGCCACGGCATCAAGCTGGTGGTGGCCGACACACGCGGGCTCTTCGGGTGAGAGCAGGGGACGTGGGGGGCTTTTGGGGTCCCTTTTGGGGTGGGATTTTTGGGGTAGATCTTTTTTGGGGTGGCTTTTTTCTTGGGGGTCCTTTTTGGCGTAGATTCCTTTTGAGGGGGGTCTTTTCTGGGGGGTCCTTTTTGGGGTGGATCCCTTTTGGGGTGGGTCTTTTCTAGTGGGGTCTCTTTTGGGGTGGGATTTTTGGGGTGCATCTCTTTTAGGGTGGATCCCTTTTGGGGTGGGTCTTTTCTGGGGGAGTCCTTTTTTGGGGTAGATTCCTTTTGGGGGGGTCTTTTCTGGGGGGGTCCTTTTTGGGGTGCATCTCTTTTGGGGTGGGATTTTTACAAAGTTCCTTTTTGGCATGAGGATTTTAGGGTGGAGATTTTATGGTGGATGACTTTTGGGGTGGGGTTTTTAGGAGATTGTTTTCTGGGGTGGGATTTTTTGGGGGGGGATTTTAGAGTAGATCCTTTCTGGGTGGGGATTATTAGGGAAGCTCTTTTTTGGGAGGGAAGATTTTAGGACGTTAATTTCTGGGGTGGGATTTTAGGTTGGGATTTTTGAGGTGGAGATTTTAGGATGGATCCCTTTTAGGGGGGAGTTTTTTGGAAGTCCTTTCCTGGAGTGGGATTTCTGGGGGGGGGATTTTAGAGTGGATCCCTTTTGGGGTTCCACACTGACCCCCTCCCCCCTCACAGGCAGCTGTTCTGTGACTTTGGGGACGACATGGTGGTGACAGACCCCAACGGGGAGCAGCCCCTCAGTGCCATGGTGTCCATGGTCACCAAGGTACCGGGAGGGGACAGCTCTGGGATGTCCCCAAGGGTGCAGGGAGGGGACAGCTCTGGGGTGTCCCCACATGGCTGTCCAGGGGGTGTTTTGGGGTGTCCTGGTCCCCTCAGCACCCCCTGTGCCCCCCATGTCCCCAGGGGTGCCCCATGTCCCCAGTGGTGCCCTGGGGAGGTTCCTGGGTGTCCCCTTCATGTCCCCTGACGCTGCCCTGTGTCCCCAGGGCTGTCCCAGGAAGGTTCCTAGGTGTCCCCCCCCCGTGTCCCCTGTCAGTGCTCCGTGTCCCCAGGGCTGTCCCAGGGAGGTTCCTGGGTGTCCCATGTCCCCAGGGCTGTCCCAGGGAGGTTCCTGGGTGTCCCTCCCATGTCCCCTGTCAGTGCTCCGTGTCCCCAGGGCTGTCCCGGGGAGTCCCCCATGTCCCCAGGGGTGCCCTGGGGAGGTTCCTGGGTGCCCTGGTCCCCTCTGGGTGAGGTCCCCTTTGGGTTTGTGGATGTCCCTGTGTCCTGTCACGCTGTCCCATGTCCCCAAGGCTGTCCCAGGGAGGTTCCTGGGTGTCCCCCCCAGTGTCCCCTGTCAGTGCTCCGTGTCCCCAGGGCTGTCCTGGGAAGGTTCCTGGGTGTCCCATGTCCCCAGGGCTGTCCCAGGGAGGTTCCTGGGTGTCCCATGTCCCCAGGACTGTCCCGGGGAGGTTCCTGGGTGTCGCCACCATGTCCCCTGACGCTGCCCCATGTCCCCAGGGCTGTCCCGGGGAGGTTCCTGGGTGTCCCATGTCCCCAGGGCTGTCCCAGGGAGGTTCCTGGGTGTCCCCTTCATGTCCCCTGACGCTGCCCCGTGTCCCCAGGGCTGTCCTGGGGAGGTGACCTGCCTGGACGAGGCGCGTCACGGCTTTGAGACGGGCGACTTTGTCACCTTCACGGAGGTGGAGGGGATGGAGGAGCTGAACCGCTGCGGGCCCGTGGAGATCCGCGTGCTGGGTGAGCCCTGGCTTTGGGGGGTCCCTCGCTGGGGGTCTTTTTGGGGTCTCTGAGGCACCTGGTGCTGCTCTGTGGGTATGTCTGAGGCACCTGGGGTCCTTTCTGGGGTCTCTGAGGCACCTGCAGTCCATTTTGGGGTTTCTGAGGTACCTGGGGGTCCTTTTTGGGTTCTCTGAGGCACCTGGGGTCCTTTCTGGGGTGTCCCAGATACCTGGATTTCTTTTTGGGGTGCCCTGGTGACACCCCGGTGTCCCCAGGTCCCTACACGTTCAGCATTGGGGACACCAGTGGCTACGGGGACTACGTGCGGGGTGGCATCGTCACCCAGGTCAAGATGCCCAAGCACATCCACTTCGTGAGTGGCACTGGGGGCACTGGGAGGGACTGGGGGACACTGGGAGGGACTTGGGGGCCAGTGGGTTATACTGGGCTGTACTGAACTATACTGAGTTGAACTGGTTTGTATTGGGTAATGCTGGCATATACTGGGTTATACTGGGCTGCACAAGGTTATGAGGAGCTATATTGGGTTTTACTGGATCATGCTGGGCTATATGGGCTTGTACTGGGCTGTGCTGGTTTATACTGGTTTGTACTGGGCTATACCATTTTATAGTGGGTTGTACTGGTTTGTGTTGGGTTGCATTAGAGTGTTCTGGGTTATACGGGGTTTTACTGGTTTGGACTGGGCTATACTTTGTTGTGCTGGTTTATACTGGGCTGTGCTGGTTTATATTGGGCTCTAGAGGTTTATACTGGGCTGTGCTGGTTTATATTGGGCTGTGCTGGTTTATACTGGGTTGTACAGGTTTATACTGGGCTGTACAGGTTTATACTGGTTTTCACGAGGGTGTCCCCCCAGAAACAGTTGTGGGATGTGCTTAGGGGGTACTGGGCTGTACTGGTTTATACTGGGATGTCACCTCTCCCCATCCTGTCCCAGAAACGGTTGCGGGATGCGCTGCTTGGGTACTGGGCTGTACTGGTTTGTATGGGGCTGTACTGGTTTATACAGGGTTATACTGGTTTATACAGGGTTATACTGGGTTGTACCGGTTTATACTGAGCTCTGCTGGTTTATACTGGTTTACACTGGGATGTCTCCTCCAGAAACGGTTGCGGGACGCGCTGGCCGAGCCCGAGATGATGGTGACGGATTTCGGGAAGGCCGAGAGGCCCTCGATGCTGCACTGGGCCTGGCAGGGCCTGCACCGCTTTATGCGGCAGCACGGCCGCGCCCCGCGGCCCCGCCACCAGGTGGGGACACCGGGGGGACAGGAGGGACATTGGGGACAGGGAGGCACCATGACCTGCCCCAACACAGTGTCCCTGGGGCTCTGTCACCAGCTGGTGACACTGGTGACATTGAGGGTGTTGGGGACATGGAGGCCACCATGACTTGCCCCATCATGACCACCCCCAGGTGGTGACACTGGGGACATTGAGGGTGTTGGGGACATGGAGGCCACCATGATCTGCCCCAACACAATGTCCTTGGGGTCCTGGTGACACTGGGGACATTGGGGGTGTTCGGCACCTGGAGATCACTGTGACGTGCCCCATTATGGCCACCCCCAGGGCCCTGTCACCAACTCTGGGGACATTGAGGGTGTTGGGGACCTGGAGGTCACCAGAGCTCCACCAGAATTTGGGGATATCAGAGGGCTTGGGGTGGCTGGGGCTTGGAGGGACATTGGGGACATGGAGCCACCGGGTCCTGCACCAACAGGGATCCCCACCACAGTCCCATTATCTCTTGGTGACATAATTTGGGCATGTCACAGACTGTGGAGTGGCCTTTGGGGACACTGTATCCCCACTGAGGCCATGGAGGCCACCAAGCCTCGCTTGTGGCCCTTCCCTGCTGTCCCCACCACCGTGTCCCTGTCCTTGTCCCCGGCAGGGTGACGCGGCCGAGGTGGTGGCCCTGACCAAGGAGGTGGCCGCGGGGGCCGAGCTGGACGAGGAGCTGGTGCGGGAATTGGCCTTCCAGGCCACCGGCGACCTGGCGCCGGTCAATGCCTTCATCGGCGGCCTGGCCGCGCAGGAGGTCATGAAGGTACTCTGTCCCCGTGTCCCCAAGGCCACCTGGGGACGCTGTCCCCGTGTGTCCCCTTGTGTCACAGCTGGAGCCACTCACGTGCCTCTGCCTGGGGCACCAGGCTCAGTGTCTGTGTCTGGATTACTGTGGTGTCCCTGAGGCGTTCACTGGGGTTCCCCTGAGGGCACTGCCGTGTCCTTGTCCTGTCCCTGATGTGTCCCTCAGGGTCCTGGCCCTGTCCCTGACATGTCACCCTGAGGTCTCTGCCTTGTCCATGTCCTGTCCCTCTTGTGTCCTCTGGGTCCCTGTCCCTGTCCTTGACACGTTTCCAGGTTCCTGTTCCTGACGTGTCCACCAGGATCCCAGCCCTGTCCCTGACACGTCCTCTGGGATGTCCCCGATGTGTCTCCCGGCGTCCTGTCCTTGTGTCCCCAGGATGTCCCTGATCTGTCCCTTGGGATGTCCCTGATTGGTCCCCCAGGGTTTCCCTGTCCCTGTCCGTGGGCTGTGCTTTCTCTGATATATATTTGGCTGTCCCTGTCCCAAACTGTCCCTGCTGTGTCCTTGGGTTGTCCCTGTCCCTGACTGTCCTCGGGCTGTCCCTGACTGTCCCTGGGCTGTCCCTGTCCCCCAGGCCGTGTCGGGGAAGTTCACGCCCATCACGCAGTGGCTTTACTTCGACGCGCTCGAGTGTCTGCCCGAGGAGAACCGCGACACGCTGCTCACCGAGGAGCAGTGCCGGCCGGTGAGGGGACACTGGGACACCTGGGGGACACAGGGACACCTCTGGGTGCTGGGGGGGCCGGGGGACTCCTGGGGGGGTTGGGAGACACCTGAGGAGCAGTGCCAGCCGGTGAGGGACATTGGGACACCTGGGTGATGCCTGGAGGGGCTGGGGGACACCAGAGGAGCAGTGCCAGCTAGTGAGGGGACACCCCTGGAGGACTGGGGGTGTCACCCCTGGGTGGGTCATCGGTTGGAGGACATTGGTACGGGAATCCCCATCGGTCACCCCGTTGGGGACAGCAGATGCATCACAGGGTCAGGGTGGCCACCCAGCACCTGAGGGTGGTCATTCCTTGAGGAAATAGCCATGGCTGCTGTCACCCCTGAGTCCCCGTGGTGGCTCTGCAGCCCCGGGGGTGTCCCCTGGCAGGTGACACAGCCAGGTGACGCCGGTGTCGCATCGTCCCCAGCGCAACAGCCGCTACGACGGGCAGATCGCCGTGTTCGGGGCTGAGCTGCAGGCCAAGCTGGGCGCCCAGAAGTACTTCGTGGTCAGTGTCCCCAACATCACCAGTGTGTTCTCCATCATCCAGAAGTCTCTTGTGCTGTCACCTGTTCCTCAAACGCCACCAAATTTCGCTTTGTGGATTTACCAAGTGTCGCCTCTCCCACATGCACATCGCCAGCCTTCCTGGGCCACCCTAAGTGTTCCCACGTGTCCCTTTGCTGTCCCCTGGTGTCCTCACGCGTTTCCTGATTGTTCCTTCAAGTCGTTTGCATGTCCTCAATGTCCCTCGTGTCCCCAGCTCTGTTCTAGTGTCCTTTGCGTGTTCCAAAGAGTTCTCTCACCCCCATCCCTTTTCTAACACTTGTCCCCAACCCACTGGGACACCTCCTGCTGTGTCCCACATGTCCCCAACCCTGTGGGCCACCTCGTGCTCTGTCCCCACATGTCCCCACGTGTCCCCGGCAGGTGGGAGCGGGGGCCATCGGCTGTGAGCTGCTCAAGAACTTCGCCATGGTGGGACTGGGCTGTGGCCCCGAGGGCAGCATCACCGTCACCGACATGGACACCATCGAGAAGTCCAACCTCAACCGCCAGTTCCTCTTCCGGCCGTGGGACGTCACGGTGAGGGCTGGGAGTGACCAGAGCGTTGGCCAACGTTGGGTTGGCTACACCAAGCTGGAGTGGGCAGGGAGGGAGGAGTTGGGGGGACAATGAGGGGCAGAGTTTGAGGGGGTCTGGAGGGGCAGAGCCAATGGGGGTTGGGAAACCACTCTTAAGTTGGCTACCATTGAGTTGGTCAAGGTCAATGGTGAGTTTTGGGCTTAACGTCAGCGGTTGAGTGTCATGCTCAACACTTAAGTTTCTTAGCCAGTGTCAGTGGTTGAATTTCGTGCTCAACATCAGCGGTTGAGTTTTTTGGCCAATGTCACCATTAGAGTTTCTTGGCCAGTGTTTCAGGTTGAGTTTTGTGCTTGTTGGTTTCTTGGCCAACATCAACAATCAAGTTTCGTGCTCGATATCGACTGTTGATTTTCTTTGCTAGCGTCAATGGTGGAATTTTTTGGTCAACATCAACGATTGAATTTTGTGCTCAACGTTAATGGTTGAGTTTCTTGGCCAAAGTCAACAATTGAGTTTTGTTCTCAATGTCAACGACTGATTTTCCTGGTTAGTATCAATGGTTGAGTTTGTGCTCAACATCAACAGTTGAGTTTCTTGGTCAACGTCAGTGGTTCAATTACTTCTTGAACGTCAACGATTGATTTTCCTGATTAATGTCAATGATTACATTTCTGCTCAACATCAACAGTTGAGTTTCTTGGCCAACGCCAATGGTTGAGTTTCGTGGTCAACGTCAACAGTTGAGTTTCTTGGCCAATGCCAACAGTTGAGTTTCTTGGCTAACATCACCAATTGAGTTTCTGAGATGTGTCATTGCATTAGGAAAGGGGCGTGGCCTACAAGGGCATGTCCCAAGGGGCGTGGCTCACATCGCAGCTCTTCCCCACCCACAGAAGCTGAAGTCGGAGCGGGCGGCGGCGGCGGCGCGGGAGATGAACCCGGCGCTGCGCGTCAGCAGCCGCACCGACCGCGTGGGCCCCGACACCGAGCGCGTCTACGACGACGACTTCTTCGAGGGGCTGGACGGCGTGGCCAACGCACTGGACAACGTGGATGCACGTGAGCACGGGGGGCTGGGGGCCACAGAGACCTCTGGGGGTGCTGGAGGGACCCTTGGGGGGCTATGGGGATCCTTGGAGGGCTATGGGGATGCTTGGGGGGCTATGGGGACCCTTGGGGGGCTATGGGGATCCTTCGAGGGCTATGGGGGACCCTTGGGGGGCTATGGGGATCCTTGGGGGGCTATGGGGACCCTTGGGGGGCTATGGGGACCCTTGGGGGGCTACCCCACAGCCACTACTTGTGCCCCATAGCCCCTGTGTGTGCCCCATATCTGGGTCGCCCACAGCCCCTGGGGTGCCCCAAATTCATGGGGTGCCCCATAACCCCTAGAGACCTTAGGCAGCATGTACTGTGGGATGTTCTGTATCTGGGGGTACCCTATAGGCCCCTGAGGGTGCCCTGTACCCCCTGGCCTGCCCCATAACTGCCCCCCACCCCCGGGCAGGGCTGTACATGGACCGGCGCTGCGTTTATTACCGGAAGCCGCTGCTGGAGTCGGGCACGTTGGGCACCAAGGGCAACGTGCAGGTGGTGATCCCGTTCCTGAGCGAGTCCTACAGCTCCAGCCAGGACCCCCCCGAGAAGGCCATTCCCATCTGCACCCTCAAGAACTTCCCCAACGCCATCGAGCACACGCTGCAGGTGCGTCCAGGTGTGCCCAGGGGCACCTGGCGGGTGTGAGGGGCACTTGGTGTGTCTGGCTGGAGGGTGCCCAGGTGGTCTTTTGGGGGGTTCCAGATGGTTGGGTGGCATTTGATGGGCCCTGGAGAGAACATTTTGGGGCATCCCAGACTCTGGGCTCTCTGCTTTGGGGGATTCTGGCTCTGGGGTTCTGTTTTGGGGGTCCTGAACAATGGAATCCCCATTTTAGGGGGTTGTGGACACCTGGTTCCCCAGTTTTGGGGTGTCTTGGGCACTGCAGTCCCCGTTTTGGGGTGTTCTGGGCACTGCAGTCCCCGTTTTGGGGTGCCCTTGGTGCCAGGAGCCCCCAGTGACACCCCCTTGTTGCAGTGGGCACGTGACGAGTTCGAGGGGCTCTTCAAGCAGCCGGCCGAGAACGTGAACCAGTACCTGATGTGAGTGTGGGGGTCGGGCACCCCAAATCCCACTGGACCCCCCCCCAAATCCCACAGGAGTACCCCAGGGACCCCAAGTTCCTGGAGTGGACCCTGTGCCTCATTGAGACATCTCCTTAACCCTGTACCCCTTTTCCCTGGAGACCCCAAATTCACCTTTTTGGGATCTCCATAATGCCCTGCACCCCTTTTCTCCAGGGACCCCAAATTCCTGCAGGGGACCCTTAACCCCCATAACCCCCTGTACCACCATAACCCCTGTAACCCCATAATCCCCTGCGCCCCCTTTTTCTCCAGGGACCCCAAGTTCCTGGAGCACACCCTGTGCCTGGCAGGGACACCTGTGACCCCCCCCAACCCCTGGGCTCCCTGCTTTGTGGGATTCTGGCTCTGGGGTTCTGTTTTGGGGGTCCTGAACAATGGAATCCCCATTTTAGGGGGTTGTGGACACCTGGTTCCCCAGTTTTGGGGTGTCTTGGGCACTGCAGTCCCCGTTTTGGGGTGTTCTGGGCACTGCAGTCCCCATTTTGGGGTGCCCTTGGTGCCAGGAGCCCCCAGTGACACCCCCTTGTTGCAGTGGGCACGTGACGAGTTCGAGGGGCTCTTCAAGCAGCCGGCCGAGAACGTGAACCAGTACCTGATGTGAGTGTGGGGGTCGGGCACCCCAAATCCCACTGGACCCCCCCCAAATCCCACAGGACTACCCCAGGGACCCCAAGTTCCTGGAGTAGACCCTGTGCCTCATTGAGACATCTCCTTAACCCTGTACCCCTTTTCCCTGGAGACCCCAAATTCACCTTTTTGGGATCTCCATAATGCCCTGCACCCCTTTTCTCCAGGGACCCCAAATTCCTGCAGGGGACCCTTAACCCCCATAACCCCCTGTACCACCATAACCCCTGTAACCCCATAATCCCCTGCGCCCCCTTTTTCTCCAGGGACCCCAAGTTCCTGGAGCAGACCTTGGCCTGTTTGGGACCACCATAATCCTCTGCACCCCCTTTTTCCCCCCAGGGATCCCTTCACATTTTTGGGATTCCCCATAACCCCTGCACTCCCTTTTACCCCCAGGGACCCCAAGTTCCTGGAGCGTACCCTGCACCTGGCAGGGACCCCTGTGACCCCCCCTAACCCCCTGCACCCCCTTTTTCCCCAGGGACCCCAAGTTCCTGGAGCGGACCCTGCGCCTGGCGGGCACGCAGCCGCTGGAGGTGCTGGAGGCCGTGCAGCGCAGCCTGGTCAGCGACCGGCCCCGCGCCTGGCCCGACTGCGTGGCCTGGGCCTGCCGGCACTGGCACCGCCAGTACAGCAACAACATCCGCCAGCTGCTGCACAACTTCCCCCCGGGACAGGTGGGAGAGCCTCATTAACTCGTTATTTAATTAATGACATCCTTAGTCCTGATTAATTACCCTATTAACCCTATTAGTTACCTCGTTTACCACCATTGATTCATTTACCCCAACTGCATTTACCCCAACATCTGCCAGCTGCTGCACAACCTCCCCCCGGGACAGGTGGGACTGCCTTAATTAACGCGTTAATTTAATTACTTATATTGTCAGCCCTGATTAATTATCACATCAACCCCGGTAATGACCTTATTTACCCCCCTTCTTTCATTAACTCCAATACCTGCTAAATAATTAACTCATTAACACCCGTTACCTTTTTAACCCTATTCATTACCTCATTTACCCTAAAGTCCGTCAAGATAGGAGAGCACCCCTTGATCATCTCATTAATCTAATTAATGTATTGTTACCATAAACAATTTGCTCAGTAACTCCAATTAATAACTCATTAACCTCAATTAATGACCTCATTAACCCAAATTTTCTTTCTCCCCCCAGAAAACGAACTCGGGGACCCTGTTCTGGTCGGGGCCCAAGCGCTGCCCCCACCCCCTCGTGTTCGACCCCGACAACGTGAGTGGGGTCACCTGGGTCACCTGTGTCACCTGGGGAGGGGCTGGGTCACCTGGGGGGAGGGGACCTCACCTGTGCCCCTCTGAGTGCCACCTGTGCTCTGTGGGTGCTCCAGCAGGATAACTCCATTCCCTCTGAGTGCCACACCTTTAGTTGTCACTCATCACCTCTGGGTATCACCTGTCACTGTTCAGTGCCACCTTCACCCCCTTTGGTGCTGCACTGTTACTTTTAGGTGTCACCTTCCCCCTGTTGGTGCCACCTTTGCCCCTCTGAGTATCTCTCCAGCCCCTCTGGGTGCCACCTGCACCCCTGTGGGTGCCCCGTATGTCCCGTGGGTGTCCCCTGTGCCCTTCTGAGTGCCACCTCCGCCCTGTGGGTTCCACCCCTGTCTGAGTGCCACCTGTGCCCCTCTGGGTGCCACCTGCCCCCTGTGGGTGCCACCCATGCCCCTCTGGGTGCCACCTGTGCCCTGTGTCCCCCAGCCCCTGCACCTGGACTACGTGGTGGCGGCGGCCAACCTGTTTGCGCAGAGCTACGGCATCGCGGGCTCGCGGGACCGGGCGGCCGTGGCCGAGCTGCTGCGGCACGTCCGCGTGCCGCCCTTCGCGCCCAAGGCCGGCGTGCGCATCCACGTGTCCGACCAGGAGCTGCAGAGCGCCAGCGCCGCGCTGGGTACGGCTCGGGGGCACTGGGAGCGCTGGGAGAGGGGCTGGGAGCACTGGGAGAGGGGCTGGGGGCACTGGGAGAGGGGCTGGGAGCACTGGGAGAACTGGGGGGCACTGAGAGAGGGGCTGGGGGTTACTGGGGGGACTGGGAACACTGAGTGAGGGACTGGGGGCATTGAGAGAGGGGCTGTGGGGGCACTGGGAGAACTGGGGGGCACTGGGAAAGGAGGCTGGGAACACTGGGGAGCTGCCAGTGCCACACTGGGGGGCTTTGAATGCCACTGTGGGTGAGAGGCTGGAGGTCCCACAGGTGCCGTGGGGGTGCCAGAGGGGTCCCACAGGTGCTGTGGGGTGCAGGGGTCTCACATGTGCCCCTCCCTCCCTCCCCACAGATGACGGGCGCCTGGAGGAGCTGAAGGCGTCGCTGCCCAGCCCCGAGGAGCTCCCGGGGTTCCGGATGTTCCCCATCGACTTTGAGAAGGTGGGTGCTGCCCCCCTGAGTGCCCCCCACCCACCTCTGGGTGCCCTCTGCCCACCTGGGTGCCCTCACTCCTCCCTGGCTGTCCCCAGGACGATGACACCAACTTCCACATGGATTTCATCGTGGCCGCCTCCAACCTGCGGGCAGAGAACTACGACATCCCCCCGGCCGACCGCCACAAGGTGGGCACTGGGAGCACTGGGGAGGGGCTGCAGGATACTGGGGGGCACTGGGAGCACTGGGGAGAGGCTGGAGGATACTGGGGGACACTGTGGGGGCAGCAGTGTCACTGCAGATGAGAGGCTGGGAGCACTGGGAGTGCTGGGAGCTGCTAATGTCACCCTGGTGGAGGGGTTGGGAACACGGGGGAGCAATGAGGGAGCACTGGGGGGCTGCTAATGCCACATTGGGTGAGGGTCTGCGGGGACCTATGGGGTTTTTATGGGTGCTGGGGGGTGTTATAGGGGTTGTTATGTGGTTCTGTGGGGTTTGTATGGAGTTTTATGGGTGCTGGGGGGTGCTTTAGGGTATTTCAGGGGTTATTGTGGGGTGCTGTGGGGTTTTTATGGGTGCTGGGAGGTGTTACGGGGGTTGTTATGGGGTGCTGGCGAGTTTTTATGGGGTTATTATGGTTGCTGGGGGGTGCTTTGGGGTATTTCAGGGGTTATTGTGGGGTGCTGTGGGGTTATTATGGGTGCTAGGGGGTGCTTTGGGGTGTTCCAGGGGTTATTGTGGGGTGCTGTGGGGTTATTGTTGGGTGCTGTGGGGCACACACAGAGCTCATACGCACCCCACAGTGGGGCTGTGATGCCGTGGGGGTTCTGTGGGATGACATTCAGGCTGGTTTTTTGGGGCCATCCCCTAAACCCTAAATCCCTTTTTTTGTCTTTCCAGAGCAAACTGATCGCAGGGAAGATCATCCCGGCCATCGCCACCACCACGGCGGCCGTGGTGGGCCTGGCGTGCCTGGAGCTCTTCAAGCTGGTGCAGGGGCACCGCCGGCTGAGCTCCTACAAAAACGCCTTCCTCAACCTGGCCCTGCCCTTCGTGGGCTTCTCTGAGCCCCTCGCCTGCCCCCGCAACAAGGTGGGCACTGCCAGGGCCGGGGGGCGAGGGCACGGCGGGGTGGGCTCACTGGGGGCAAGGCCAGAGGGGATTTGGGGTCGCAGTGGGGCTGGGGGTCACTTCCAGAGGGGATTTGGGGTCGCAGTGGGGCTGGGGGTCACTTCCAGAGGGGATTTGGGGTCACAGTGGGGCCAGGGGTCACTCCCAGCACGGATTTGGGGTCCCCCCGTGGCTCTGACCGTCCCCACCGTGTCCCCAGTACTACGAGGTGGAGTGGACGCTGTGGGACCGGTTCGAGGTGCAGGGGCTGCAGCCCGACGGGCAGGAGATGACCCTGCGCCAGTTCCTCGCCTACTTCAAGGTACTGGGAGGAACTGGGAGGGACTGGGAGGGGGGCAGGGGACAACTGAGGCACCCCAACCAAGAGAGGAGTGCTGGGAAGTGGGGAAGGGTCAAGCCCCTGTGGTGGCCCATGTCCCCTGTGGTGGCCGATGTCCCAAAGCCCCACTGACCCCCGTGGTGACCAATGTCCCCAAGCCTTGCTGACCCCTGTGGTAGCCCATGTCCCCAAGGCCATGAGGTTCCTGTGGGTGACCCATGGTGGCTGATGTCCCCAAGGCCGCAGGGTTCCCGTGGTGGCCGCTGTCCCCGAGCCCCGCTGACCCTGTCCCCGTGTCCCCACAGAAGGAGCACCGGCTGGAGATCACCATGCTGTCCCAGGGCGTGTCCATGCTCTACTCTTTCTTCATGCCGGCCGCCAAGCTGCGCGAGCGCCACGACCAACCGTAGGGACACGGGGACACTGGGGACATGGGGGACACTGAGGATACTGGGGGACACTGGGGACATGGGTGGAGTCCAGGGCAGGGACAGGACAGCAGGGTAGGAGGAAGGGCACAGCCCACGGCAGGGATGTGTCCTGGGGAACACAGCCCTGTGATGGGGGGGACATGTCCCAGGGTGGGGACAGGGGGTGGCCATGTCCCCTCCCTGTGTGTGCCCATCCCCTTTGGGTGTGCCCTGGCACTCCCTGTGTCCCCTCTTGTCCCCCGAGAATGACCTCTGCCACGTGTCTTGGCCATGTCACCCTCCTGTGACAGAGACCATGCCACGTGTTCTGACGCATCTCTGCCATGTCCCCCCAGGATGACCCATGCCACATGTCCCTGCAGGATGACAGAGACCATGACCCATGTCCCTGCCACGTCCCCTGTCCCTGCAGGATGACAGTGCCCCCTGTCCCTGCCATGTCCCCTATGTCCCCTGTCCCTGCAGGATGACAGTGCCCCCTGTCCCTGCCGTGTCCCCTGTCCCTGAAGGATGACAGTGACCCCTGCCCTGCCATGTCCCCCTGGTCCCCGCAGGATGACAGTGCCCCCTGTCCCTGCCATGTCCCCTATGTCCCCTGTCCCTGAAGGATGACAGTGCCTCATGTCCCCGCAGGATGACAGTGCCCCTTGTCCCTGCCATGTCCCCTATGTCCCCTGTCCCTGAAGGATGACAGTGCCCCATGTCCCTGCCATGTCCCCTATGTCCCCTGTCCCTGAAGGATGACTGTGCCCCATGTCCCCGCAGCATGACAGTGCCCCCTGTCCCTCCCATGTCCCCTGTCCCTGCAGGATGACAGTGCCCCCC
>NW_024524656.1:33384-35705 GCF_017590135.1 Pyrgilauda ruficollis
TTGTCCCTCCCATGTTCCCTGTCCCTGAAGGATGACAGTGCCCCCTGTCCCTGCCATGTCCCCCCTGTCCCCGCAGGATGACAGTGCCCCCTGTCCCTGCCATGTCCCCCACGTCCCCTGTCCCCGCAGGATGACAGAGATCGTGACGCGGGTGTCCAAGAAGAAGCTGGGCCGCCACGTCAAGGCCCTGGTGTTCGAGCTGTGCTGCAACGACGACAGTGACGCCGACATCGAGGTGCCCTACGTGCGCTACACCATCCGCTAGGGGGCACCTGGCCACGCCCCTTCGCCCGGCCACGCCCCTCGCACAGGCCACGCCCCATCACGCCCCGCCCCTCTCCCATAGTCGTTGTTGTGTCGGCCCCGCCCCCTGGTGGGGGGCGGGGTCTGGGGGCGGGGCAAGGACCCCGCCCAATAAACATAGACCTTGGCAAAAAGGGGGGCGTGTCCGAGTCACATGACACTGGCACCGCACGTGACAGCAATGACAATTGACCCTATGGTGGCACTGCTGTGGCTGGCACGGGACAGCAGCGACAAATGAGCCTGCAGTGTCACTGGCATGGCCAGCATGTGACAGTGGTGACAAATGAGCCCATGGTGGCACTGGCATGGCCAGCATGTGACAGTGGTGACAAATGAGCCCATGGTGGCAGTGGCATGGCCAGCATGTGACAGTGGTGACAAATGAGCCCATGGTGGCAGTGGCATGGCCAGGGTGTGACAGCAGTGACAAATGACCCTGCAGGGGCATTGGCCATGGTGGCACTGGCACAGCTGGCACCAGACGACGGTGATAAATGACCCCGTGGTGGCAGCAGGGTGGCTTTATTGGGGACTGGGACATGGGGGGACCCCCCTCAGTCCTGTGCGGGGCTCGGTGTCACCTGCAAAGTCCTCAGTGTCACCCTTGGGGACAGGTGTCACCCACAGGCAGGTGCTGCTGTCCTCTGTGTCACCTGTGAAGGGTCAGCACAGCCCCATGTCACCTATGTCCCCGTCGGGGCAAGGGCCCCGCCCAATAAACATAGACCTTGGCAAAAAGGGGGGCGTGTCCGAGTCACATGACACTGGCACCGCACGTGACAGCAATGACAATTGACCCTATGGTGGCACTGCTGTGGCTGGCACGGGACAGCAGCGACAAATGAGCCTGCAGTGTCACTGGCATGGCCAGCATGTGACAGTGGTGACAAATGAGCCCATGGTGGCACTGGCATGGCCAGCATGTGACAGTGGTGACAAATGAGCCCATGGTGGCAGTGGCATGGCCAGGGTGTGACAGCAGTGACAAATGACCCTGCAGGGGCATTGGCCATGGTGGCACTGGCACAGCTGGCACCAGACGACGGTGATAAATGACCCCGTGGTGGCAGCAGGGTGGCTTTATTGGGGACTGGGACATGGGGGGACCCCCCTCAGTCCTGTGCGGGGCTCGGTGTCACCTGCAAAGTCCTCAGTGTCACCCTTGGGGACAGGTGTCACCCACAGGCAGGTGCTGCTGTCCTCTGTGTCACCTGTGAAGGGTCAGCACAGCCCCATGTCACCTATGTCCCCGTGGCTCACAGTGTCACCTGTGCTCCCGTGTGTCACCTGCAGACGTGTCCTCGGTGTTCGTTCACGCAGTCACTGAGGTCACTGTGTCACGCTCGGTGTCCTTGCTGTCCCCAGGGGTTCCGGTGGGGCTCTGGCTGTCCCTGCTGTCCCCGCTGTCCCCGGCCAGGTGACGTTTCTGCCGCAGGAGTTGCCGGTACCGGGCGGCCGCAGCTTCCATGGTGGCCTGGAGCTCGGCCACCTCCACGGCCAGCGTCACCCCTGGGGACAGGGGGACACCGGGGGGACCAAGGAGGTCACGAGGGCCGTGAGCTTTGGGCCCTCCCCGGTTCTGGGGACACCCCAGATTTGGGGCATTTCCCCCCATTCTTGGGCCCCTCTGGGTTTGGGGACCTTTGCTGGTTTTTTGGGGATCCCCAGTTCCCCCCAGTTCCCCCCAGTTCCTCCCAGTTCCCCCCGGTTCCCCCAGTCCTCACCCCTCTGGAAGCTGCCCTGGGCCTGCCGCAGACTGGGGGGCACCAGGACCCCAAACCAGCCCAGGGGGTCCGGGGGGGGCCGGCTGGGGGTCCCCCCTTTTTCAGGGGCTCCCCGACGCTGCCGCAGCCCTGGGGGAGAGAGAAAGGTCAGAGACCCCCCCCCAAAACAACTGAGGGACCCCCCAGCACCCACAGGACCCCTCAGAATCCCCCCAGCACCCCCCAACACCCACAGGACCCCTCAGAACCCCCCAGCACCCCAAATTCTCCCTCAGTTCCTCCCTTGCCCCA
>NW_024524656.1:35772-37599 GCF_017590135.1 Pyrgilauda ruficollis
CAGGACCCCCCCGGGGACCACCCAGCCCCCCCCTCACCGTCACCCCCCCCCTCCTGGGGGTCGGGGTCCTCGGGGTCTCCCCCTGTTCCAGGCACCTCCTCAAAGTGGGGGCGTCCCTCCGGGTCCTGCCTGGGGGTGACACATTGGGGACAGCGTCACCACCCTGCCCTGGTGTCACTTGGCCACCACAGGGACATCCCAGCACCTCTCAGTCACCCCCCCACAACTCCTAAACCTCCCCCAACATTGGGGACATTGATGTCACCTCCTCAAACTGGGGACACCCCACTGTGTCCCCTCCAGTGTGTCCCCCATGTCCTCATGTCCCTCCCTGTGGCCCTGCCACCCCCCCACTGAGTGTCCCCATGTCCCCCCCAGTGTCCTTGTCCCCTCATGTCCCCCACCTGTGGCACACACGGACTCGGGGCACCATGGTGGCCCCGTACTGCAGGGACGAGACGCGGTGACAGCCCAGGGAGTAACGGGCCTGAGCCAGGGACAGCCACCCCTGTGGGGACATTGAAGGGGACAGAGGAACATGGCATTAGGGACAATCACCTGGGGCAGACACAGGAGACATCATGGTGTGTCCCCACAGTAGGTGACGTGTCCCTCCAGTATGTGCCAGGGTGGGTGGTGTGTCCCCAGCCACATCCCTACAGCAGGGGACAGTCCCCAGCTGTGTCCCCCCATGGGGTTGGCACATCCCTGTGGCGGGTGGCACCTCCTCACAAGTGTCCCCCTGAGGGGTGGCGTGTCTCCATTGTGTCCCCGCTGTGTCCCCTCACCTGCCGCAGGTGCTGCTCCAGCTGCTCCCGCCGCTGCTGCAGCAGCTCCAGCGCCTCCATCACCTCCAGCGCGGCCGCGTCCAGGGACAGCGACAGCGACCCTGCGGTGGTGGTGGGGGGGGACACGGCTCAGGACCCCGCAGCGACAGCCGGGGGGACCCCAGGGGCTCCCCCAGACCCACCAAAAGCGCCTCCCCTCGCCCAGGGACCGGCCGGGTCCCCACGGTGTCACCCGTGTCCGCCGGTGTCACGCGTGTCCCCGGGGACACCCCCAGACACCTCCGGGCCCTCAGAGACCACATCAAAGCACCCCCGGAAACCCGCTGAAAAAAACCTCGGGCTCTCTGAGAGCTCCAAAACCACCCCAAAACGTTTCCTATCTTCTGGAAACCCCCCCCAAAACCCTCGGAGAGCCCTAAAAACAACCCCCGGAACCCCAGAGACCCCCGGAGCCCCCGATCCTCCCTCACCGTCCATCGCCGCCCTCAGCGCGGTCTCAGGCCCGGCCCCGCCTTGTCCAATCGCAGCCCACCCCGGCACCTTTCGACCAATCAGCACGCGTGGCAGCCCGGTGGGCGGGGCCTGCCTGAGGGCCGGCAGCGCAGCGGAGTGACGCCTACCCGGCCGCCATCTTGAGTGAGGGCATAGTGTTTCCTCCCCTCTCCGGCAGCACCGCGCGCTCCCATTGGTCCGCCGGCTCTCGGCCAATGGGAGGCAGCAGTGCTGGGAGGTGCCGGCGTGTGAGGAGCGGCGCGGAGGGACCGCGATCATGGTGAGGGGCGCAGGGGTTGGGTCGGTGGTCTCGTGTCCCCCCCGTGTTCCCCCCGTGTCCCCTCCTGTCCTCCATCCCTCCATAGCACCTCCGGCGTCCCCTCCGTGTCCCCCATCCTCTCATTTCCCGGTCCTCCACAGCGGGCCTTCCCCCTTGCCCACCGCCCCCATATCCCCCCTCACGCGTCCCTCACACTCTGTGTCCGCTGTCCCCCGGTGTCCCCGATGTCCCCCGGTGTCCCCGATGTCCCCGCTGTCCCCCATCCCC
>NW_024524656.1:37796-39624 GCF_017590135.1 Pyrgilauda ruficollis
CGAGAGAGGGGCTGGGAGGGGGGACAGGGGCAGCGAGAGGGGTGGAGAGGGACCGGGAGGAATTTGGGGGGGGGTTACAGGGGGTTTGGGAAGAGTTAAGGGGTGTTGGAAGAGATTCCGGGAGTGTGAAAAGGGGGTTGGGGGCGGCAAAGGGGATTTGGAGGAGTTGAGGAGAGTTTGGGGGGGTAGAGAGGAGTTTAAGGGATTTCGGGGGTTAAAGAGGGGTTAAAAGGGGAGATCGGGGTGCTGCGGGCTCAGGGGGTTATTTGGGGCTGGGGTATTGGAATGGGGAGGGTTGGGGGTCCTGTCTGAGCCCCCCGGTTTCTCTCTCCCCCCCCAGAGAATCGGCTGCTGCCCACGGAGCTGCGGCACGAGGCGCTGGCCCTGCAGAAGGAGCTCGAGTTCGACTTCCAGGCACCGGGGGGTGAGAGGGACCCCCAAACCGGGGGAGAGGGACCCCCAAATCAGGGGAGAGGGACCCCCAAACCAGGGGAGAGGGACCCCCAAATTGGGGTGGGAGGGACCCTCAAATTGGGGAGGGAGAGTGGGGAGAGGGACCTGCAAATTGGGACCAAGGCACCCCAAATCGGGGTAGAGGGACCCTCAAATCAGGGGGGAGGGTGGGGAGAGGGGCCCCCAAATCCCTGGGGAGAGTAGGGAGGGGGACCCCCAAATCAGGGGGGAAAGAGGGGGAGAGGGACCCCCAAGTTGGAGGAGGTTGGAACTTCCAAACCCAGGGGTGGGGGGCAGGCAAGACCCTTGAATGAGCTGGACCCCAAAATGGGGAGAGGGAAATCCAGGGACAGGAGGGAGGCAGCCAAAAAAAAGACCTGAAAAAAGAGACTGGCCTCGTTTTTAGAAGTCTCCTCAAATTCTGCGTGGGTTTTAAAATCCCCCAGATGAGATTAAATTCACCCCAAAGGGAGTGTGGGGTTGCACCAACGGCCACAGCCTGGGCTGCACCCCAAATCTGGGCCTGGTTCCCCCCACAGTGAGCTGTGAATCCCCCAAGATGGGAATTAAACCCATTTCCCCCCAAAATCCCCCCAGAACCCACTCACTGCAGTGACCCCGGGGTGGGTGTGGCTGCAGTGGGCGGGGCTGGGAATGCAGGGGGCGTGGCCTGACAAAGCCCCGCCCCCAGAGACAGGTGACAGCCAGGATGATGAGTACAGGTGGGCGGGGCTGGAGCCCCCCAAGGTGATGGTGACAACGTCACGTGACCCCAGCGCCCGCCTCAGGCTCTTTGCAAAGGTGGGCGTGGCCAGGGATGGGTGTGGCCTGGCTGGGTTTGGGTGTGGCCTAATATGGGTGGGGCTCTGGGGTGGGTGGGGCTGGGTTTGGGTGTGGCCTAATATGGGTGTGGTGCTCTTGAGTGGGTGGGACCAGTTTGGGTGTGCCCTAAGATCAGTGGGTGGAGCCAGTTTTGGGTGTGGCCCGAGCTGGGTGGGGCTGAGGTGGGCGTGGCCCACCTTAGCACCCTGACCCCACCCCTGTGACTGCTCCCTTGGGGGTGGGGCTTTGTGTGGGTGTGGCTGGGCAGGGGGAGGGGTTTGTTTGGCCCCACCCCTTGGGGGCTGAGCCAGTGCTGGGCAGTAAAACCCATGGGAGTGGGAGGAGTCTTTGTGGGCGTGGCTTCTAGTGACCCTGAAATATGGGAAGGGGCGTGGCCAGGGATGGGTTTGTGATTGTCACCCTGTGCTGGGGGGACAGAGGGGGACATGAGTTGGGTGATCTGGGGGACATTGGTGGGTGGTTTGGGGGGCACAGGGGGGTGATTTGAGGGACACAGAGGGGGTGATTTGGGGGACACAGGGGGAGTGATTTG
>NW_024524656.1:39669-43634 GCF_017590135.1 Pyrgilauda ruficollis
ACAGAGGGGGTGATTTGGGGACACAAGGGGGTGATTTGGGGGACACAGAGGGGTGATTTGGGGGACACGGGGACGCTGCAGTGCCACAAGTGGGGGGACGCTGCGTGAAGGGGTGACACAAACAGGGCGCGGCAGGGCTGTCACTGAGCCCTCCCCGTGTCCCCCTCCCCAGGAGCTGTGCCTGCTGCTGCCGGGCGCTCGCCGCATGAACCGGGGCCGTGCCGAGCTGGGCGCGCTGGTGGCGGCGTGCCGGGCCGCGGGGGTCACCGACCTGCTGGTGCTGCACGAGACCCGCGGGCGGCCCGGTCAGTGCCCCGGGGGTCCTGGGGGGGCTGGGGTCACCTTCTGGGGTCTCTGCTTGTAGGGTAGGACCTGGGGGGCTGCCTTGGGAAGGGTGAGCTAGAACAGAGCTAGGCAGAGTTAATTAATAATTCATTGAAAGGATTTCTTCAATGGATCCACCTTGGGCAGCTCAAGAGCCAGGGTGGCACCCAAGCTGAACCAAAATGTTATAAAATGGACAACTGGTCACAAGGTCTCCCACTTTTATAAGTTCTGGTTCATTTGCATATTGGAGTTAATTGTCCAGTCACAGCTTTAGGTTATGAAGCTCCATTTTTTTTGGTTTTGTCTTTTCAATCCAAATTGTTTATGCTCTTGAGCCTGAGATTTGGAACATTTGTCCTTGGTCCCCAGCTAGAAAATGAATTGTCTCCTTATTCTGTGCACAGAGCTTACAAACATTTAATATAAAGTTCAGACCCACACACTGTGGCAGCACAGAATCTGAAAAACATAAAATCTAAACCCTGAGGCATCAAGGGAGTGGGTGGAGCTAATCCCAAGGGGGCGTGGCCTGTTTGTGGGTGTGTCCTGATCAAGCCCCACCCCCCAGATGGGCTGACCGTGTCCCACCTGCCCCACGGCCCCACCGCCCACTTCACCCTGAGCGGGGCCGTGCTGCGCCAGGAGGTCGGGGGGCTCGGGGGGGCCCCGCTGGCCGCCCCCCACCTGCTGCTGCTGCGCCTGGATTCCACTCTGGGAAAAAGGGTACGGCCAGAGGGGGACACTGGGGACATGGGGGGACAATGGGGACATGGGGGGACAGGAGGGGAAAGGGAGACACACACCTGGGGGGATGCGAGGGGATACGGGGGGTTACATGGGGGAGGAAATGGGGACAATGGGGAGGAACACGGGAGGCCCCAGGGATGGGGTGTCCCCATCCCTGTCCCCATCCTGTCCCCATCCTCTCCCCATCCTGTCCCCATCCCTGTCCCCATCCTGTCCCCATCCTCTCCCCATCCTGTCCCCATCCCTGTCCCCATCCTGTCCCCATCCTCTCCCCATCCTGTCCCCATCCCTGTCCCCATCCTGTCCCCATCCTCTCCCCATCCTGTCCCCATCCCTGTCCCCATCCTGTCCCCATCCTCTCCCCATCCTGTCCCCATCCCTGTCCCCCCGTAGGTCGGGACCATCCTGAAGCACCTGTTCCCCGTTCCCCGTCCCGACAGCCGCCGCGTGGTGACCTTCGCCAACGAGGATGACGTCATTTTAGTGCGGTGGGTGACACGTGGGGACACGGGGACACAGACAGACCCCTCCCCAAGGGCCCCTCTGAACCCCCCCTCCCCACAGGAACCATGTGTACCGGCGCCGGGGGCGGACGGTGGAGCTGGAAGAGGTGGGACCCCGCTTCCAGCTGAGGCGTGAGTGTCCCCTGCTGTCCCCAACAGCCCTAAAAGAGTCCCCATGTGTCCCCAAATGTCCCAAAACCCCCCCCCGTGTCCCCTCCAGCCTACCTGATCCGCCTGGGGACCCTGGATCAGGGGGACGCGGCCGACGTGGAGTGGCGCTGGCACCCGTACACGGCCACGGCCCCCAAGCGCCGCCTGCTCAGCGCCACCTGAGCCCCCCAGGACCCCCCTGGAGACCCCCCCAGGTGGGACCCACCTGCACACCTGAGACCACCCCGGCAGCTGAGACCCCTCTGGACTCCCCCAGGCACGGCTGGGTTTCTCACAATCAGTTTTTATTTGTCATAATAAATCAGTTTTGTCTATATTGGGTGCTGTAAGGATCAGCCGGGTTCTGCTGCGGCCCCTCCTCTATGGGGGGGGCCCAGGGATCCAGACCCCCCCTCACACCCGGGACCACTCGGCCGGGGGGTCCCGCGGGCCCTTGGGCTTCCCGATGCGGAAGTTAAACCCTGGGGGGAGGAGCAGGGGGTCAGTGAGGGTGGGGCTGGACATTGATGTCCCCCTGAACGCCCCCCAGACCCCTCCCAGACACCGAGACCCCCACCAGGACAGCAGGGACCCCCATGCTCACCCAGGCAGGGGCCACTGCCAGTGTCAGTGGGGGGCGTCACGACCTCGTAGGCGCCATCCGTGGGCCTGGGGGAGCCTGGGGGGGGGGAACCAGGGTCAGAATTATCGATCCTGGGGACCCCTGAGCCCCCCAAACCCCCCCAACCCACCCCCACTCACCTGCCGGGCTGGGGGAGGGGCGGCGCACGGGGCTGCCCGGCAGCGAGCACGTGCCCGAGGGGGCGGAGTCTCGTCCGAAGGGGGCGTGGTCTCTTCCCAAAGGGGAGGGGCCTCTCCCCGAAGCCCCGCCCCCCCGGCGGGGCTTGTTGACCACGGCGTAGGTGACATCCATGGCGGGGGGCGCGGGGGGCTCGGCCGGCACCGAAACGCTCCTGTGGGGAGGGCAGTGGAGGGGCGGCGAGGGAGGGGACACCTGCCCGGGTCACCTGTCCCCGCTGCGAGCACTCACCTGAGCAGGGTGGGCCGCAGGGCCCGGCGGGCGACGGCGTCCTGGTACAGGGGGGGCTGGGGAGGCAGGGGGTCACCTGCGGCCCCCCCAAACGGGGGCTGCCGGAGCTCCCGCGTCCCCCCCCCAACCTCTCGGGGCCCCCCGAGCTCTTGGGGTCCCCCCCTGAACGGCCGGGTCCCTTGTGTCACTTCCCCTTTCCGGGGGCAGGAAGTGCCGCGGCCGCCCTCGTGCCCCCACCCCGCCCCGGATGCCCGCGGCCCCCCAGGCTCGGGGCTGGGCCCCCCCAGGACCGGGGTCCCCCTCTCACCTGGAGCCCGCGGGCCAGGCTGAGGTGGCCGGGGGGCGGTGGAGGCGCCATGGGGGTCCCGGGGGTCTCAGGTGTGTGGAGAACGGAGGGGACCTGGGGGGTTTTGAGTGCCCCGGGCCCCGCCCCGGGCTAGAGCCCTGCCCCTGGGCTGGGCCCTAAGGCTCAGCTGGGAATTCCCTGTGGCTATTTGGGGGGGAGCCTGGGGGTCCCTATAGGTACTGCAGGGGCTGTTTTGGGGCTCTCTGTGGCTTCATGGGGTCCCTATTGCCCCTCAAGCGAGTCTGGGGGGGCTCTATAGACCCTGCAGAGCCTCTGCAGGGTTTGTGGGTGTCCTTATGGACCCTCCATTCCCTGCATGGGTCCCCTGGAGCTCCGGGGGTCCCCTGGAGCCGCCCCGGTGTGTCTGTGGCTCCTGGCGCGCACCCGGAGGCGCTGAAGGGGCGATGGGGCCGAGCAGGGGGAGCACAGCGCCCCGCAGGGTTCTGGGGGACCCCCAGACATTGAGGGGTCCCCTATGGCCCTGCGGGGGCGGGGCCAGGCTCCTCATAGCCGCTATAGGGATCGTTGTGGCCCCGCCCCTCGTCACGAGGCTCCGTCCCGGCCCCGCCTCCGTGTGACGTCACAGGGAGTAATGAGGGACGGGGGTGGAGCGGGAGAACCCGCCAAAAGAGGCGTCACTCTTTAGGCACGGCCTCGCGCCCGCTGATTGGTCGGCGCGCGGAGGCCGCGCCCCCTTCCTCCGCGCCGGGCGGTGATTGGTGAGCGCGGCGGCGCGGTGACGTCACGGGGCGCGCGGCGCGGCAGCCCCGGAAGCGGCGGTGGCGGCGGGAGCGGGAGCGCGGCCGGTGAGCGCGCGCGGGGCGGAGACAGGGCGGGGGCG
>NW_024524656.1:43833-45816 GCF_017590135.1 Pyrgilauda ruficollis
TGGGGAGGGGGCGGCCGGGGGCGATCTCGCCTGGGGGCGGGGCTTTGTAAGGGGGGACGATGGCCCCGGGGCTCCTGGGGCGGGGCTAAAGTTCTTTGGGGCGGGGCTTAACGCTCGTGGGGGCGTGGTTTCACTGTAGGGGCGTGACCAGAGAGGCACGTGTGGGACATTACAGGGTGAGGCTCTGTGGGGGCGTGGCTTGATGTCAGTGGGCGTGGCCTAGGCGAAGACCACCAGGGCTGGGACTTACTGGGTGGGGCTGGAGCTGTGTCCACAAGGTGTGGTTAGGGATGGGGCGTGGCCTGTGGAGCCACGCCCCTGGTGACCCCACCCCACCTCCCCCACAGGTGCCCAGGACCCCTGAGCCCGCCCTTGGTGAGGGCAGGGTGGGGCAGGGCGGGGCTGTTCAGGTGCGCAGGCACCGCCCCGGCGCCCCCTGCTGGTCACAGGTGAGGCAGAGATGGAGCCGGGGAGGACAGTGGACACGGCGTCCCCGAGCTGTCACCACAGTGGGGATGATGAGGAGGAAGATGTGACAGCAGCGGCAGCCATGACATCATCCGTGTGTCACCCTGCTGGGAATGAGGAGGAGGACAAGGAGGTGGCAGCAGTGGTGACAGCCACAGTGTCCCTGGAGTGCCACCCCAGTGGTGAGGAGGAGGAGGAGGTGGCAGTGGCCATCACATCCCAAGGTGGGCCGTGTGGCAGGGATGAGGATGTGGTGACAGCAGTGACAGCAGAAGCATCCACAACGTCCCAGGGCTGTCATCCCGGTGAGGAGGAGGAGGTGACCACAGTAGGGACATCCCTGGGGTGTCCCCCACTTGGGGATGACGAGGAGGTGACAACAGCGGGGACAGCAGCAGGGACATCCCAGGGCATTCAACCCAGTGAGGAGGAGATGACCATGTCAGCAACGTCCCCAGCACGTCCTCCTGTAGGGGATGAAGAGGAGATGACAGCAGCGGTGACATCCCCAGGGTGTCACCCTAGTGAGGAGGAGGTGACAGCAGCGGTGACATCCCCAGTGCGTCACCATGAGGAAGAGGAGGAGCTGACGCCAGCAGTGACATCCCCAGTGTGTCACCCTGGTGAGGAAGAGGAGGAGGTGACAGCAGCGGTGACAGCAGCGGCAGCCACATCAGCCCCGGGCGGGCGGCGCGGCGCGGACGAGGACGTGGCGGCCGCGGGCTGGCGAGCGCGGCGCAAACACGTGTTCGTGCTCAGCGAGGCGGGGAAGCCGATCTACTCCCGGCACGGCAACGAGGAGGCACTGGCGGCCACCATGGGTGTCATGATGGCCCTCGTGTCCTTCATCCAGAGCGGCGGCAATGCCATCCGGGCCATCTGCTCCGGTACGGGGCCAGCGGGGGGTGGACACAGAACCCCCAAATTTATATCGACGCACCTGTGGGTAACCCCAAACCTGCACAGCTCTGCCCCCAGAAACAGCCCCCACAGGTACAACCATCTCTGCTCCAAACAGCCCCCTCCAAACACAGCATCCCACCCCCAAAACCTCTCCCAGGTACAGCTGAATCTACCATGCCCAGGTACAAGCAGCCCCCCAAAACTTTCTTCCCACCCCAAACCCCTTCCTGGGTCCTGCCTCCCTCCTAAAAACCCTACCTTGATACAGCCACTCTCCAAAAACAGCACACCCCAAAATGACACCTGTCCAGGTACATCTGGCTACCCCCAAACCCTCCGTGTCCCCCCGCCCCGTGTGACCGCCGTGTCCCCTCTCTCCCCCGCAGAGGACCGCACGCTGGTGTTCGAGCAGCGGGGCCCGCTGCTGCTGGTGTCGGTGTCCCGCACGCGGCAGTCGGCGGCACAGCTGCGGCGGGAGCTGGCCTTCGTGCACGAGCAGATCCTGTCGCTGCTGACCCGCGGCGGCATCGCCCGCGTCTTCGCTCGACGCCGCGGCTTCGACCTGCGCCGGCTGCTGGCGGGCGCCGAGGCCGTGCTGGACCGGCTGCTCTG
>NW_024524656.1:45835-64098 GCF_017590135.1 Pyrgilauda ruficollis
CGGGCGGCTCTGCGCCAGCGACCTCCACCTGCTGCTCAACCTGCTGGGCGGCGGGGCGGGCGCGGGGGCGGGCGAGGTGTGGACCCCCGTGTGCTTGCCACGTTTCAACCCCGACGGGTATTTCTACGCGTACGCGGCGCGGCTGGGCGAGGAGGAGGAGGAGGAGGGCGTGACGCTGATCCTGCTGTCCACGGAGCGAGAGGGATTCTACGCGGCGGCTGCGTGCCGGCGGCAGCTGGAGGACACGCTGCGGGCGCAGGGCTGGCTGGCCGAGCTGGCGGCGGCCGTGCGAGGGGGAGCGGGGTACGGCCCCTCTCGCCCCGGCGCCCCCGAGCTCCGGCACTTCCTCTACAAGCCCTTGGAGGGGCCGGAGGAGATGCAGCAGCTGCCGCAGTTCACCAGGTGCGGGGATGGGGGGGACACGCCAGAATTGGGGGGTGGGTGTGTCCCTGACCTTCACCTGACGCTTTTGTTCCCCCTCCCTCACTGGCCGCAGCCCCGAGCTGGAGGAGCCCTACACCAGCGAGGAGGAGCAGCACCGGCTCTTCGACCTGTACCACTACCTGCACAGCCGCGTGCACAGCCCGCACCGGCCCCTGCGCCTGCTCTACCACGTGGCTGAGAAGGAAACGCTGCTGGCCTGGGTGAGCCGCGGGGAAGGAGCCGTCAGCAGGGCCCAGAGCCAGCAGCACCTGTTTGTGCTGTCCTGGGAAGATTCCAGAGTTAGTGGGGGTCGCTGGCTGGTGTGCTGTCGGTAGATCCTGCAGTTAACAGGATGCTCGGTGTCAGTAGATCGCGCAGTTAACAGGATGCTCACTGGAGATGCTGTCAGTAAATCCCACAATTAAAGGGATTTTCACTGGCAGTGCTGTCAGTAAACTCCACAATTAACAGGATTTTCACTGGCAGTGCCATCAGTAGAACCCATAGTTAACAGGATTTTCACTGGCAGTGCCATCAGTAGATCCCACAGTTATCAGCATTTTCGCTGGCAGTGCCATCAGTAGATCCCACAGGTAACAGGATTTTCACTGGCAGTGCCATCAGTAGATCCCACAGGTAACAGGCATGGATTCCCACAGGTGACCAGCAAGTTCGAGCTGTACAGCTGCTTCAGCCCGCTGGTGACGAAGGCGGGCGCCATCGCCGTGCTGACCAAGCTGCTGCGCTGGCTCAAGAAGGAGGAGGACTGGCTGTTCATCCGCTACCCGGCACCGTTCTGCGCCGCGCCCGCGCGCCCCGAGGGGCCTGAGCCCGAGGGCTGACAATAAACACTGAGACCCCGGGGAGAGTCCTGAGTCCGGGGAGACTGAGGGGTCAGGGGACACGGCCTCAGGGGTGAGGGGACAGGGGGACATCCTGAGGGGTGAGGGGACAGGGGACATGGCCTGAGGGGTGAGGGGACAGGGAATGTGGGGACACAGCCTGAGGGGTGAGGGGATGGGGGGGACATGGCCTGAGGGTGAGGGAATGGGGGGACATGGCTTGAGGGTGAGGGGACAGGGGGACATCCTGAGGGGTGAGGGGATGGCAAGGACACGGCCTGAAGGTGAGGGGATAAGGGGACACGGCCTGGGGGGATGAGGAGACACAGCCTGAGGGGTGAGGGAATGGCAGGGACATCCTGAGGGGTGAGGGGATGGAGTGACACGGCCTGAGAGTTGATGGGATGATGGAAGGGGTGAAAGGAGATGAGAACAGCGGCAGAGAAGGGGGAAAAGGGAACCAAAAATGACAGGAATGCAGGAGGGAAAACGGGGAGAAAACCTGAAAGAAAAGGTGGGTAAGAGCAGATAGAAAAGAGGGAAAATGGGGCAGAAAAGAGAGGGATGAGGGGACAGAAATCAGTGGGAAAACATGTGAGGAAACAGTGGGAAAATGTGACAGGAAAGGCTGGAAGAGGTGACAAGAAATGGAGGGCATAAATAGACAGGAAAGGGAGCAGAAAAGAGGGAAGAGGATATGATGAAAGAAATGACAGATTGGGGGTGAAAAGGGGACAGAAAATGACATCAGGAAGGGACAGAAACAGCTGGAAAAAGGGACAAAAATTAGGGCAAAGAATGGATGGAAAATGGTGGGAAGATGTGAGGGGGAAAGGTGGAAAAATGTGAGACTAAAAGGGTGGGAAAATGTGAGGGGAAAAAGGTGGGGAAATGCGAGGCGAAAAGGTGGGAAAATTGAAGGGAAATGGCGTGAAAACAAGGGGTGAAAGGCAGGAAAACATGAGGGGTAAGGGTGGGAAAAATTAGGGAAAAAAGCAGGAAAATGTGAGTGGGAAAGGGCGGGAAAACATGAGGGGGAAAGAGCGGGAAAACGTGAGGGGAAAAGAGCGGGAAACTGTGAGGGGAAAAGAGCGGGAAAACGTGAGGGGAAGAAGGGGGGAAAACCTGAGAGAATGGGAAGGAGAGGAGCTGAGAAAGCTGCAGAAAGAAGGTGAGGGGAAATTAGGGTGAAAAGGGACAAAGTGTAAGGACATAAGACAAAAAAGTGTGAAAAGGGGACTGGAAAGAGGGTGTTGGTGACAGAAAATGGAGCAAGAGGGGAAAGGACTGGAGAGGGAAATGAGGGACAGAAATGGAAGGGACAGAGGTGGCAGGAACTGGAGGAAGGAGGTGACAGAAATGGGAGAAACCCTGGAGAAAAAAGATAAGGAGGGAGGAAATGGTGAAACGTGACAGAAAATGCAGGGCTGAGGGTGGAAAAAGGGGATGAGGATGGGAAAAGGGGAAGAGGATGGAAAAAGGGGAATGAAGAGGATGACAAAGGCGACAGGAAGGGACAAGCCAGTGCCCACCATCATCATCCCCTGTGTCCCCCCCATGTACCCCTGTGTCCCCACTGTGTCCCTCCAGGCTGCAGTGATGGACCTGGACCCACGCAGTGAGGGGCTCTACGGCCAAGACCCCCCAAGACCACCATGTGTCCCAGTGTCCCCTCTCCCCAGGGACAAGGTGGTCTCAGGTGTCCCCAGGAGAGGCAGTGTCCCTGTGTCCTGCCCAGTTCCCCCCTCAGGTCCCCCTGGGGGGATCCCACAGCTGGAGGTGCTGCTGAGGCAGGTGCACAGCCTGCAGAAAGGTGAGTGTGAGGACTCCTGTGTTCCCCCATGTTCCCACGTCCCACCTGTCCTCCTATGCTCCCTCGTGTGCCTGCCACGTCCCCCCGTGTCCCACGTGTCCCTCTGTTCCTCCCACTGTGTCCCACAGTCCGTGAGGCCACGACACAGGAGCTGGTGAAGGCACAAGACTGCAGTGAGGGGTTGCGCCAGCACCTGGAGCAGCGTGAGTCACCTGGGGGGGACAATGAGAGGGCTGGAGGGGACACTGAGAGGGCCGGGGACACACAGAGGGGTCTGTGGGGTCCTTGGGTGGTGTGTAGGGACCCTGAGGGGTTTGTGGGGGCTCTGAGCTTATTTCCCCCTCCCCACAGTGGAGCAGCATAAGGAGGCACTGGAGAGGTCCTGGCAGCAGGTGCAGGGTGAGCCCGGGAGGTCCTTGGCTCTTTGGGGCCCCCCCAAAACCTCCCCTGATGCCCCCTGAACCTCTGACCCCCTTGACCCCCATGATTCCCTGACCCTTGTGGCCACCCAGAGGGGGTGGGACCCCCTACACAGAGGGACCCCCTTGGCCCCTGTGACCCCCCTGATCCCCCTGACCTTGACCCCTGTGACCCCCTGTGACCCCCCTGGCCGTGACACAGTCACTGCAGAGAGCGCAGCTGCAAGGGAAGGAGGTGGATGCCAAAGGTCAGAGGTGAGTGGGGACACTTGTGACCCTCCTCAACCTCACCTGTGCCCACGTGACCTCTGACCCTTCCCAAACACACCTGGTGGCCCCTGACCCCCCTGCAGGCGCTGCGGGCTCTGCCTGGAGAAGCAGCAGGACCTGGAAGGGACAAAGCAGCAGTGGGAGGAGCTGCAAAACCTGCGCCGGGGGCACAGGTGGGGCTGGGGACACAGCCTGAGGGATGCAGGTGGGGCTGGGGGTGGGACCAGGTGACCCACACAGGTCGTGTGTCACCCCTGTGTCCCCTCACCCCAGGTGGCAGCACTGCCAGCAGCTCGAGGCCATCATGGAGGAGCTCAAGCAGCTGCGTGTCACACACGTGAGCCCCGGGCTGGGGTCCCTCGCACACCTGGGGGTCCCTCACACACCTGGGTGCCCTGGCACACCCTGGCATCACCCCCTTCCCCCTGTCCCCCCACAGGCTCCAGCCCACCTGGAGGCTGAACTGGTGCAGCTGGAGAAGATGGAGGAGAAGTGGCTGAGCTGGGGTGAGCCCCTGACACCTGAGTGACCCCCCAGGACCCCTTCGAGCACCTGAGTGTCACTGCTGACACCTGAATGACCCCCCGTGACACCTCTGAGCACCTGAGGGACGCCCTCGGACACCTCAGTGACCTCTGCCAACACCTGAGTGACCTCCTGAGCTCCTGACTGACCCTGGGCCACCTGAACCCCTCTCCCACAAGCCCCTGAGTGACCCCCCCTGAACACCTGAGCGCCCCCAAACCCGGGTGTGTCCTCTTGGGCTGACCAGTGTCCCCCCCTTGCCCAGAGCGCCGTGTGATGGACGCCGAGGAGCAGCTGGGTCCAGAGGCACCTGTGCTCAGGTGAGTGCCCACCTCTGGCCCCGCCCCCTCACGTGTGGCCCTGCCCACTCAGGTCTGTCCCCACCCCCTTTACCCCCATTCTTGCAGGCGATTGGTGCAGCAGGAGCAGGAGGGGGCGGGGCAACAGCTGGAGGTGGAGCTGGGCCGGCAGCAGCTGAGCCTGCAGCGCTGTGACAGGTGTGTGACCCCTGGGGACAGGTGTGGGACAGGTGTTGCCCTGTCACCTGGGCCCCTCAAGGCCCCACCCACCTCCACCCCCACCCCCTCTCTGGCCCCGCCCCCAGGTTGGCAGAGGAGCTGCAGCAGCTGCAGCGCCCCCAGGAGGCTCTCCCAGAGTGACAGGGGACGAGATGGACACACCCCATGGGACACCTGTGGCACCTGTGTGACACCTCTGTGTGTTACCTGCGGGCCACCTGTGTCCTGCCATGTTCTCATGTCCCCCATTCCCCATTGTCCTACCCGCCATGTCCCCCTCAGGTCCCCAAGGCTCCCCCGTATCCCCCAGTCCTCTCAAGTTCCCCCATCCTCCCCATATTCCCCAATTGTCCCTCATGTCCCCATTTTCCTTAATGTCCCCCATGTCCCCATGTGTCCCACAATGTCCCCCATGTCCCCTCATGTCTCCAGTGTCCTCCATGTCCCCAGTTCCCCTCCAATGTCCTCCAATGTCCCCCATGTCCCCTCATGTCCCCATTTTCCTTAATGTCCCCCATGTCCCCATGTGTCCCACAATGTCCCCCATGTCCCCTCATGTCTCCAGTGTCCTCCATGTCCCCAGTTCCCCTCCAATGTCCCCCATGTCCCCTCAAGTCCCCAATGTCCCCCATGTCCCCTCATGTCCCCATTTTTCCCAATGTCCCCCATGTCCCCCCAGGTCTCCATGTGCCCCACAATGTCCCCTCGCATCCCTGATGTCCCCCATGTTGGGCCATTTGGCAGCGGCAGTGCCACAGTGAGAGGGGCTGGGGGCTCTGTGGGGACTCTGGGAGGGTTTTGAGGGGCTCCAGGGGGCTTTGAGGGGCTCTGGGGGGCCATTTGGGAGCGGCAGTGTCACAGTGAGAGGGGCTGGGGGCTTTGAGGGGCTTTGGGGGGCAATCTGGGAGTGTTGGGCTGCAGCGAGAGGGGCAGAGGGCTGATCTGGGGGGTTCCAGGGACACCTGAGGACTGGGTAGTTTTTCGGGGGGGTGTCTGGGTGGTTTTTGGAGTGCCTGGCCCCATTTTTGGGGTGTCTGACCTCAGATCAAATGCTCAGCCCACGTGCGCAGAGAATGTAAGGCGGGGGTGTCCCTGGTGGGATTTGGGGTGTCCCTGGTGGGATTTGGGGTGCCTACCCCGTTTTTGGGGTGCCTGACCCCGTTTTTGGGGTGTCCCCGGTGATGGACCCCCTGACCCCTCTGTGACCCCCCCTCCCCAGAGAAGGACCCGTCCCTGGAGATCCGGTACCGGCACAAGAAGTGGCGGGAGAAGGAGCACGAGGGGACCAAGGGGCAGGAGCTGGAGCAGGGCCGGGCTGCCAAGGTGGGCTCTGGTGGGGGGTCAGGGGGTGGGGACCCCACAAAGGGGAAGACCCCAATTCTGGGGGGAGGCTGGGAGGTGCTTGAATACCTTGTGATGAGGGATTTGGGGGGCACCAGGGGGCTGGGGGATGCTTTGGGGGAGATCTGGGGGACCCCGATCTCCGAGTGTCTGGAATCCCTCCCAGCTTGGGTTTTGTGGTGTCCCTGGGTCTTTCTTGGGGTGTCTGACCCCGTTTTTGGGGTGTCTGACTCTAGATCTAGCACTCAACCTGCATTTGGGGAGTGCAAGGTGGGGGTTTCCCCAGTGGGATTTGGGATATCCGTGGTGGGATTTGGGGTGTCCCTGGTGTTTTTGTTTCTGGGGTGCCTGACCCCATTTTCGGGGTGCCTTGACCCCAGATCAAGTGCTCGGCCCACATGTGCAGCGATTGCCAGGCAGGGGTGTCCCTGGTGGGATTTGAGGTGTCCCTGGTGGTTTTGGGGGTGCCTGACCCCGTTTTTGGGGTACCTGACCCCAGATCAAGCGCTCAGCCCGCCTGTGCGGTGAGTGCGAGGCAGGGGTGTCCCTGGTGGGATTTGAGGTGCTTGACCCCATTTTTGGTGTGCCTGACCCCATTTTTGTTGAGCCTGATCCCATTTTCGGGGTGCCTGACCCCGTTTTTGGTGTGCCCGATCCCAGATCTGGTGTGCCTGACCCCATTTTTGGGGTGCCTGACCCCATTTTTGTTGTGCCTGATCCCATTTTCGGGGTGCCTGACTCCGTTTTCGGGGTGTCTGCCCCCAGATCAAGCGCTCGGCCCGCATGTGCGGTGAGTGCGAGGCAGGGGTGTCCCTGGTGGGATTTGAGGTGCTTGACCCCATTTTTGGGGTGCCTGACCCCATTTTCGGGGTGCCTGACCCCATTTTTGTTGTGCCTGATCCCATTTTCGGGGTGCCTGACTCCGTTTTCGGGGTGTCTGCCCCCAGATCAAGCGCTCAGCCCGCCTGTGCGGCGAGTGCGAGGCAGGGGTGTCCCTGGTGGGATTTGAGGTGCTTGACCCCATTTTTGGGGTGCCTGACCCCATTTTTGGGGTGCCTGACCCCATTTTCGGGGTGCCTGACCCTGGTTTTGGGGTGTCTGCCCCCAGATCAAGCGCTCGGCCCGCATGTGTGGCGAGTGCGAGGCGTGCCGGCGCCCCGAGGACTGCGGGCAGTGCGACTTCTGCCGGGACATGAAGAAATTTGGGGGCCCCAACAAGATCCGCCAGAAGTGCCGGCTGCGGCAGTGCCAGCTGCGGGCGCGGGTGAGCGGGCACCTGGCGTGTCCCCAGCGTGTCCCCAGTGTGTCCCCAACGTGTCCTTGGTGTGTGTTGGGAGTGGGGTGTGTCCCCCGTGTGGCGTGGCCTCAGTGCTGGGGGCATTGGGGTGGCCTTGGTGTGTCCCCAGTGTATCTGGGGGTGTTGAAGGGGGTCCCTTGAAGTGGGGAGGGGGTTCAGGTCCTCTTGGGGGGGGCTTTGGGGGTGCCCGGCTGAGGGTCCCGGTGTCACCCCCGTCCCACAGCGGCTGTGACAACTGCAACGAGTGGTTCCATGGGGACTGCATCAACATCACCGAGCGCATGGCCAAGGCCATCCGCGAGTGGTACTGCCGGCAGTGCCGCGGTGAGAGGGGCGGGGGGCTCTGGGAGGGCGTGGGGGGCTTTGGGGGCTCCACAAAGGATAATGATTTCCCTATCTCAGTTCCCTCACAGTTTGGATTAGATACAGTATTTTTGTTGCTGTGGTAAACTCTTTCTGTATGGCATGGCTGTGTGCTGTTCCACAGCTGTTGCTGTCCTCTGCAGGGATGGATGCTTTAAGCTGGGCTGTTTGCAGGACTGTTTTCAGTGATTTTTAATGAAAAGCATAGAGGTGGTGAGCCACTGTGAAAAAATGATGATATTTTCTTAGAAATTTTGTCTCTTTGAAAGTAGGTGAAGACTCCACAGTCTTTCCACAGATTGTCTGTCTTGTTTGTGCTTGCCCTCCACCCAAGGACAGTGTGGTGCCTTGCTGCAAAGTGACAGCATGACCACTGTCCCCAGTGTGTCCCCAGTGTGTCCCCAGTGTGGCTGTGTTCCTGTCATGTAGTCTCTGTCACCACCTCGTGTCCCTTTGTCACCCTGTCCCATGTCCCTCTGTCACTGTGTCTCCTGTTAGCGTTTCATCTTGTCCCTGTGTCCCTCTGTCACCGTGTCCCGTGCCCCTTGGTCACCATGTCTCATGTTGTGACACATCGTTTGTCATTGTCTCGCCATGTCCTCGTGTGTCTTTGTCACCTTGTGCTGTGTCCCTGATGTGTCACTTTTCTGGCATGTCCCTGTGTCCCCCCTTCCTCACGTGTTTTGTGTCCCCAGCGAGCTGCTGCGTGTGTCCCTGTGTCACCCTGATGTTTGCCCAAGGTGTCTTGTGTCCCCAAGTGTCCCATGTCCTTGTGTTCCCGTGTCTGTGTGTCACTGTCTCACAGTGTCCCCAAGTGTCCCCTGTCCTTGTGTTCCCGTGTCTGTGTGTCACTGTCTCACAGTGTCCCCAAGTGCCCCTGTACTTGTGTTCCCGTGTCTGTGTGTCACTGTCTCACAGTGTCCCCAAGTGTCTTCTGTCCTTGTGTTCCCATGTCTGTGTGTCACTGTCTCACAGTGTCCCCAAGTGTCCCATGTCCTTGTGTTCCCCTGTCTGTGTGTCACTGTCTCACAGTGTCCCCAAGTGTCCCCTGTCCTTGTGTTCCCCTGTCTGTGTGTCACTGTCTCACAGTGTCCCCAAGTGTCCCATGTCCCCGTGTCACCCTGTCTCACTATGTCCTGACGTCCCGTGTCTGTGTGTCACTCTGTCAGCGTGTCCCCAACATGTCTTGTGTCCCCAAGTGTCCCATGCCCCTGTGTGTCCCTGTGTCTGTGTCACCCTGTCCCGTGTCCCTGACACGTCTCCAAGATGTTTTGCGTTCCTAACTGTCCCATGTCCCTGTGCCACCATGTCTTGTGTCCCTGTGTCCCCTTGTCCTGAGTCTCTATGTCCCTGTGTCCCCATGTCCCGTGTCCCTGACACGTCTCCAAGGTGTTTTGCGTTCCTAACTGTCCCATGTCCCCATGTCCTTGTCCCCATGTCCCTGTGTCTCCACATCCCGTGTCCCTGTGTCCCCATGTCCCGTGTCCCTGTGTCACCGCCCTGTCCCTGATGTGTCCCCTCCATGTCCCCACAGGAGTCCTACAAGTACTTCCCCACCTCGGTGAGTCCCTGGGGCCCTGGGGGGAGGGGATGGAGGGGAGGGGGAGGGGAAAGGGGGACCCCAGACACCCCCCATCCCCGTCAGAAGGGCGTGGTGCCATGGGGGGGGCCCGGGGGTCCCTGGCGGTGCTGACCCCACCCCCAGCTGGCTCGGGGGCGCGAGGGGGACCTGGAGCTGCTGAAGGCGCAGCTGGGGGGGCCGGGGCCCCCCGAGAGCCTCTCGGATGAGGAGCTGCCCCTCGACCCCCGGCTCTACCAGGAGCTCTGCGCCGGCGCCTTCGACGAGCACGGCCTGGTGAGCCCCCAAAAACTGCCCCCCCGGGACCCCAAAAACTGCCCCCCCCGGGACCCCAAAACTGCCCCTCCGGGCCCCCAAAACTGCCCTGGGACCCCAAAACTGCCCTGGGACCCCAAACCTGCCCCCCCCCCGGGACCCCAAAAACTGCCCCTCCGGGCCCCCAAAACTGCCCCTCCGGGCCCCCAAAACTGCCCTGGGACCCCAAAACTGCCCCCTGGCACCCCGTAACTGCCCTGGGACCCCAAAGCTGACCTCCCCGGCACCCCAGAACTGCCCCAGGACCCCAGAACTGTCGCCTTGGGACTTGAAAACTGCCCCTCCTGAGACCCCAAAACTGCCCCCTTGGCATGCCAAGAACTGCCCCGGGACCCCAAAACTGCCCCCAGGACCCCAAAACTGCCCTCCAGGCACCCCAAATACCTCCTCAGGACCCCAGAACTGCCCCCCTGGGCACCCCAAAACCCACCAGGCACCCCAAATACCCCTCCAAATAGCACAGGAGCAGATTTGAATGAGGTTTTTGCACATCAGGGCCTGGTTTAGTGTGTTTAGGCCTGGTTTAGTGTGTTTAGGCCTGGTTTTAGGCTGTTCACAGGTGGTTTTGTGTGTCAAGGTGAGCTCCAGGTATATCAGGACACGTCCTTGGTCCCTGTCCGGGCATGTCCCCAAATGTCCCCACGGGGGCTGTGCCCTGAGACGTGTCCCCAAATGTCCCCAGCATGTCCTGGCACATCAGGACATGTCCCCATGGCACTCTGAGGCTTGTCAGGCGTGTCCCTGCATGTCCCCAGCGTGTCCTGGCACGTCCCCACACCGAGCCACACGCCTGAGGCACCTCAGGCCACGTTGTCCCCTCGTGTCCCTTCACGGGCTATGCTCTGAGGCGCATCGGGGGCGTCACCCCACATGTCCCCCACGTGTCCCCATGTGTCCCCGTGTGTCCCTGGTCCTGCCAGCCCTGGCTCAGCGACGCCGAGGACGCGCCGTTCCTGGACCCCGTCCTGCGCAAACGCGCCGTGAAGGTCAAACACGTCAAACGCCGCGAGAAGAAATCCGACAAGAAGGTGAGGGCCACTGGGAGATACTGGGAGAGATACTGGGGGTTACTGGGAGGTTCCATGGGTCACTGGGAGGGCTCTGGGTGGTTGCTGGGTTACGAGTGGTGGTTACTGGGTGGTGACAGGTGGTTACTGGTGCTCACTGGTGTGGAAGGAGGAGTGGCGGAATGAGCACTGGGAGCTGCTGGGAGGTACTGGGAGGGTTCTGGGTGGTGACTGGTGCTAACTGGTGTGGAAGGAGGAGCGGTACAAGTGGCACCGGCAGCGGGCACGGCACTGGCGGTGCTGGCCTGTGAGTTGCGGTGACTGGGAGGTTACTGGGAGGTAACTGGTGCTAACTGGTGATTACTGGTGCAGAAGGATGAGCACTAAAAGCAGCACTGGCAGCGCTGGGCTATGAGTGGTGGTTAATGGGAGGTTACTGGTTTATGAGTGGTGGTTACTGGGTGATTACTGGGAGGTTCCTGGTGCTAACTGGTTCTAACTGGTGCAGAAGGAGGAGCACTACAAGCAGCACCGGCAGTGGGCGAGGCACTGGCAGTGCTGGACTATGAGTGGTGGTTACTGGGAGGTTACTGGGTGGTGACTAGGAGGTTACTGGGAGGTTACTGGTGCTGACTGGAGGTTCCTGGTGCAGAAGGAGGAGCACTACAAGCGGCACTGGCAGCGGGCACGGCACTGGCAGTGCTGGGCTATGAGTTGTGGTTACTGGGAGGTTACTGGTCTATGAGTGGTGGTGACTGAGTGATTTCTGGGTGATTACTGGGTGGTGACTGAGAGGTTACTGGTGCTAACTGGTGCAGAAGGAGGAGCGCTACAAGCGGCACCGGCAGCGGGCACGACACCGCGAGCGCTGGGCTATGAGTGGTGGTTACTGGGAGGTTACTGGGAGGTTACTGGGTGGTTACTGGGTGGTTACTGGTTCTCACTGGTGCTAACTGGTACAAGCGGCACCGGCAGCGGGCACGACACCGCGAGCGCTGGGCTATGAGTGGTGGTTACTGGGAGGTTACTGGGTGGTGACTAGGAGGTTACTGGTGCTAACTGGAGGTTCCTGGTGCAGAAGGAGGAGCGCTACAAGCGGCACCGGCAGCGGGCGCGGCACCGCGAGCGCCGCGGGCACCCCGAGCGCGCCGACGCCCGCGACCCCGCGGGGCTGGGGCAGTGCCTGGGCCCCGGCTGCACCCGCCCCGCGCGCCCGCCCTCCAAGTACTGCAGCGAGGCCTGCGGCATCAAACTGGCTGCCAAGTGAGTACCCACCAGTACGGACCAGTATAAACCAGTGCGGGACGGGACAGACCGGTATGGACTGGTATAAACTGGTACAGAACAGTACAGGCTGGTATAGACCAGTATAAACCAGTACAGAACAGTGCTGACTGCTGTGGACCAGTACAGAATGTTAGAGGCTGGTATAGGCCAGTATAAGCCAGTATAGAATGGCACAGACCAGTATAAACCAGTATGGAACAACACAGACCAGTATAAACCAATAATTATCAGTACAGACTGGTGCAAACCAGTATAGACCAGTATAAACCAGTACAGAACGGTACCAACCAGTATAGGCCAGTATAAACCAGTACACAATGGTGCAGACTGATACAGACCAGTGTAAACCCATCTAGAACCAGTATAAACCAGTTACATAAACAGGTCCTGCCACAGTGATCCTGCAGTCCCCATTAACCCTTTCCTCACCCCGATCCCAGCCAGATCTACAAGATCCTGCCTCAGTGGATCCCAGGGATCCTGAAGCCCCCATTAACCCTTTCGTCCCCTATGCCAGCCGGATCTATGAGATCCTGCCTCAGTGGATCCCAGGGATCTCAGGGCTGCCATTAACCCTTTCTTCCCCGATCCCAGGTGGATCTATGAGATCCTGCCTCAGTAGATCCCTGGGATCCTGCAGCCCCCATTAACCCTCTCCTCCCCCCGATGCCAGCCGGATCTACGAGATCCTGCCACAGTGGATCCAGCAGTGGATCCTGCAGCCCCCATTAACCCTCTCCTCCCCCCGATGCCAGCCGGATCTACGAGATCCTGCCGCAGCGGATCCAGCAGTGGCAGCAGAGCCCGTGCGTGGCGGAGGAGCACGGCAAGCGGCTGCTGGAGCGCATCCGGCGCGAGCAGCACCAGGCGCGGCTGCGGCTGCAGGAGATGGAGCGGCGCTTCCACGAGCTCGAGGGGCTCATCGCCCGCGCCAAGGGGCACCCGCCCCGCGAGGACGAGGAGGTGGGCACCCCCCAGGGCTCGCAGAGGGCTGGGGACCCCAAAAACCCTTTCATTCTCCCTGTTTTGGGTCCCTCTTGAGATCTCCCTTGGGCCTACATGGACTCCTGGGTCCCCCCCAAACCCTTTCATTCTATTCTCCCTGTTTTGGGTCCCTCTTGAGATCCCCCTTGGCCCAGGGCTCGCAGAGGGCTGGGGACCCCAAAAACCCTTTCATTCTCCCTGTTTTGGGTCCCTCTTGAGATCCCCCTTGGGCCTACATGGACTCCTGGGTCCCCCCAAACCCTTTCATTCTCCCTGTTTTGGGTCCCTCTTGAGATCCCCCTTGGGCCTACATGGACACCTGGGTCCCCCCAAACCCTTTAATTCTCCCTGTTTTGGGTCCCTCTTGAGATCCCCCTTGGGCCTACATGGACTCCTGGGTCCCCCCAAACCCTTTAATTCTCCCTGTTTTGGGTCCCTCTTGAGATCTCCCTTGGTCCTTCATGGACACTTGGGTGCCCCCAAATCTTTTTCCCCATTCTGGGTTCCTCTTGAACCCCTCTGCTCCTCTGGTACCCACATGCAGCTCCTGGAGGGCTGGGGACCCCAAAAACCCTTTAATTATCCCAGTTCTGGGTTCCTCTTGAGATCCCTCCTGATCCTTCATGGACTCCTGGGTGCCCCCAAACCATCGATGCCCCCTTCACTGCCTTTCCCTGGATCCCCTCCAAAATCCCTGGGTCCATCCTGGATGCCCCCAACCCTTTAATTCCACCCATTCTGGTCCCCCCTGAGCCCCTGGGCATCCCCCAAATTTCTGAGTCCCTCCTGAACCTTGTCCTGTGTCCCCCCAAACCCCTCCCTGGAGCATCTGGGTGCCCCTGGAGCCCCCTAACCTTGTGTCCCCCGAATCCCTGGGTGCCCCTGTGGACCCCCTGACCCCGCTGTCCCCCCAGAGCACGGAGGGGGACAGCGAGGACACGGACCTGCAGATCTTCTGCGTGTCCTGTGGCCACCCCATCAACCCCAAGGTGGCCCTGCGGCACATGGAGCGCTGCTACGCCAAGGTGATCCTGGGATCTGGGGGGGTCTGGGGGCACCTCTGGGTTCCTGGGGTCTCTGGGATCATCTGTGGGGTCATCTGTGGGGTTATCCATGGGGTTATCCATGGCACTCTGGGCTCCTGTGGGATCATCCATGGGATCTGTGGGATCATCCATGGCAGTCTATGGGCCCCCGTGGGTTCCTGGGATCTGTGGGATCATCCATGGGACTTTCTGGGCTCCTGTGGGATCTTCTGGGGGATCCTTCTAGGGGAACTTTGGGAGCCCCCGGGGCTGGGCACCCTCCCCAGATCCTGCAGTGGCCATGGGGATCCCTTTCCTCAGTTCGAGGGGGCTGGGGGGACCCTGTGAAGGAACTTTAGGGGGCTGGGGGGGCTGTGGGATTTCAGGGAGAGGGGCTTTATAGGGGCTGGGAACGAGGTTTTGGGGGGTGGGGGCAGTGCCCAGGACACTCCTGGGACCCCAAGGTGGGCACAGAGCGAGGTTTTGGGGGGTGGGGGCAGTGCCCAGGACACTCCTGGGACCCCAAGGTGGGCACAGGGTGGCTTTAAGGGGCAGGGGTAGTGCCCAGGACACTCCTGGGACCCCAAAGTGGGCACAAGGGGGACAGGACGTGGGCAGTGCCCGGGACAGTTTTGAGACCCCAAAGTGGGCCCAGAATGAGATTTTGAGGTTGAATTTAGGGGATCTGTGCCCCAAGCACTCCTGGGACCCCAGGGTGGACATGAGGGGACAGGACATGGGCAGCGCCCAGGACACTGCCAGGACCCCAGGGTGGCCGTGGGGGTGGCAGAGGGGCTCTGGGTGTCCTGCTGACCCCGTGCCCGCCCAGGTGCCCGCGGACGAGGTGTGCGGGTGCCCGCTGGTGCGCGACGTCTTCGAGCTGACCGGGGACTTCTGCCGCGTCCCCAAGCGCAAGTGCCACCGCCACTACTGCTGGGAGAAGCTGCGCCGCGCCGAGGTGGACCTGGAGCGCGTCCGCGTGGTGGGTGCCACCGCCCCGTGTCCCCAGAGTGTCCCCAAAGTGTCCCTGTCGCTGTCCCTGTCCCCCTGCAGTGGTACAAGCTGTTTGAGCAGGACAGTGTCCCTGTCCCCACACTGTCCCCATGCTGTCCCTGTCCCCACACTGTTCTTGTCCCTGCACCGTTCCTGTCCCTGCACTGCCCTTGTCCCCACAGGGTCTGTCCCTGTCGCTGTCCCCACACTGTCCCTCTCCCCACTCTGTCCCCATGCTGTCCCCATGCTGTCCCTGTCCCCCACAGTGGTACAAGCTTGACAAGCTGTTTGAGCAGGACAGTGTCCCTGTCCCTGTCCTCACGCTGTCCCCACCCTGTCCCCACACTGTTCCTGTCCCTGTCCCCACGCTGTCCCTGTCCCCGCAGTGGTACAAGCTGGATGAGCTGTTTGAACAGGACAGTGTCACTGTCCCTGTCCCCACCCTGTCCCTGTCCCCACACTGTTCCTGTCCCTGCATTGTCTTTGTCCCCACGCTGTGTCTATCCCCACTGTCCCCACAGTGGTACAAACTGGATGAGCTGCTCGAGCAGGACAGTGTCCCTGTCCCCACTCTGTCCCCACCCTGTCCCCATGCTGTCCCCACACTGTCCCTGTCCCCCACGGAGTCACGTGGGGAGGGGGCGCGGCCCGGCTGTGTTTGGGGGCGGGGTCCGGCGGTGTTTGGGCTCTCGGGGCGGGTCGTGACCCCCTCCCCACCCCCTCCCCGGGGGTCTCAGCCCCCCCGCAGGATGGCGGAGGGCTGGGCCGAGTGCCCGGCGCTGGGCCCGGGCTGGCAGCGCCGCGAAGCTTTTCGGAAATCCGGGGCCACCAGCGGCCGCAGCGACACCTACTACAGGAGGTGCCCCTCCCCAAAAACCCCCAGCACCCCTCTCCCACCCCCTCGGGACTGCGGGTGGGGCCGTTTCTGCCCTTTCTCCCTCCTAGACCCCATCCCGTGTCCATTTGAGGGCTTCCCCCCCACCCCCCGGTGGTGTTTCCTGCGGGATTTCAGAGCCCCTCTCCCATCTCCCCCTCCAGGATCTCCCCAGGGCCACCTCCGTGCCCCTTTCCCCAAATATTCCCAGTCCCTTCCAATTTTTTCAGGCTGTTTTGGGGCTTGGGGAATCCTTTTTGAGAGTTTCGGGGTCTCCTGAGCTCTGTTTGTTCCCCCTTTCCCATTCTCCCTTTGGCATTTGGGGGCTCCCCCGGGCTCAGCGGTCCCTGTGGGGTTTTGGGGCCGTTCCTGGGGATTTTGGGGCCCGTCTGACCCGACTCCCCGGCAGCCCCACAGGGCAGAAGTTCCGCAGTAAGATCGAGCTGCGGCGGTTCCTGGGCCCCGGGCACGACCTCAGCAACTTCGACTTCAAATCGGGGCTGCAGCGACCTGGCCCCACCCGGGTAAGGGGGATGGGAACCGGGAGGGGCCCTAAAAACCACGATGGGGGCACAAAAATCCCAAAAAACCTCGGGGCGGGGGGGGGGGGGAAACCTGGAGCTCTCCTGAGAGGGGAACCCCATAACAAGAATGGAATTGGGAGTGGAATAAAGAGGTGGGGTAAAAGGGGCTCCTCAAAATGAGGGAAATGAGGTTGAGGTGACCCTAAATTTGGGGGGGGGGGGATAACAAGGGGTCTTTAAATTTGGGAGGAGCAGTAATGGGGGTTTTGAAGTGGGGGAAGGGTCACAAGGGGTTTTTATGACCCCCCCCCATTTTCTGCTTTTCAGGCCAGGAAGAGCCCCAAATGGCATCTGCCCACCGAGCCCCTCCCAGAGCCCCTCGAAATCTTCAAAAAGGAGGAAGAGGAGGTGGAAGTGGAGGTGGAGGTGGAGGTGGGCGGGGCTGAGACCGAGAAGACCCCACCCTCATCAGTTCAGGCCGTGCCCATCCCTGTCCAGGCCACGCCTCTGACTCTCCAGGCCACACCTCCTTCAGTTGAGGCCACGCCCTCTCCGGCCGTGGCCACGCCCTCACTGGAGCCCCCCCATCGCAGGACCCGGAAGCGGCCGCCCCTGGAGCCCCCCCAGGATGGGGTGGTGGCGTGAGTGGGGGAGGGGACAGGGGTCCATGGGGGGTGGTGGGGTCCTCCAGGTGTGGGAGTGGGGGTCTCCTGGAGCTCTTGGTGTGGGTAGGGGGGTCTCAGGATCAGGGGGTGACCCCAGGAGGGAGGGATTGGGGTCCCTGGGGGGAGTTTGGGGGGTTCCCTCAGGGGGGTTGCGGGATCTCAGGGGCAGTGGGGGTGTTGGGGTCCCCCTGGCACCCCCCAAAATGCTGCCCCCTCCTCCACAGGCTTTGTGCTGGCTGCCAGAGCCTCTTCCCGGGGGTGTCCCTGCCCCCCCAGCGCCGCTGCCGCTGGCTCTGCCCCGACTGCCGTGGTGAGCTTCGGCCTCAGAGCCCTCCTCCTCATCCTCTTCATGCTCCTCCTCATCCTCTTCGTGCTCCTCATTGTCTCAGCCTTTCTCCCACCTTCCTCAGCTCTCTCAGAGCTTTTTCTGTTTTATTCTCTTCCTTATTTTCCTGTTCTCCATGTCCTTCATTCCCTGGGGTTTTCCCTCTCCATCATCATCATCGTTCCTTGAATTTCTTCAGCCTCGTAATTATCATTTTAATCCTCTGGAACTTCTTGTTCCTCCTTCTTCTTCCTGATTCTCCCCTGCCTCCTTTTCCCTGTTTCGGACCATTCTGGAGAGGAAGGGAGCTTGAAGGAGCTTGGGAGGGGGGTCAGGGGGGAATTCCAGAAAAGTTGGGGTGACCCTGACCCCCTTCCTCCACCTCCCCCAGCCCAGAGACGAGACTTCAACCGGGAGCAGCGATTCTACAAGGTACCCCCGATCCCTCAGGGGGGTCAAATGGTGCCCTTGGGCATTCCCCCAATCCCTCAGGGAGTTTGGGGAGCCCCCCCAGAGCCCTGACACCCCCTCCCCACAGCGGGTGGGCTGTGGCACGTGCCAGGCCTGTCGCATCCCCGAGGACTGCGGGATCTGCAGCGCCTGCGCCCGCAACCCCCCCGGGGGCCCCTCCGGGCCCGGCCGGACCCCCAAGTGCCTCCTGCGCCGCTGCCTGCGCATCGTCAAGAAGGTACCGGCACCCCCTTGTCACTGTCACCCCCCTCGGTGTCACCAGCACCCCCTTGTCACTGTCACCCCACCTCAATATCACCAGCATCCCCCTCGTGCCACCAGCACCCCCTTGTCACTGTCACCCCCCTCGGTGTCACCCGCACCCCCCCAGTGTCACCAGCACCCCCTTGTCACTGTCACCCCC